>NC_041813.1:628284-942426 GCF_900964775.1 Scleropages formosus | reverse complement strand
TCCTGAAAAATGTCCACACCAACATACTGCATCTCATCCCGAGTTCCAATTATTATTATTGCTCTGATGGTGAAAAGACATCAGTTATATTTGAATAACTCAGTCATCAACATTTTAGACATCAAGGTGCATTAAATCTCATTTAACAGAGTTGTTGACTTAAATAGCTGCCTTTCTTTGTGGTATTACTCCCAAAACTGAAAAGAAATAATTTACAGCATGATCCTGATCATATTTAACTTTCAGCATATTAATGTCAGTGACTAATAAGAATGAGCACCAAAAAAGGCATTTCTGGTGGGTGGTTTTTAAGTCTTCGGTGATTTTCAAACATGAACAAGAGGTGGACTCTTTGTTAAACTGTGTGTTAGTATTATTATTAATATTTGGTGCCTTTAGAGTTTACTACTTGTTGTCTGCTGTTTTAGGGTTAGGGTTACGTGTCTCGCACAGATGGCAGCAGCGCTCCTCCCCGAACAGCTTTGTGTCTCTATGTTTATTTCGGTTTATATTGATTTATTTCAGCCCCACTGACATCTTGCCTGCTGCAGCCGCGCTGTCTGAGGACGAAGAAGGAGCTGGACTCCGGCCACGACACTCTGTGGGGACGTCTCTCCGAATGGCATGATGATGCGAAGGCTGTGGGAAACGCTCAGCGCTCCTCCCAGACCCTTTGCCAGGTGAGCGAGCGAAGGTAGGAAGCGTGTCCAGTCCGGTCCGAGCGACGAGTGTCCCTCCCGCAGCCTCCGGAGCTGGGAGGGCCGCCCTTCGCATGGCTCCGTTCGGCTGCTGCCGCCCTGCTCCGGCGCAGCAAATGAGCCTTGCGACTGACCGCTGCTGTCAGGCTCTCGAGCAAACGAAAGTGTGATGGCTTGAAAGATTTATGAGAAGGTCACTAAAGATCGCTCTGTAAATTATTGAAAGAGAAGAGAACGAAAGGTGATGTTTTGTTTTGCTGAGGTCGCTGCCTATACGTTCTGCATTGAGAAAAAATAAGGACACTGTTTCTGTTATCGTGCCGTACCCGTCGCTCTCGCTCGCTCCACTTCATGAGCGCTGCGAACCGAATACATTCGTCGCAAATCTAACAGCGCGGCACCGAGGTAAAGGAAACCAGATGGCTTCTGAGTCAGAGCAACGATCCTTTTCTCCACCTTTCATTCCACACAATATGAGGGTGAATAGACTGGCCGCTTGCAGAGAGCCTTTACGTTACGCTGCAAACCGTTCGCATCGCAGTTTCTCCTCTGTTTGGCCTAAACATCGCGCCCAAAGACTTCTGTTACACGCGTCAATCGTTTTGCTCGATGTTCGCCCACGTCTGAAGAACTCGTGCGAAGTGTTGTGCAAACCGCGAGATCCGATCATCCCACAGGTGCCCGCTTTCCGTAGAGCAGATTGCAGCATGCGGTTTGGCGGAGAGCCGCGCGGGGAATCTCCCGAGGAACAGAAGCAACTGTGCGGCCGGTGGTCTACGGAGGAGCAGAAAGGAGAGGAGGACACACAGGTTGTGCTTCGTCGCCCACGTGCCTCCTCGGTGCGCATCGAGCCTCTCGTCCTCCGTCGGCACCGCAAAGGGCCCCTTCGTTCATCCTACCTCGGCGACAAGGAAGGGCATCTCTACACGCTGCACTCCTGCAATTTCACACTGCTGTCCGTGCAGCAGGCGGTCGGAGTCAGTCCCGTTTGCTGATGCGACGTCAGAGCTCAGCGCAACGATTCTTGCCCCGATTTAACTGAGCGATACAGATCAATAATTCTAATGTATAATCTTTTATTATAATACATAGCAAAACAAGGACACTGTACAATATAACAAAAATAACATTACATTCCCTAAGTTAATAAAAATCATTGGTAACAAGAGTTTACCATGGTAATACTACAAAAATGGTATTCCTAGTTTTGTACATGTGCTTCTCAAACACTAAAGTAAATTTACATGAAAATAGACTGTCAACACCGTAACGCTGAAAAGTGAACTTTATTGCATCAAGAGCCATTGGAAAGGAGTGGTCCCGTAGAACTTTTCAGAGTGAACGTCTTTCTTTCAGAAATAAAGACTAAATACAGAAAAATTAAATGGCTTTTATGCCCAGTCTTGTGTTTATACAGGCAACGTGTACTGCAGTCGCCGGATGAAGGACGACAGCAGGTTTGCGACGCACAAGAGCAGCAGTGGCATGAGTTAAAATGCCATAAGTGGAGCCAATAAATGGAAAAGGAGATGCTAGAAACACATTTTTCAGATTTGTCAAGTTTGGTTTATTTCCCAGCATGATCGAGAATTTTTGTTTTCCTTGTATTCTGCACTAGTGATCACAGTACTGGATCTGGGCAAAGTGGCAGCTGCTCTTGAACCCCAAGTGTGTGGAACACGGTGCAGAAACGCAGGGCTACCAAAAGCACATTCCCCGTTTGGGCAAGCTGTTGAACAAGGGGAGGAAAACACGGCGACATCAGTAGCAGTGGTGCTGAAACGTCAAGGAGGGGGGAGATGAGAGTTGCAGGACTGAGAACTGAAATCTTCCACATCTGGTCTTTCTGCAAGAGCTCCATACCTTAAATAGGGGACTTTTGTGTTGTGCGGTCATCTATAGTCACGTGAAAAAGAAAGCACACGCTCTTTGAATTCTATGGTTTTACAGGTCAGGACATTTTTTAAAAAAAATAAATAAATAAATAAAAATCTAGTCCTTAGCAGGTCTTAAAATTAGGTAACTACAACCTCAGATGACGTATTACACCGTGTCATGATTTATTTAACAAAAATAAAGCCAAAATGGAGAAGCCATGTATGGAAAAACTAAGTACACCTTATGGTTCAATAGCTTGTAGAACCACCTTTAGGAGCAATAACTTAAAGTCATACAAGAAATGATTACTTCATCAGTCTCTCACATCATTGTGGAGGAATTTTGGCCCACTCTTCTTTACAACGTTGCTTCAGTTCATTGAGGTTTGCAGGCATTTGTTTATGCACGGCTCTCTTAAGGTCCCGCCACAGCATTTCAATCGGGTTGAGGTCTGGACTTTGACTGGGCCATTGCAACACCTTGATTCTTTTCTTTTTCAGCCATTCTGTTGTAGATTTGCTGGTGTGCTTGGGATCATTGTGCTGTTGCACGACCCAATTTCGGCCAAGCTTTAGCTGTTGGACAGAGGGCCTCACATCTGACTCCAGAATACTTTGGTATACAGAGGAATTCATGGGCGACTCAATGGCTGCAAGGTGCCTAGGTCTTGCGGCTGAAAAAGAAGCCCAAATCGTCAGCCCTCCACCACCGTGCTTAACAGTTGGTATGAGGTGTTTGTGCCGATATGCTGTGTTCAGTTTTCGCCAAACATCTCCACTTTGGTCTCGTCCGTCCAAAGGATATTGTTCCAGAAGCCTCGCGGTTTGTTCAGATGCAACTTTGCAAACCTAAGCCGTGCTGCCACGTTCTTTTGAGAGAGAGAGAGAGAGAGAGAAGAGGCTTTCTCCTGGCACCCCTTCCAAACAAACCATACTTCTTCAGTCTTTGTTTAATTGTACTCTCACGAGCTTTAACATGCTAACTGAGGCCTGTAGAGTCTGAGATGTAACTCTGGGGTTTTTTTGCAATTTCTCTGAGCATTGCACAGTCTGACTTGGGGTGAATTTGCTGAGACGTCCACTCCTGGGAAGATTGGAAACTGTCTTGAATGGTTTCCACTTGTGAATAATCTTCCTCACTGTAGAATGATGGATTTTAAATTGTTTGGAAATGGCCTTATAACCATTCCCAGACTGATGGGCAGCAACAGTTGCTTCGCTAAGATCATTGCTGATGCCATTCATCCTTGGCATTATGTTACCACACACCTGAATGCTCCACACCGGCAAACTGCCGGAACTTCTGCTTTTATAGAGGTGGTCACACTTGCTGATGATCACTTAATCAGGGGCATTTGATGAGCAGCACCTGGCTGCTACTTACCCTCTTAATTCCCATGGAAGCAGTAAGGGTGTACTTAGTTTTTCACACATGGCTTCTCCATTTTGGCTTTATTTTTGTGAAAGAAATCATGAAAAGGTGTAATCTGTCATGTGTTGTTCACCTGAGATTGTATTTACCGAACTGACTGTATTTCAGTGTTTTGGGCTGAGATTAATTTTAAATTTTAGGAAGAAACAAACAGAAACATGAGTTAAAATATGAGAATCCGGCTCAGCGCAGTTTGTATGGAGAGCTGCACGTTCATGACCAGCTATGCGAAACACGGTGAAATGGCATACAGCAGAAACACTCCATGAAGCACATGCATTTACAAATCTACGTAAAAGCTTCCCTCACTTCCGCGTCCTTGTTTCACCCTCTTGCGTACAACGAAACGACCGAAATGCAACTTGGTGCGGAACAGGCGAAACGCACACTTGAGCTCCTCTAGCTAGGGCAACATGTGGTGCACATGTCCAGGGAGATGGGCTGCGCCACAAGGGCCGGGTGGCTTCCGGGAGAAAGGAAAGGCTCGGGTACAGGAGGCACGATGTGCTGTTACATGGGACACACTTTGTTCTCGGGAATAGGGAGCTGCGAGAAAGCGCCACGGTCACCGGACCCGTTCCCTGCCCGTAGCGCCTCGGTGGCAGCGATCCGCGCAGCGATGGCCGACATCTCACCCGTGTTGCTGTTGCCAGTGACGGCCCCTCTGTCTGTGGTTTGATTTGGGTTCGAGTCCAGGCTGTGACTGCTGCAGCTGAACAACTGGATCAGACATTTCCTAAACTGCGGAGGGGCGGTGGGAACACAGGTTAGTTGCTCAGTAAGTATATTTCACGTCACTCTGTTTCACATGTCCTGAGAGCATGAAAACTGGGGTCACTTTAGTTATGAAGCCTTGCTGCCCTGGGAATATTTCGGTCGTCAACAAACCCTCCGAATGACTAGTAAACTACCTCCATATTTGGAGGCGACAAATTTCGATGATTAAATGCAAACATATCCATAGGAATAACAAAAATGAGAGAGCGGTAAACCGAAAGCATTGAAACGGTGGAAACGACACTTACGTTAAACTGTCAAAGTGAGGACACATTACTGCTTATTAGAAGTAATATATGATTTTCCGATGATTCAGCCTTTTAGTGTAAAAATAATACCAAGTAATACCAAAAAAAAGCACACACAAAACTGCACACTTGACAAAAATACAGATACACATGAATGAGAATCTTAAAATGTAACGACCACCTTGAAAAGTAAACAGCTGTTGGCATGTCAGTAGTCAGTTTTGAATATTGTATTTACAGAATTCAGTGTAAAATTGAATTAAACCAAACTGGGCAGCATTTTCTTTGGTTCACTTCAAAGTAGGACTTTCAGCTTTTTAAAGGGTTTTATAATTTAAGAAAAGGAAAAATAATGCCAACCTCATTTTGCTATGTTCAGTTTGCTCCTGGAGAGACGAACTACAACAAAGAGGCCATAATGTTTTTCTTCTAACCAGCAGAACACACGTTCACGGAAAGCCCGCGTTTTCGCTGGCGACACAAACATAAACGTGACACAAGTGGAGACTCGGTAAACAAAACCGATGAGGCGAAAAAATAACAGAGAATCTGAGAGAATTTAAATAGCACTGAGATGACACTTTGCACATTCCCTTTCATTAAAAGCCAGTTATCGAAGAGGATAATTGCTCTGCTTCTTCGTGTTACAAATGTCCACCACGAATGTCGAAATTTTCTAGCAGGGCAAAAACATGTCATTTAGCAGGACACTGAACGCGATGTGCATGAGCACCAGATAAATATATGCAGCATATATGTATTATAACTATCATGTCGTTGAAGTAAAACTGATTCCTCTATGTACACATATGAAACAGACTGACACTTCTAGGGGTGAAAAAAGCAATCAGCTCTCTAGCTGAGTGGTTAAAACCATAGCCTTTAGTTAAAAAGGTCTGGGGTTCAAATTCAGACTTTTCAGTTTGCTTCTCAAAGAAACAAAGTTCTCCTGAAGGTGCACAAGATGTTCAAAGACCTTTTTCCATCAGCATTGGAGATGTAGCACAGTGGTTAGGGTGCTGCTCTTTGGAGGTGGGACTTATGCTATCAAGTCCTGTAGAAGTAGAGCCCCTCAGCTTTTAGTATAGCCCTTCAACAGAGCTGTGGTTCATAACACAAGTACCAAACAAAGAGTAAGAAAAGAATGGGTGGCTCAATGGTGTGATGGTTAGAGCGTTGTGCTAGAGTGAAGAAGCCCCACGGTTCGAGTCCTGTGCCTGGAAGGAACGGTAAATTTAAGGTAAGTGAAACAAATCTATCCTACCAACATGTAAGTGTGAATAAGTCTCAGGGGGAAGACAGTTGGTAAGTCTGTCTCTCCAAGATAAGAGAGTGGTGAAATCATGAATGTGAACTACAACATAAACAACTATGATGATGTAAACATTAATTGAACTACTATACATGTCAGATGCATAAAGGTTAAGAATTATATTATAGAGATGGCAGAAAGGCCCCACTGGGGGCTTTTTTTTTCCCCTTACACATTCACTCCAAAACACCCTTCACACCACCATCACTCACACCAACGGATCCTGAAGCGCTGGCGCCATGGGCAGCGGCAGGCTCAGGTGTATGGTCCATACTTACCTTCCCCGGGGAACCGAACCAAGGACCTTGGGGTTAGGAGTCAAGCTCCTTACCTGTTATGCCACACCACTGCCCAGAAACCATATCTTCTAAAATCTCTGTTGTTCCTCCACAGCTCAACGCCTTAAACAGAAAGGTAAGTTGGGGTATCTAAGGAATAAAGAAGGATGGTGCTGAGACTTGAACCAGCAAGCTCAGAAACTTAAACCTGTGTGTTTACACACAACACCACAGAGCTTGTGAGGCTTTTACCTTTTCCAACTTTGCACCTGTGGCCAAGAGCTGAGTCACATGACTCAAGAAAAGTGAACCTTTAAATCAGAAGAAAGGGAACAAACAGGGATTGAACCAGCAACCTTGCAAGTGTAAGCACATGTACCTTGCCAGTAGGCCACAGAGGTTCTTGGCTTCCTCATACAGCTCCCCCCAAGGGTGAGGGCCACATCACTCAAAAAACAGCGCATGATTAGGTTGCTAAAAGAACAGAAACCCAGGGATTCAGCAAGGGGGACTTGAACCAAAAAGGCCAACTAAAGAAGCACATGTTCTTACCCACAGCCCCAACTAAGAACACCCCATACTCTTGCCTAGGAACCATGTTATTCAAAAGTTACACATCCACCCTCAGCAGATTCAAATCTCAGTGCAATGGGTCACCCTCCATCAACCATAGTGCCACATGGACACACCCAGCGCTATGGCTACATGGACATGTCCATCACTCAGCTCTCCAGCAACGCTCACTTTGGGTCACAAAGGTGGTGTGAACGGTTTTCTGAGACCCAACCCAGACAGTATTATACCACAAAAGGGTCTTATACGGAACAACAAAGCGGAATAAATGTTTGTCGATAGCGAATTGAGTGCTTTACTCGCAGAATGAAAGTGATTTTCCTCAGAGATCAGTATGGACATTAATACAGGCGTGAACGCCTTTGCCACAAACACAAAGGGGGACACCGTCTTTTCACTTATGGGTGATTTTTTTTTTATTTTTTCCTTTTTCTTTGACGATTTATTTCTGAAATCTCCACCATTTAGCTTCTAATAATCCAAGTGGATGTAATATTAATGTAAGAAAAGTTGAAACTTACTAATGAAGTATATTGCTAAAAATCACCCAAAGGCTTCTGGGAAATTAAAAGGTAATCGAAACGTAATCAAAACAGTCGTCAGTCTGTGGCCAAAACGGAGTAATACTCGGAGAAAACACACACACACACGGAGTTATTTATTATCATGTTGTGTTTATTTGCGAAGAAAGGAGTAGAAAACGGACCGACTGACTTAGCAGCGCTTGTTTGCCCCGCCTTCCTTACAGAACAAGGCACACACACGCCCGTCGCGAGGGGCCGCTTCTTCGTCCCTCGAACCTGCGGCCGAAGGGAAACGCGCCACGAGATGCGCGCGTTCGCTCGCTCCCGTCTCCATTGCGGGGGAAGCGCTGCGTTTGCGCCGCGTTTGCGCCGCGACGCGCTGCTCCCTGAGCTGTCGGTCGGGGTGCGAGTTGCTCTTCCCTCCACTGCCGCGCACGAGGTTGCTGTGTGCGTGTGCAGCGCGTGGCTGCGCGCGAGCTCAGTCTTTCAGTGTTTGGTGTCGCCAAGGAATAATGTAAATGGGGTTAATCCGTTCCAGACCCCCAAATGATTGCCTATTTAAACCTATATACATACACGCGGCCTGATGCTAAAGCCATAAATAAAAAGTGTAAAACCCAGTGCAAATCGTAGATTTAGGCATTCCACACTGACTGTGTGTTGCGCAGCCAGATGAAGGACACAACACCTCACTATCATGTTTTTCAATTATTTCCTTTTGGACCTCTATCGTGGCTCTCATTATTTTCCTTTTTGGCTCATTGCTTTCACTAGTAACCTTCTTAGGACCCACAGACATCATCTGAAACCACTTGTCCTATACAGGGCCACAGGGAGCTGGAGCCTAACCCAGCAACGCAGGGCATAAGGCTGGAGGGGGAAGGGACGCATCCAGAACGCAATGCCAGTCCCTCACAAGGCACCCCAAGCGGGACTCGAACCCCAGACTCAGGGGAGAGCAGGACCCGGGTCAACCCGCTGCGCCACCACGCCCTCCCCATCCTTTGCCCAATTAACACACAACACTTAGTCCGAGTGCATTTTACACTGAAAAACACAAACATACGGCTCATGGACTAAATGCATTTATGTGTACTCTTGACATTAAGGAAAAGGAAGAAAAGGTCACAGTCCTGTGTGTCCTAATTGGCCTAGGATTTTTGGAGTCATAACCTTAATTAAAACAGAAAAGGTCAGTTGCACCGATGCAGAACGCTCCGGAAATGTTGCAGCCTCCTGCTACCTCAAGGTTCGTCTCGAGAGCGCAGCGCTGTAGGACTGTCATTCCTGCACGTGTTCATTACGCCACCGGAACGGTACCAGAATGTGCCGAACCCAAATAGCAACGTGAAGAGCAATGCAGGCGAGAGAAAGAGATCGCAGCAGTGCGGTCTTAAGGTATATCGCAGGTCTGACCAGAAACACTGCTGGTGTTAACGCCGATATAGAGGTTTACATTTACATGTAATTATTTATCACATACTTTGTCCAAAGCGACTTCCAATGAACTCTATGTAGTGTTACTATGAGCCCACACACCTTATTCACCGCGGTGACTTACACTGCTACATACACTACTTACACTAGGTCACTCATCCATACCTCAGTGGAACACACACACACACACACACACACACACACACACAGCATGTCTTTGGACTGTGCATTTCTGGACTTGGCATATTTAAAATAAGTACAGAAACAGCTGTTCGCTGATTATTAAAGAGCTCTGACTTTTTCTTGGAAAATATAATTTCGCTGACCCACATCCCACATAACTCCACAACACCGGTTAGATTTGCAAACAACAGCTTTAGGTTTTCAAGGCTGTTCAAAGTTGCAGAATGTAGGTCTCAAAATAGACACTAATTAAAAGTATATTTGTGTTATGCTACGACAAACTTCTTGCCAGCTCTTATTTTCACGCACACTTGTATAAAACATTATATGTTACATAATAATAGGTTTCAAATCGTAAACTATTTCTTCATTTATTAGTCTGATTTAAGGATTAATCTATTGCATTTCAAGAAATGGCAGCCTCTTTAAACAGTCTCCTGTTGACTAAAGGTATATCATATTGCTTAGAGACCGGTCCAGTCTCAGTAGGCTAAGCAGGAAATCTACAGCTGTTTAAATTTTAACAAATATGCCCAGCTTGTGAATTAAGAAAATCATTAATATACAATGTATTAGCTGTCTTTAACCTTCAATGGCCTAAAATTTTCAGCTAATGTAACTACTTCATATCTTCAGCATAAATCCTGTCAAAAATGTATGGGTGATAAAAAACACACAATACTTTGTGATTAAAACAAAGTCATTGTGGAAAATTTACTACTCAACTTAGAGTGGATGCTGACGTGAAAAATCCATCTGTTTTCAGGTTGAACACATTGTGTTACCATGAGAGTAAAACAGAGCCACTCCCAGAGAGCAAAGGGGTGATAGGGGACAGGAGCACCTCACATGAGCTCTCAGTGTTGGCACTGCTTTATAGCACATTGCACTCATAAATACAGTAATTCCATTCGCGTGTTTGTTATCATTTTGCAGCCGCTGTGTTTAAACGGATGTTACTTCATACAGTCGAAAAGAGCACCAAGAAGAAAGATATGATCGCACATGAGAAGCGGAGATTCCACCTCGAGCTTCTTTCCACTATTTCAAGTGAGAACATATTCAGAATATTGAACGGAGCCAATAGCTGACTGAGGGGTAACGGATTTATTCTGAAGTGCACTACTAACTTCAGCTGCGTTCCTAAGCACTATAGTTGAATTTGCTGTGTATACAGTTAAAAAAGTACAGGTAAAGCTGTGAAGAAACTTTTTGATCATATATTCAGCTGAATTGAGGGTAGCAGAAAATGTTATTCGGACCAAAGATAATATTCTGTGATCACAGCTTCATTGTCCATGCGCAAACTAAGCAGTATCAGTATTCTCATTACATTTTAAAGCAATTTCATGGAATTCTTGAACCAATTTTGTGATTTGTTAATTTAACATATTTGCACAAAACTATACCTTATGTGCTTGTTAGTATTCACAGCTGCGCGCGCGTGTGTGCGTGTGTGCGTGTGTGCGTGTGTGTGTTCATCCCTCTCATGGTTATGTGAGCGTCACACAATGTGGGAGGCACGGGAACGGGGTACTGCCGATTTCAAACTCGCTAAAAAGGGTTCTGCCATGAAATAAAAAATAAATAAATTTAATTTTCCTCCATATTTATTGAGTCGGGGGATTTATTACTTATGGATTTTCTCAGCCTTGATGATTCTCATGTGCTCACTTTAAACAACCCATAATGGCCTCAGTTTTACTGTCTGTCATAGAAGTTCTACATTGAAATGCGTTCTAGAACCACACGTTTGAGCTGCTTAAAATCTTGCACGTGAAAAGGACTCGCCAACGAGCAGACGAACTAATCGACTCTGCAAGCGGCTGGATCGATCCTGTACGTTTTCCTCCGGGCTTAAGACAGCAGATGGAAACGGTGTTTAAGAGTCGGTTTGCTTGCCTGACATATATCCATAGACAATTGTCATTTCTGATCATATTTACTCATATGCCGTACATTATTGAGAGGCCAGTAACACCCAGCAACAAAAACCTCCCTTTGAGGTTTTCCTCAGAACCTCGAGCCTTTCGGCACTGATGGTTATGTGCAAAATCACAGAAGCTGCTGTCTGACGAGAGCTGTCATAACACAAGTTCCAATATGAGTTCTTCAAAGTCTTGTGGCTATTTATGGAAAAATAGTTACCCTGTTACCATGTGGAAATCAACAGCATATGAATCTATTTCTCAAGGGCTTAATCAAGCAATTAATTGCACCTCCTTATTCAGATAACTGCTAAATGTTCTAAATGTGAAAATTCCAAGAACTTTAAAACCTGCAAAAAGGGCACGAGTGCCATGAAACACATTTTTAAAATGTTTCAGCTCATACAATGCTAAAGAGCATCTGATGAGGAGTTATTCGTTTGAAAAACAAAAGAAAAATAAACAGCACAACCACACACTGCAAATATACAGCAATATACTCTTAAAATTATTGCTGTTACTTACTTACTTATTGCTGTTAAAAACACTACTGTTCACTTCTGACATTTCTATTCGTATCACGGTGATTTCTTTTTTTATATTACTCTCAATGGTAATCTCCACTGTGCGACCCAGGTAAAGTTACATGGTCCAGGTTGACGAACTTTGGGAGAATCCGACCGAGAGGTTCGCACACAGGGAGCAAACCGAAAATAAGAGCACGAGGAAGATTAAAGTGATAAATAAAATCACCTGTTTGTTCATGAATACGTAGATCACTGGGTTGTAGACGGCTGCTGTTTTGGAAAAGAAGGCAGGGACGGCAGCCAGGCGTGGATCCAGGTCGATGGTGGGGTATGCCGTAACAATGATCGAGAAGGCGGCGTAAGGTGTCCAACACACCATAAAGGCCACGATCATGACCACGACCATGCGTGTCACCTGACGTTCCGGTTTCCTGGCATTACCCAGTCTACCATGCGTGTTAGACACCTAAGGAAAAACCCTGAAATTAGCGCTTCCGCATAGTCTTATAGAAGACCATTTGTCTTGCACTGCAAAGAAGAAAAGCAGAAGGTGGAGTTTCTTGAGGTGTGAAACCAAGTTTTCAGAGCCCTGTCAACAGACCTACTTGACTACAGGTTGTATTCAATGATTTCCTATAAATCGGGCCAACCCGCAAAAGCACCGAGCAACTTGTAACGGTGCAGCTCTCGAGCCACCGTACCTTGCGGAACCGCCAACGGCACGGCGCCGTGTAGCGTAGGCACTGAACAGCCTCCTCAGCTCGGTGAGTGGAACTGATCGCAAGTACCAAGTAACTCTTGTATGAGTACAATTACGGTACATACTGTATGAGGATCAGTGATTTTACATCCTCCGGATCCTCTTCATTACTTTTAATTTGGTTTACGCAAAATTACCTGTGAACATAGCTTTTCTCCTTTTCATCACTCGTCGTCTTGTCTTTCATTTAGCGTCTCAAGTATACAGTAGAGCATCACTCACTTGCACAGCATTTTTTGTGACTGTGTGTTTCTGAAACAAGTGCAATCTTTAAGCGGAACTAACCTTCCTCAGTTTTCTGGTGAGTTTGCCATAGGACACAATGATCACTCCAAGAGGCATGATGAAACACGTGCTGAAGAACGTGATGATGTAGGTGTGATCGGAATAATTTCCCGAGTACCTGAGGAAGAAAAAGGAAATAGAGCATTTGTTGAAGTGACCGCGTTTCTGTGTGAACGAGCATTTCTGCTTGCGTGGGACTACGTGTGTCCATATATAGGAGTACTCCTACTTTATATGCACGTACGTGTGTGTTTACATGTAAGGGTTTATATACCCTTCGAACATTTCCTTGCATGAATCTATAAATGTGTGTGTGCGCGTGTGTGTGTGCACGTGCACATCCTCTGCTCTAAACCACACGAATTACGAGTGACAGGCATCGGTAAATGTTTGTATAAATTTAAAATAAAATCAATGTATTCCTTAGTCTGACTATCATCAAAAAGTCACTTATTAAGTGAAACAAGATTTTGCTGTAGTTACTGGGCTGCCACGAAATACAGATGATAGACGATGCGGGATACAACATTTGTATGACACTTGGCAGCATCCTCTCTCAAAAGACGTCTGACCTTTAAGAAAACATATTAGTTTAACTCTGTTTTCTCGATTGCATTTCGGAGCTCTGCCGTTTTTACATTACATTTTTGTGCCAGCAATAATTACATTCGACTTTGCCACCCTCTGTGTGTGTGTGTGTGTGTGTGTGTGTGTGTGTGCGCGCGCTGGTTCTCACCAGTTGGGTTCACAGGTGGTACCGATCTTGCTAACCGTGTAGCTGCTCCAGCCGAGCACGGGGGGGATGGTCCAAATGAAGGAGAAGGTCCAGACGAAGAGGAGTCCCAGCGCGGCGTGCTTCCCTCTCAGCCGGACGTTCCCCAGGGGACGACAGATGACAAAGAAGCGCTCGAAGGCCAGTACAGCGAGAGACCACAAGGCCACGATTCCTGCCGAGTTCATAAATGCAGGAAAAGCCCATCCAGCCACATTATCACATTACCACGTTCTTATTACTCGTGCACATTACCACGTTTCCACATTGCTAGTAAAAACATAAGGGTTTGGCTGGGACAACTATCATGAGAGATGTAAACTCCGTATCACATTCATAATAAGATACCCCCCTGAAAACTTACTGTAAAAAAATCATTTACATCTTTTAGGCATACTTTGTAAAATGGAAAAATAAAGAGTTTGAAGAAAAGGTCTTGGATCTCCGCGTCTTGATACGTCAACAGGGCACGCGCAACTGACGCGCCGCTGTTTTCATGGCGTCTTTAACAATCGATGTCCTCATAAAAGTTTTGTGCACATTAAGCCCAGCAGCATTAAGCAGCTTTTGCATGAGGCAGCCGTAATGAAAGGCATCATTGTCGCCAAATTTGTCCACATTTTAAACGCGGCCCAGGCCGAACAAAAGCTTTCCTTGTTCAAGCTGCCCTAGATCACAGTTAATCTGGAAGGGCATTTATGAGACATGGCCAAGTGCGAAACGCTCCAAAGACGCTGCATCATGTCACTTGTCGGACTATACGAGGAGGCTGCTGTCAATAAGCTTCGGCAAGATAAAAATTATATTAATAAAGACGCCACAGAGATTGCTTTTTCAAAGACACCACGTGTGAGGTCATTTATAAGCAACGATTTCAAGGAATTCGAAGAGTTCTGCGATCACGACACGGATGGAACAGTGTTGTTCGGCCGTCTTTGGACAGGAGCGAGGAGCGACACTCGGCCCGCGCCCGGCCTTGGCTTGGCTTGGGTTCGAGGCCGATGGACCGCGTGACTCAAGTCAAGGTGTGAAAGGTGAGCACTGCGCTTCACCGAGATGAAATCATAATTCATCATCATCATCATCATCATCATCATGTGACTGACTACTACGAGGAAAGAGCTCATTCATTGCGCCTCCTTCTTGTAACCTGAAGGTTGCGGGGTCGAATCCCAGGCAGCCCCGAGCGAGCCGCGTGAACAACCCCCGCTCACCGAAGAAAGTGACCGCGAAGCCCTCGAGGACGCACGCCGAGCCGCCCAGGAAGAAGTAGCCCTTGACGTTCGTGGCGAAGCTCAGGGTCCCTCCGACGAGCGACACGAGGAAGTCGGCGAGCGACAGGTTCACGATGATGTAGTTGAGCGGCTGCCTCAGCTGCTGGAAGCGGAAGGTGACGAGCATCACGGCCAAGTTCTCGGACAGCGACAGCGCCGTCACCACGAACATGAGCGCCGCCAGCACGCTGAAGTTCCAGGGCGCCACGGACGCGAGCGGACCGGCGAACGGGTCGTGCGGCGGCGGCGGTGACGGTGGCGGCGGCAGAGAGGACGGGGGCGGCGCTTCGGCGACGACAAGTTGGTCGCTGTGCGAAGTGACGGCGCCGTTCGCGGGCCTCCGGAACGAATCCATGGGTGGGCGGTGGGCGGTGGGGGGCGGTGAGAGAGAGAGCGAGAGAGACTCGCTGCGGTGACGATGCGATCGATGGCACTACT
Source organism: Scleropages formosus (assembly GCF_900964775.1). NCBI lineage: Eukaryota > Metazoa > Chordata > Actinopteri > Osteoglossiformes > Osteoglossidae > Scleropages > Scleropages formosus. The sequence goes on along the minus strand of NC_041813.1, from coordinate 927,103 downwards.
GACTAAATTTGTCTCATCGTCTCACCTCCTCCTGCGGGCTGATGCCTTTCGGGCGCACGTGGTGCGCGGCGCCACTAGTAGTAAGAGTAAACAGTACAGAAAAAATAATAAATGAAGAGTAAATAGAGACACTAGTAGTAAAACTAAGAAGTAAGAAGAAGAGTAGTAGAGTAAAGGAAAGAGACGAAGTCCAGGCGGGCGCGACTCTGCCGCCCTCCCTTCCCTTCCCTTCCCTTCCCTTCCCTTCTCGGCTCGGAGCCCCGGACCGGCGGCGGCTTCGTTGATGCGGCCCGTTAATTGTCGCTACAATGTGTCCGGCGGAGACCGAAGCGAAGTTTGTGCGCGGCGGCGCTCGATCCTTCGCTTTTATTCGAGCCGCAAAAACTGAGAGGTTTGGTGCGAGAGGTTCGGCGTCGCCCCCCCTCCCTGCTTGAGCGCGCGCACGCACACACAGTGTCACACACACACACACACACACACACGGTGACACGCGCCTCCGCTCATTTGGCTCACACGTCCTGCTACAGTCAAGCTGCCCAAGCCTTGTGCACCTGTCCTCTGTGTGTGTGTGAGAACGATCATTTATGTTTACACGTATTTTACATATACATTCATATTTTCTACCTTGTTTCACTATGATCCGTACACTGCGGGATGTGCCTATCTGCAGTTTTAAAACTAATAGATCATTATACTGTTTAAACTAATGTGTTTTTTTTTTAATTTATTTAACTGACATGTTTGTTTAAAGTGACTTACAGTTATTTACCTCTGGTGGTTTAGCAGGGGATTTCTACTGAATTAAATTAACCCGGTATAAGGTATAACGGCAGGAGCAGCATTCCGACTGGGAACCTTGATTGCAACACAAGAAGCCTGTTCCTGTTCAGGACCTGCTGCCCCTCACTGTTCTCAGACACAATTAATCCGAGTAACAACTATGAAAACGGTCTATAATTGGCATTATTAGCAATAAAAATTTCTTACGCCAAGCATTAAAGGAGGTTTGGTGTATAGATGGACGGACACACAGTCTGAGTGTGTCCATCCGAGGGGAAGTTGCGGTGAACCAGAGCCTAAGCCAGCAATGCGGGGCAGAGGGCTGCAGGGGACATCCGGCCATCGCAAGGCACCCAAAGCAGGACTTGAACCCCAGACCCTCCACGCAGCGGGACACAACCCAACCTGCCATTCCGGCATGTCCCTGAGGGATATGTGTGTAATTCCTACAACTAACATTGCAAGTCGCCTTAGATAAAGGCATCAAGTAAATGAATACATGAGAATAAAGTAGTGTGTTCTGCTCTGAGAGATCTTGCAGTGTACTTACAGTCCATGAAATGTATTTCATTCAAGTGACGCGTTTAGGTTTCGCTCGTGGAAGGAAACCTTTATCCCAAAGCGCCATTTTTTTCTTCCGGGATGACACTTGCGCTCCTACTATGACAAATCAGCTGTTCTTACTTCTTGATCCAAGACTTTGTGCTGCCTCACTTGTCTCACCCCTGTATACTACGAGAAATTAAGATTCATTGCTTCTGAGTAGCCGGTGCTCTTCGCCAACTTGGCTGCAGGTGTTAGATATAACCTTAAAAAGTCTGAACTGTCCGTGTCCTAGAAATGCACTAAAGGATGCACTTCCTAAGCACACCTAGAGTATACCTGCATCCCTGTACCACACCCACAGACTCGCTTCTCTTAACCTGGCCAGCAGTCTTACTGTTTTTTGCTAATAAAACACTAAAAATTTTTTCCCTTTCAGAGGCATTACATACTACGTATATTCCATAAATAGTGTCTGAAGTGGAAGGGGGGCGCGGTGGCGCAGTGGGTTGGACCACAGTCCTGCTCTTCGGTGGGTCTGGGGTTCGAGTCCCGCTTGGGGTGCCTTGCGACGGACTGGCGTCCCGTCCTGGGTGTGTCCCCTCCCCCTCCAGCCTTACGCCCTGTGTTGCCGGGTTAGGCTCCGGTTCCCCGTGACCCCATATGGGACGAGCGGTTCAGAAAATGTGTGTGTGTGTGTGTGTGTGTGTGTGTGTGTGTCTGAAGTGGACATTTTTCTTCTGATGTTGACACCTTGTCTACAGCGTGTGTTTGAATTTGTGCTCATTCACTATAAATGAGAATAAAAGGTTTTAAAGCTGGATTTATGGGTTAGGGGACAATTCACTTGCGAACTTGTGTGCACTTCATCCCTCATGTAGAAGTCATGGCATTTCTGTGTCCCGGTTTTTGAAAACTTTGCTCTCGGTTCATCATTTACTACTGAGTGTACAATTTCTTTATCTGCGTTCCTCTGAATGTCTGTTATTATTGTAATCTCCTAGATGAAACGCAGGGTGAGTGCAAAAAAGTGTACGTTCATTCCGAAGCCCTGCCACAGAAAGCGGCTGCTATGTAGAAGTGCGGGACAACAAGCTTTTTGTTTTGCGTATTTCTTCCCTGCTGACCTTCCGCTAACAGCCTTGAAAAGCTTTCCGCTGTGCCTATAAAAGGGATTCCTGTTTTCAGCATGTGCCACAATATGAAAAGAAGACAAATTGAGAAATTGAGCCTGTTTTTACCTTTGTAGTCGTAAAAGATTTGAAAATATTACAGTGCATTTTTCTTGATAATGTGAGTTGCTTTGAACGGAGGCACTTGCCAAATGAAGAACGATAGAGCAATAAAAATGTTACAAATGACTCTTAAAATGTTCCATTGGGTAGAAGTGTTGTTGACTTTTTTTGTTGTGCATGAATATATTTTCCACTTTAGTACAATGATCAGTAATACTGTACAGTTGTGTTTTATTGTTCAGATGACATAAAAGGTTTCTTGGCCTGGAATAAACAAGTTTTCTGTTTTGTCGAGGAGTTCGCTACGTGCCGGACGTGAGCGTTCTGGCCAAATACCGCAGGTGACAGAGAGCCAATCAAACGACAGACAGAAAATAACAAACCTAAATAAAACTCTTCTCTTCTTCTCCTCCCACTCTCACAGGATCACTGATAAATGCCGAAGGCCATTCGAGAGGGAAATAAGTTCTCCAAACAACGGAGTTCAGAGTGAAAACCTAGATGCCGATTCGCTTCTGCCGTTCGCTCTCCGGTTCTAAGCCTTTGGGTGTCTGAGTCTATATTTGAATTCTGGTTCCGTTCCTCATCTGACTGGGGTTTCCTCTCCCGCTCAACGTCCATCGCAGCCCCAACTAGGGAAAATGATAGTTCCTTTAACTGTGGCACAGCTGAGATCAGTTTGTTTTCTTTTACTGCACTCATATCAGGCTGAAAATCCAGCTGAACCTCCCACACACACGCACACGCACACGCAACACCTTTTACTTTACTGATGCAAATACAAAAAAATGCTCTGTTTTGTCGAAGTGTGTACCTTGCTTCGTATAACTAAGAATTATAAAAGAAAATAGCAAAAGGACAAAGAATCGGTCTATTAGAATTTCAACATTTGTTTTACATTTTTATTTTTATTATATAGTTATATTTTTTTAATGCTGCACTTGGGAAAATCCCAGATTGAAAAGTGTTTTTCAGACATTAAACTTCTTTTTATTCGTATTTAAAAAAAAAAACTGTCAATATCCTTTATTTCAAAAACGGTTTTCTTTAAAAAAAATAATGAGTGGAAAAATATATAGAAAGTACATCATTTAAGAAATATTTCTCACTGCAAACTCCACTTGTGAGCAACAGACAATAAAGCAGTTTTTTTCCCCAATAATGATTTTTCACACATTTATCCAAAAAGGTTGTTTTCTTCAATGCCCATAACCCAGCAAGTGGTCCCAGTGAAAGCTGAAGTATAAGTCTAAGGTCTAAGTGAAGGAGAATTCACTCTGGCTCACAGCATCAACGGGTTCGGGAGCTTTAATAAAACCACTGTTGCCAATTATTGCAACATGGTTTACTTTCACATTATGAGGAACGTGTGTGTGTGTGTGTGTGTGTGTGTGTGTGTGTGTGTGTGTGTGTGTGTGTGTGTGTGTGTGTGTGTGTGCCTCATTCACCAGTCACCTTTTTTTTATTGTCTTCTTTAGGTGTTAGCCTCTTGTCTTTGCAAACACACCATCTTTACCAGCTTGTAACTGACAGCAACCTGGGGAATGATTCCAGAAGTCCATCTGGATGCAGGTTAGACTAGAGGCTTTTTTCATTATTTCACTGGATGTCTTCTTAAAACAAGTATGAGGGAAAACGGTCACCTTCATGACCCTAAAACAGTCCCAAGAAAGTGAGGTTCACTGTTACAATCAATTTCCCTAGAGCCTCGAGGATCAGGCTAGGGTCAGCACTTTTCCATTTACTGCATATAAGGACTATCCTACAACTTTTGCAGGGGGCAACCTGACTGAAATGGATGAGCACTTGCCACTCCATCTGGGGATCTGGAGACTGCTTTGGGTGCCCTCATAAGTGCCCCTTTTCAGCATTGCTCATGGAGCTGACCTCATAATGGTCTCAGTCAAGTGGGCCTGTGGAACCAGGGAAATGTCTGCTGGTTTCTCCATGCCATTGTTGCACATAAGGAGGGTGTGATGGTGCAGTGGCACAGTGGGTTAGACCAGGTTGGACCAGGTCCTGCTCTCTGGTGGGTCTGGGGTTCAAGCCTTGCTTAAGATGCCTTGTGACAGACTGGTGTCCTGTGCTGCCAGTTTGGGCTCTGTGGGACAAGTGGTTCAGGCATTGCTGCATATAGATTATTATACATTCTTTAGGGCGATTAAAGCAAAAAAAAAAATATTTAAGCTTAATTAGTCAAAGGATAAAACATTTTCATCTGACCTTGAAATGAATACAGTCTCCTTTTTGTTCCTTATTTAAATTCTGTTATGACAGTAATTGCAATATGTCACATGACATAGTGCAGAAGTTAGAAGTGTTAATCTGTTGCTGGTACCTGTGGCAAAGCAGCATTGTTTTCTTTAGAGAATTACGTGTTAGTGTGGTAGACTGACTAAAATACTAATGAACATTATTTCCTTTTGCCTTAAAAATCTTCTTTTTGTCTGTTCCCAATAATGAAGGCCAAGCATACAAGATCAAGCTACATGTACCTCTTGAGCTGTTCTCTTCCAAAAATAAAAAATCATAAGTTTGCTTTTTGTGATTAATTCTACAATGAATGGATGTGTTTGGGCTGCCAGTAAATAGAAGGGGCCAAGTACATATCTGACATATGTTTTAAATGGATTTTGTCACAGTGGGTTGGTTTGGCCCTTGGGATTATATTAGAATCAATTTCTGGTTAAAATAATATATTGAACTTTAATAGTGAAAGTGAGATGTACTCAGAAAATTCTTTCATTATCCCTATGGCAATTATAAGTTAAATGGTACACTATTTTGGCTGACAGCACTTTGCTAGACTATGTTCATTAGTCTCTTACCCCTGCTTGTAGTATTTATGGGGGCAGCAGGTAGCACAATGGTGAGCTTCTGCCTCTGGGGCACAGCAATGTTACACACACCCTATCTGAAGCTGCTTGTCCTAAGGGGGGTTAAAGCAAGCCAGAACCTAACCTGGCAGTTCAGAGTACAAGACTGGAAAAGGAGAGAGCACACCCAGGAGAAGACACCAGTCCATCCCCAGGGAGCCCCAGTGGGACTTGAACCCCAGCCCCCACACACAGCAAGCCCTGGCCAAACCTGCTGCGCCACCACTGTCCCCCTATGTGGAAAGTAAAAATGTGTATATTTCTCCTTTCAGTAATTGTTTCATGCAGAAACACACATAATCAGAACTTACCTGTGTGGTAGGAAACAGCTTTACCCTTTGTACCAGTATCACTGATTCTCATCAAAAATAAACGGTCGTGTCCCACAAGGATGATACCCCCAGTGACCAAAGGAGGCGCCACTCAGCTCCACGCGTCCAGCCCAGAACAGCTGCTCACAATTTGATCATCAGTCACTCATAAAAGGAGCAAACAACGGCAGCCACCTTGTGATTCCCTAGGGGTCCTGAGTCCTGCCTCTTGTGCTCCTGGCCAGGTCCAGTATTCCAGTCTAACTCTGTACTCAAGTCCTGCAGATGTGTGGTTCACTTTGTGACAATACACTGTGTCTTTGCCCTGTGTTCAGTATTCCACTGCTACACTGTCCTTGGTGGCACAGTGAGTAGTGCTGCTGTCTCACAGTGCCTGGGTGGTGTGAGATGTGGGTTTGATCCCCACTCAGTCTGTAGGGAGTTTGCATGTTTTCTCTGGCTGCTCTACTTTTTTCCTGTGGTGTGTGTGTGTTCGTTCCACTGATGTATGGATGAGTGACCCAGTGTAAGTCACTGTGGTGAATAATGTGTGTGGGCTGATAACACTACATATCTGTTGGAAAGTGTCTGCTAAATAAATGTAAATGTACTATACACTTATAATGCACTCTACATGTCTCCCTCATGCAGTTCTGTTAACCACTTGTCCAGCTAGAGGTTGCAATGGTCCAGAGTCTAACCTGGAATCACTGTATGTAAGGTGACACACCTGGACAGGGTGCCAGCCTGGGGTAGCTATGCATGTGCGCACTCATGAAATCCTAACATTGCCATGGATTGTAGGAGTGGTGGCACAGTGGGTTGGACCGGGTCCTGCTCTCCAGTGGGTCTGGGGGTTGAGTCCTGCTTGGGGTGCCTTGTGATGGACTGGTGTCCTGTCCTGGGTGTGTCCCCTCCAGTCTTTTGCAGTGTGTGGCTGGGTTAGGCTCTGGCTCCCTGTGACCCTGTAGGGGACAAGTGGTTCAGATAGTGTGTGTGTGTGTGTGTCTGGATTATAGAAGGAAACCAGAGTGCCCAGTGGAAACTCCAGACTGAGCTGGATTTGAACCTATTCCTAAATGGCTGAGGTGAGGCAGCAGCACTATCTGCTGCATCATAGCCACTTCAGTTTTTGGTATTTCTAAAGTTGTTTTAGTGAAATCTGCATAACTACTACAGACTATTTCCTGTAGTACTTCCTGTATGTCTTTCAAATGTAACTTAAAATTACCAAATGTCTAATTCTAATTTCATTTATGTTAGAGGAAACACAACTGACAGTTCTATTTAGTGCTATTAGCTCTTTTATAGCAAACCTGATTCCAAACTAGTTGTCTGTCTCCAACATTTTTTTTTTCCCCCTCTTCCTCCCCCCCCAGAATGTTTTTGTTTTACATGGCACAGGAGCATATGAGCTTTTAATAAAAACATGCCTGGGTGGCTCAAATCCCAGAACAAGGCAAAACAGCTGCTACCATTGGCAGAGTCAGGACCTGTGAGACTGTTTCCAACAGTAAAACAAAATGGTTATAAATTAAAATGCAGAGACACCACAGTAGTCATGCTGTCTGTATAAAGCAGATACTTTTTGCTGTGGATAAAATAGTAGTAATAGATAGAAGCATAAGATTGTTGGGCATTCTTCACTTGACAGAAGTCTCTGTTCTGTCATACAGAACTAGTAAATCAAAGTTTACATGTTACAAATTTACTCACAAAAACTGCTTAGGATTTTTAGTCATGCCAAAGAAACCAGGAGCTTTCCTTTGTCCAGGAGTCAAAGGGTAACAACTTTTTTCCATCTGCTTTTTTATAATGTGAATCAGCCTTACCTTTGCAGAGAAGGTGTGTGTGGAGAGAGGATGAGCAGCATGACACTTGGCACTAAGACTAAGGGAGCAGCTCCTCTAAGACACTCTGGTATGTAGGGATAAGTCTTCTCAACCAGTTGCAAAGTTTTGCCCAAGGTTGTTGTGTACTCCACTAGACTTCTTGTTTCTGCTTCAACCAGAGTGATTATAAAGAACATGGCCTTTTGTACTGTGCCTGCTCCTCCTCCTCCTCCCCCAAGAGTCTGTCTGGTCTCAAGCTCATAGCTCACCTCTGGAATCTAGATGTCGGTCTCTGTAGTACCCAGCAGAGGGGAAAAAGTCCACTCTAAGCCTGTGTGAACCCATGTTCTGCATGCTGGCTGGCCTATTCATTAAAATTTGATTAACTGTTTAGCTCTTTCCTTCTGCCACAGTGCATAGCTCAACTTGTTTAAATCTGGGGTTCAACTTCACCTGCTTTCATGGCTATTAGTGAATAGTCTTCTGTCTGGTCAACTTGCATTTCTTGTTCACAAAGGCTGTATCAGGGAGGGTAAAGGGCAGCATGTGAAGCATCAGCATCTGGAACTAACTCCTCAGTGTGTGAGAGCAGGCAGTGCTGTAGGTGTTGGAGAGCCTGGGAGAACGAGGATGGAGGAGAGTGGGGCTGCAGTAATGTGGCAAGGAGAGTCCTTTGAGTGCAGTGTTGTAGGTTTAGGAGTTCCAGGAAAGAAAAATAGCCTGAAGAGGTAGACACTGCCATTTCAGAAACAGCACAGTGCCTTCAGCTTACACACTTGCACTGAGCTGTTACTTTCCTCCAACATAACTTAGTGTTAAGCTACCCATGACTAGTTATCCATTGACACAACTGAGATGTTACTGGAGCAATTTAGGGTTAAGTACTTGGCTCAAGGGTACTGCTGGGACCTGAAGGTTGCTGGTCCAGATCTCAAGACAGCAGAAGCTCTAACTGCTACACCAACAGCTACCACAGCCTGAGCATCACCTTGTTTTGCTCTGCATTTTGGGTCAGCAGCCTAGGAAAGGGCAGAAAAAGGTGATCTATTCCAGGAGCTCTTTCAATTTACTAGCTGCAAACAAAGTTCCACTGTAGATGGGGAAATGCCTCAGACTCATGAGTAAGGATTCCCAAGTACTTCTTGTAAAACATCATTACAAATACTGCCATGTTTGTACCAATGAAGGCAGTGGAAGGTAATCAGCCTTGCTTGGAGTTTCACTGAATACTCCAGCTTCTCTTTAGAGTACCATAGTCTTCATATTGGCATGAAGGTATGTTAAGAATGCCAATGTCACACTTTGTCTCCTTATTTACTGTATGAACATCAAAATAAATGTAAAGGCTTCACATTATAAGGCTGGGCCTTTATGACTGGAATTGGTAACAGTAAAGCAGGACATTGAACAGTTGGAATCTTTGGTTGTTCCTGTTCACATCATCTATTAGTGAACAAATTACCACATCAAGTCTGTTTAATATACAGATGACAGGGTGTGACTCTTCTAGAACATTCCCATAAACTAGTAAAATTGTTTGAACAGATTGAGCATCCATCTTGTTTTAGGATGGCTGTATGACCTACTTATTGGTCTAGTCTTGCACAACACATTGCTATCCTGGAAATTAATTAAAATGAATGTGCTGGCAAATCTTCTAAATAAGAAATTACTTCCTTAACTGAAAACACCACATCACAGGATATTTAAGCTGCGCCTGATGAAGATAAAGGCAAATTTGTCACTGATAAATCTAATTCTCTTTTTTAATCTGTGGGTGACTAATACTGTAAGCCTCTTGCAAAATATTTTTGCCTTTTTCTTACCTGAAAGCTCTTGTTAAACATATAAGTTTATCAGTGTCCACCTTTCTAAGTTATTGGGTTCATTAAGGTTTTTTGTGGTCTGATTTACCAGTATATTTTTTCTATAAGCTACAGTTGTGGGCACAGAAAGCTGCTGCTAAATGACTTCTAAGAAAGACAAAAAGCCAACAAGAGGTAGATGGCAATAAGTTATATTTACTCATTTAATTACATTTTTGGTGTACCTTTCAAAGTAATTTAAATTTATACTTCCTACTTGACATTTGTTGCATTTTAACATTAGTAAACATTGACCATTGCTTATCCTTGACCAGTTAGTTTTACTGTACAGTTTTGTCCCACCTTCACTGAAGGCTTCATGGTCAGAAGTGATGGTTAGAATTGCAGTTAAAGGAATCGAGTTTGAATCTCTGCTCCTGCTGTAGTCCACTTGATCAAGGTACTTGCACCGCAGGACAGTAACATACACGATGAAATGTGCTACAGAAAGTCAAATGGAACTTTATTACATAAACAACCCAGTATTTCTGTTACTTTGAGCACTACTGCTGAAATTTACCCTAGTATCTAGTAAGTTGTTACAGCACTACTTCAAGGTGTCTGAGGTAGATCCTTGAAACATTCAAATTTTAGAACAAATAAAGGAGGTTCAACAGGTAGTGCCAACTCCCAACCTAATTTTGAAAAAGCCAAAGCTGAGATTATTTTTTTTAAGTTTGTATCTTACATGCAAGATGTGATCATCTCCTCAGAATCACACATTTGATGGGTATACATGAGATCTGTATGGTGGTGTGTTACATGAACACTCGGATTCAGCCGTGACATCTACGTCTGAATGGAGGAAGTGAGACACGGGTGGAGCGCAGGACCGTCCGCATAAAGTGTAGCTGAGCACCACATTCTACAAATTAAGATTTTAAGAAAAGGTTATCTGTGATTCACTGATACTGATTCTTGTGAAAAATGTTAACACAGTAACTTCATGTTATGTTTTAGAAGGTGGAGCTAAATTAGCTCTTCAATATTGTTCACCCCACTTTTCATTTGCATACATTGCATATGAAATGTAACCCCATCTGGAACTGACACGTACACAGCAGTGATCCAGTAGCATTTGCACCTTGGTACTTGGTTAGCTTCCTCTCCAAGTAATATCTCTGCTCTGTACCTGCATCGATATTTGTCCTTCAAGCAGTCACTGATGTAAAATCAATAGCGATGTGCAATTGAAAACCCGAGAGTACGAAGACAAGACTCCATACTGCTCACCTACAAAGGCTGGAATATGTCCTTGGCACAGATATGGTACTTAGTAAATGCCCTTGGAGGAGGCTGTGGCTTTGGCCAGTTGATGCTTTCCTGATATTCGATGAGGATCATGAATGCTGACTGTCTCTGGAGTCATTCGATGCCCGTCATGCACAACGTTTCTCTGAAACAAACTGATTTTAAGAAATGGAAGCAAACCAAAGGAGACAGGCTTTATTTGTTGTTTGCACCTGGACCGACTGGTCTGCCCTCATTTACGTTCCTAATTGAACAAGAATAATTGAATTGATAACTGATTTTGCAGCACAACAATAAAGACCTAATTCAAGTGACCTACGGGCAGATTATTTTGAAACGCAAATACCATATTAGCTCGATCCTCAGTCAATAGCCTCCTCTCACACCTGCTACCCTCAAGTGCTGCAAACGAAAACCCTGTTCTCTACAAGGGCAAAGACATATATCTCACAGCAGCAGACAGTGCTTTGGCTTTATTTTAAAAAAAAAAAAAAAAAGGGGTAGCATCCTCCTCAATATGAACATATTTAAAATATTCTCAGCAAGTATTCAATAAAAAATAACTATAATTCAATTAAATATTACCACAAAGTGGCGCAGTGGGTTTGGCCTGTGCTTGCTTTCCGTGGGTCTGGGGTTCGAGTCCTGCTTGGGGTGCCTTGTGATGGACTGGTGTCCCGTCCTGGGTGCGTCCCCTCCCCCTCCAGCCTTGTGCCCTGTGCTGCTGGGTTAGGCTCCGGTTTGCTGCGACCCCATTCAGGACAAGTGGTTTCAGACAGTGTGTGTGAGGGGTGGGGTGGCGCAGTGGGTTGGACCGGGTCCTGCTCTCCAGTGGGTCTGGGGTTCGAGTCCCACTTGGGGTGCCTTGTGATGGACTGGTGTCCCATCCTGGGTGTGTCCCATCCTGGGTGTGTCCCCTCCCCCTCCGGCACTACGCCCTGCGTTACCGGGTAGGCTCCGCGACCCCGTATGGGACAAGCAGTTCAGAAAATATATATATGTGTGTGTGTATGTATTACCACAATCTTTTGAGAAAGGATAGTTATCTTCATTACCATTTTAATCTACTTTCATTATGACTTTGAGTCATCTGTACATCCTATGAAATATATACACACACACACACACACACACACACACACACACACTGTCTGAACCGCTTGTCCCATACGGGATCGCTGGGAACCGGAGCCTAATCTGGCAACAGAGAGCGTAAGGTTGGAGGGGGAGGGGACACACCCAGGACGGGACGCCAGTCTGTCGCAAGGCACCCCAAGTAGGACTCAAACCCCAGACCCACTGGAAAGCAGGACTGTGGTCCAACCCACTGCGCCACTGCGCCACCACGCCCCCCTCCTATGAAATAGCACAGGAAAACTTCTAAAAACATTCCCATTTCTATACCTGAAACAGGTTAACACACGACCAGAGACGGACAAAATGTGAAGGTGACACGGAACAGGACGTTGTCTGTCTGCAGAATTCCTTTGGAAGACACTTTTCTCCAACGCGACGTACAACAACTCAAAATACACGTGAAACGGAACGTGTGGTTTTTCGTCAGTTCCTTTGTTTTACCTGTCCAGGGAAAGTTGGCACGCACAGGTGTCGGCATGGCCGTGGCGGGCTGCACTTGAGCTTCAGAAACTCCCCTTGAAGTGACACCTCGCCCAAAGCATGACAAACGGTGTCCCTGGTTTCAGCTGCTGCACAGCTGCTCTCCTGTGCTCTCTTTGCATAAACACAAGTGAACTCCAGACTTCATAGAAAAATGGAAAAATACCTTCTGCGGGAGAAGTGCTTTTAAAACAGCAACACGGGAGTATTTCTTTTTTTAAAGACTGAGGTAAGCAAATACTCTTCCCAGAATATCGCTCCATAAGAGCGTCAACAGGACCAATATTTTAGCGGTAGATCAGGTCTAAGTGAAATGAGCTACATTTAAAAGATCAGAAACTTTGACTAATACTAAGAACATTTCTCCATCTGTTCAGAACATCACCTTCTGGAACCATAGAAATAATACATTAACCTTGTGTGTGTCCTCTCTTTTTCTCAAGAGATATTTTCCACAATCCCAGTTTTCCCAAACTTCAAAAATTACATTTATGAGTGTTTTGCTGTAAAATTTCCTCTACCTACTCTTTGGAGAGCCACAGTGTCCTCAGAGATCTCGCCACAGGGTCTGGTGACTGAGAATGTTGTCCTGCTCCGCCTGCTCCGGTGTGCGAGGGCCCAGCCAAGAGCAATATCTTGTTAGCCGTCGGCAATCTGTCTTGCCCTACGCTAACCGCAAGTTTAATTTCCCAAAAAGCCCAGTTATATTCTTTTCTGATCCCTCTTTTATACTGTTCTCGGCTCGATTTTCCCCGCCTCTTCCCTCTGCGTACTTTTACAATAAAGTCAAACAAACAAGGAACAAACCAGAAAAAAGTACTGACTTCATCTTTTGTTTGACATTGATCACACCACCAAAAATACAGAGCGTTAAGGATTATTTTTTGTATGGACAAGATAAAAAAAAAAAAAGAAAAATTATTACTGACATCCTCACAGCAGATGTCGGCATTATAAATAACTGTAAGAGATTCAGTTAGAGCCACAGTGCACACTGGCTGTACCTCCGTAATGATTATATGTTACATCAAGTCTTCTGTGTTGTCATACCGTGCATCAATGGGTACAAAATCTAAATGTACTTATACAATCCACAAGGCTAATTTAAGAAACTATCATTCACAAAACAACAGATAGATGCAGTACGTGGAAAGAGGTGTGCAAGTTTTTGCATGGTACGATTTCGGTATATTATTTTGGTTCATCTTTAACCTTGTACTGTAGCTGGCCACTTCTTGGTCAGTGTGGACCTTGTCAGCAATTTGCATTTACATGTATATTTATTTATTCATCTAGCTAACACTTTTCTCCAGAGGAACTTTGGAATACTAAGCTACCTACAAATATCATCCCATTTACACAGGTAGGAATTTTTACTGGCACAATTCAAGGTAAGTACTTTGCTTAAGGGTATTACAGCAGGAGGTGAGATGGGATTTGAACTTATATCCTTCAGGTCCAAAGGCAGCAGCTCTAAACACTTACGTTACTAGCTGCCATATAGCAATTGACACTTAAGAACCAAGTTTCTTGTTTCCTCACCAAGCAACACACAATGGATAGACATGAACATAAACCATCGCTTTATCATTTCCACTAACCATTTGTCTTGAAAGAAAACAGGATGTAAGGGCGGGGCTTATCTTGAATGGTCACCAGTATGCACAGAGTCACCCAGTAATGTTACTTTAAGGTCATTGATTCACACTGGCGCCATAGGTTTTGAACTGCTTCAAAGTAATTTACCTTTATTGAACACTGAAATCTATTTATTTGGCAGTCAGGGATCTTTGTTTTCTTTACCATGACAAAAAATGAGTCTTTCTACTCATTTTACCTGTACTGACACATATGATTCAGATAAATGGAAGAACATCAAGAAAACCATATTTTTTCAATTCAAAAAGTGGAGGAGCATCACATTCAAACTAAATCTAAAATATGACAATTACAAGAAACCTTTAAATCCAAGCTTAAGACTCACGTGTCCAAAATATCTACGGTACCATTTAACGGTTCAGTCTGTCTGCACTCTGAATGTTGTCCCCATATTCATGTGGCTTTCCACTGCTTGCTCTGGTTTCCTCCCACAGTGTGCCTTTTAGGAGAGCTGTGACTCAAAGTTATGTCTGTTGTGTGAATACGTGAGTGTGTTTGATTGCAGTGTGATCAGCGTGCGCCTTGCCTCATGCTCTGTGCTTCCGGGCTAGGTTTCGGACCACTGCAGCCCCTCGGTGGACAAGCGGTTGTTGACAATGGATGGATCTTACACCACTAACCCCCTGATTTGATACTGGACCAAAGATTTAGTAAAGTAAAACTTTGCTCCATATCAGCCTTTAAGTATTTTGAGATATTATTAATGTGATAAGAGAAATATACTGTGGACAATAGTAAGCGGTACCTTTAACCTGACCATTTTTCAGCTTGCTTAAAAATTGTTTTCCCATCTTTATATATTCTGACATGAAAGCAGGAACTAGTTTCAAAGTTCCCTTCCAAAATTTACAAATGTTCATACAAATTTCTGTGCTTGTAACTTCATTCAGCAGCTGTACACATTTCTGCACGGCAGGCAAAGCTGCTTGCTGGAAACCGTGAACTGACGCGTTACAGTCCGAGCAGAAATCGGAACATGTGCTGCTTCAGCCTATTGTTAGGTGGGTGAGGTAAAGCGGTCACAGCACCACTCTCTCGTAAGTCCCATTCATCTTGCAAATAATGGCTGAGCAGGCCACAGAAGCCACTTAGCTGAGCTGTGCTTAAGCCCAGCGCTCCTATTAAAACGGTCTAAAAGCAGAGGGGTTCCCAGGAAAGGCCTTTCGATCTCCCCACATGATTAATGTCTATGATAGAAGTAGAGTACACTTTACATTATGCGCGCACTGTGTTGCATGTCATGGTAATATATTACAGACCTCGGTGTGCACTTTATTCTCATGCCCTTTGACCTCCCCCTCCCCGGTGCTCCTCGAGCCATGTGGTGCCCCGTTAAGTACCACCTGGAATTCACAGATAGTCTCATTACCTCAGAGGACAATGTACTACTATACTATACTAATAATAGTAATAGTAAGGAGAAGAAGAAGAAGGAGAAGGAGAAGAAGGAGAAGGAGAAGGAGAAGGAGAAGGAGAAGGAGAAGAAGAATCACAATCACACATTTTGTGTCTAATATTGTCCAGGTATGACTTCCTTGTAAAATCTGGGTCTGAAAAAGGTTCTTTTGTTTACAAAAATTATCCCCATCAAGGCTTTCAGTATGAACACTGAGTTCAACCCAACATTTCTGCAACTTCCAACAAGAAAATGCCATTTACCAACAATATCATTGTTACTTGTTACACACTGGTTCACAAATTGTTACTTTCTAGAATGCCCAGGAGGGGTGGGCAACCACTGGCCCGTGGACCCCCAGAGGTTTTTTTTTTCTCCCTCAACCATGAGTCGGGAGTTTTTGCTCCTTTTCTCGGTGACCAGTAGGGATACTTATAGCTCTACAATAAGTTCTTCATTATGGTAGCCATTAGTTGACCGTCTTCTTTGTTTGTATCTGTTTTTCTTGCTTTATGCCTGTGCTAAAGTGCTCTGTGTCACTGCGTGAGAAGAGCGCTCCAAAAAATAAATTGAATTGAACTGAATAAATTGAAAAGTGTTTCCTCAGAACTTGCAGCACTGCGAACAGACATCAGACTATCCCAAGTCTACATGTAAATGTTTAACTGCTGCTGTTGCACTTGAGTTTTCTTCGAACCCAGTGTGTGCACTGAAACATAGAGTGTTTTCCTGTCTCCGCACTGCAGCGAGCGCTACTTGTAAAGGGACGCGTACTTTCAGTGTCACACGTGCTCGTGCTGCCATCTCCTGCTTTTCTCTCGTAGCGCAACGAAACGTGGACAATTTGCACCTCCTTCGCTGCAGCAAAGGCGGGACATGAACAGCAATTTACTGCTTGTTTGCTGTCCCCACAAACACAAGTGGCCTTTTGTCGGGTGAAGGTGGGGCGGGGAAAGTGTTAGGAAAGATGGGGTTTCATCACTGCACTTTCACTCATCTTTTACTCAGCACTAAACCAAAACAAGGGTAACAAAGCAAAAACACACACAAGCTGCAAGGAACGAAACCAGCAGCACAGATATGAAAAACTGTGTCCAAACACTCAGTCACAGACTAATACTGTGCATCCCTGACACGCTTTATTATTATTATTATTATTATTATTATTAGCATCGAGAGAGAACAGAGAGAGAGAAAAGAAGTCTTTATAGGACATCAGTTGCCTGCAATGAAGCAGTTTGAGAGGAACTCAAGGGCAAAGTGTCACAAGTTCTCATGTCCATCCTCTTTATCCTTTCGTTGGAATTATACATTTACAGATTGGGAACTATGTTCCTGCTGAAATTAATTGTATTACCTGAATTGGCACAATGCTGCAATCACAGCAGAATTGGATGTTTTTTTTTTTTTTTTTGTAGTGATTCTTTTTGCCATCTATTTATGTTACATGGAAATCAGTGCATTTGCTCATTGTATAACACAATAGGTACAAAAATGCTACCGCAATACATGGTACAGTAAACTTACAGTACTGCACAAGACGATGCACTTGGGACTCATAATAGATACGTAAAATTGAACATGTGATAATAGTGAAAGAACGTGGTGGACAGTTCATAGTAAACTATCTGTTTTACACCGCAGTGAAGTGACTTTAACATCTGGCCTGTAATTGGTCGCCCGCATCGGTACACCTGTACTGTGTACTGTAACAGTAGCTGTTGCTGATGATTCTGTTCATTGCCATTATTAGTCTCTGTTCAGCTGGCACAGTTGCCCGAAGCACCTTACAAGGAAAATAATCATTTTCACATATTCATGCATGCATCAAGTCATTTACTTTAAGAGTGTTTTTAACAGTTTCCAATGTTGGATGAGTGCTACACCCCTCACTTTTGTATCTTCCCCACTGTCTGGGGTTGTCCTCCATCTAGCTGGCTTGATCATTAATATCTCTGATCATTAACTCAAAATTACATGTTAATTATCTTGTTCCACTAGGCCTTACATAACAGTGTGCTTAATGTAGAGAAAAATAATTAAATATATTTCACTCATTTATTTTATATTAATAACAGCGTATGTACTACGAGCTGCTGAGGATTTATTCGCCACTCTGGCTGCTGGAGCACAGCTTCTCAGTTAAATGGACTATTACACCTGGAAGCCATTCAAAGCGGTAAGTAGCTACTGCTACAGAGAAGGGCCGGTGCAGACACACTCACCTCCAAAACATCAAGTCTTCCATCCATCGTCCAGTCAGGTACGGACCATATCGTCCGGGAGCTCAGTCGCGTGACACGATCGAGTGACGACATCGTGCTTTCAGCGCAGATCCGAGAAAATAGGCTGAAAATAGGCTGAAAATAGGCTGAAAATAGGCTGAGCGCTCCAGCGCTGTGCAATGATCTGGCTGTCCAGTGCACTTTCTGGGAGGCTGCTGCAGAGTGACCGTTTGACTCTTGACTCTCAGCCACCGTGACTGGAGCGGAAACAACCTGCGAGAACAGAGCACAACACAGCCTGGGCTGCGGTCTCCTCCGGAGCTTCTCTCTACAAAACGACAGGGCCGTCGCCGCACACGGATACGTCGCATCGACTGCGCCCGTCCTCATGCCGCCCCAGGGAGCGCTCAGCTTCACCTCGCAGCGCTGCTTCGCAGAAAGCGATTCGCACAAAGTGGCCTTGGCTTGAGGTGCCGGGCAGGGAAGAAGCGGCGGTGATTTTATCTGGGTCTCCTTTCGGATAATTGTTAACCTTCCGGCAAGAAAAAGCACGGCTGCAGTTACGCCTAGAAAAAGTGCACCGTTTTTGTGGGTTTACTTCATTTATTTCCGTTTGTATGGCACGGCTCCGCTGTTATTCCTTCCTTGTTCTCTTTAAGGAGACTTTTTGAGGTAAAGACACGTATTGACGAGGCTGCTGCAGCCTGACTGTAAATCCGGGGCCCTGGTGGTGTCACCACGTCGAGGTTCCTGTACATTGACATTCGCTCACAGCACAAACATGTTACTCTACTAGAGACACGAGCAGCACTGACTGACACTCAAGTGGCGGCTCAAGCCACGAAGTA
Source organism: Scleropages formosus (assembly GCF_900964775.1). Lineage (NCBI taxonomy): Eukaryota > Metazoa > Chordata > Actinopteri > Osteoglossiformes > Osteoglossidae > Scleropages > Scleropages formosus. The sequence goes on along the minus strand of NC_041813.1, from coordinate 908,665 downwards.
AAGTGCCACAAAGTAGCACAAAGTAGCACAAAGTAGCACAAAACTAAGCTGCACAGCCCTGCTGCCCCCAGTGTATCTGCGCGCAAACTAGTCAGTGGGGTTAAACTGATGTTGAACTGTAATCTCCACAAATAAGCTCTTAGAAAGTGATGTCGGGATTCAGTAACATACACACACACACACACATTTTCAGAACCGCTTGTCCCACTATAATATAGTATGTTACACCATTTCATTTGATTTGCACTCTTTACTTTTTGTTCACTGAACTTCAGCGACTACACAAGTCACACAAGTCACACAACAACACAAAACGGCTCACGTTTCCGTCCTGCGTGCGGTCTGTGGTCATGATGATATTTATCCTGTCAGAATAGCGGCGGATGATACGATATATTGTGGAGCAAACGGCGTGTGAAATGAATGAATGAATGAACGAACGAACGAACGAACGAACGAACGAACGAACGGGACAGGCGAACTGCTGTCTTTCGCTCCTTTCCGTCGAGCGGAGAATTAAAAAGAGGCGATATTTGCACTTCCGCCCGCGGCCGGGAGGGGGCGCCTCGCACCCGCTGCGCGCTTTCAGGTCGCAGCGATCATTTCCCGTCTCGGTTATTTCCCTGCCGCTTATAATCTCCGTTTCATCGTTACGCTGCACATCGACTGGCACTTCTCCATTATTTTTATAATTCATTCTTATTACTCTTCTTGTTATATCATGTTAAATCAAAATGATTATGTCCCTTAAATTATTTCAGTTGCACTGCTGTACAAATTACGTTGCTTGATATATATATACTATACATATAAACAGTTCAATCTCTGCTTTATTCTTCTTATTATTATTCTTCTTAATAATAATAATAATAATAATAATAAGAAGAAGAAGAAGAAGAGGAAGAAGAAAGTGAGGCAACAGCAGTATTTAAAAAACACACACAGAATGGTCGCTTCAAATGTACAATAAACTGTCATTTCATTGTAATAGTTTCTTTTTTTTTTTTGTTCCATCTAGTTATTCTTTAAAAATCGAAAACCTCAGCCGAGAACACAAATGCAGTTTAATGAGGGAATACCTACCATATTTGAAAGCGAAATAATTTACCCAACGCAGAGTAGTGCATATGGTGTAAATAAAAACATGCTATAGTATGCCGTTATTAATATTAGTGTGATGAGAAATTACAATTATTTATGGGAGTAATGCCGGCATTTCGAAACGGATGTTAACATCTCGTAAATACTATTCCGTGGTGAATTTGCGCAGTTCTGAAACAACAAGCCACTTGTTTTATCATTTCTGCGTCATAACATAAAAACTCATCCAAATTTTCAATGTATTGCTGAAAATATGTGGATTCTTGGGAACCCGCTGCGAATTGTGACGGAGAAAAGACACGGAGCAGCTTTTCCACCACACACACACACACACACACACACACACACACACACGGCGGGGGAAAAAAAAAAGTGCTACAAGAAAAGAAATGAGAAAGAGATGCACTAAGAACAATGTCGCAATTGTCGCACCGTTTGTAGCCTTTAAAATGACTGATGGAAAACAATAGGCGCAGAATTCAGTGACATGTGTCTCTATTAATAACTCTATCATTATTGATGCTCAACGGATGATCCTTTCTTCTGGATGTGGAACAAACGTGCTCATTTAAAATCATTTCCAAAGAATCACAGTATAAGCACCACACCTTTTTGGCTTATTGGATTCGTGATTTTAAAAAAAAGTAATTAAAAAGTAAATGTCGCATGTAAATTTTCAAAATACAAGTCTACGAAAAAAGAAAAAAAAACACGAAATACCTAATGAACATGAACATAAACTCACAAAAATGTCATGTTAAATATTGTGATGGAAATGAAGGTTGTTGTGCTACTGCTTATATTTGGTATTATTTTCTTAGTACAGTCATCGTGCAGTAGAGACTTTGCAGTGTAAATATTTCTAAGAAATGTAATCCAAACAATTAAAATACATTTACTTTAAAACGGAATTATATGATTTTGTTTTCGTTATATTATAATATCCTTTGTGCCTTTTCTAGGCCTTTTAAATTCCTGCTCGATCATATATCATGGCAACAACATCTTCACATCTCCATAAAATATTAGAAAGAGAGGCAGAGAGCAGCACTCAGTGTGATGATGGCGAAGGCCTCCTGCTGTCCTCACACACAATAATTCAGATAAAACACGAGAGCAATAGTTGCATTCATTAAAAAGGAGAGCCTATACGATCTGATCTGTCTACTGGAGGTACAAGACTTCACAGAGAAATAAAACTGAAATTATAGAAATTTTTGTACTTTAAATGCTTCATTAGAAGGCAGGTATGGGTACGTTTTAAAAGGACGTCGTATTTGCCGTATACATCCAACTACTAATTCGATAAAATATCGCGTTATGCTGCCTATTTACTTACAATATTAGCATCACAACAGATGTATTGCTCCGTGTAATGTGTGCAGTAATAGCGAATATTCAGTTAAATACTTGTAAAACGAATAACTTTAGTTCCACGTTGTCACAGTGTTTTGGATTTCTTTGCAATTTGTTTTTAAATTATGACGACTTCAAATGTTCTTATGTAGCATCTTTAAATTGGCGATTAACAAAAAAACATGCTTTCTGTAAAAAAAAAAAAAAAAAAATATGGCTCTTATCGTCAGTCTTTCAGTTTAACAATAAATGAAATGATGCTGCAGCAGTCACATTGAGGTTAATGTACTTACTTCGTCAGCGGTAATTGGTTATAAAGTAAATATATATTTTTTCAAATGAAGAAACAATGATTTCTACAGTAGGACGCGTCATTAATAGTAGTACAATAAGAGCTTGATGGAGTGCGGCTTTGTCAAAGTGATGTGCATGCAAAGCACTGGAGTCCCTGTTGTCCAATCAGCGAGCGCCGTCCCTCGCCCTCGTCCAATGGGAAATAGGCGCATGCAGGTGGCTGCGCGGATATCAGCGCGCCCCGCCGCGCGCACGCCGCAGCCCAGGTCCATTTAGGAGGAAAGTGGACCGAAGTTCCTCAGCATCCAAACTGCAAAAAAAAAGAAAAGAAAAAAAAAAAAAAAAAAACAACTACATCGTCTGTTCCTGCATCTTCCGAACGGATACCGAAAGTGGAGCCACACGGTAAACGCGCAAGAGACTCCATTTAATAACGTTTGTGTTCATTTTGAAGTACAACAACAAGTTCGTAAGTTAGGAAACTAAGTCCTCCCAGTCAGAGAGGAGCTCGAGCCGCGCCGCGCCGCAAGTCAGTGCCGCCGCCGCCGAGGATCCGCGCGTCCAGGACGGCCGACATCCGTGGACTAAACTAATAATTGGGGCAATTTCGCGTCGTCGCGCATTCGGGCGGTCCATGCTCACCAATGTTAGCTGTGGGGCAGATGGATGCTAATCGGCAAAGTGCGTTCGTGCTCGGCAGCACACCGCTGGCGGCTCTACACAACATGACGGAGATGAAGAGCTCCCTGTTCCCGTACTCGCTGCAGAGCCCCGCGGGCTTCAAGGCGCCGTCGCTCGGCAACCTCAACTCGCAGCTGCCTGCTTTGGGGACGCCACATGGAATAAGCGACATCTTGGGCAGACCGATTGCCGCCACCGCCGCCGGACAGCTGCTCTCGGGATTTCCGCGGATAAATGGGCTCGCCGGCTCCGCAGGAATGTACTTCAACCCGGCGGCCGTGTCCCGGTACCCGAAGCCGCTGACGGAGCTGCCGGGGAGGGCGCCCATATTCTGGCCCGGGGTGATGCAGAGCTCCCCGTGGAGGGACCCGCGGGTGCCCTGTCCCGGTTAGTCACTCACTCACTCACTGTCGCCTCTCTCTCTCTCTCTCTCTCTCTCACACACACAAAGTACCGCTGAGTGAAGCACAGCTTCTCTTCGCAACATGATTTTGTTGTACAGAAGTACTGTTGTGGGGAATGAAACATGAATGATTAAAAAAAACGTAACTTGGTTTCATGGATTCGTGGGAGGGGGGGGGGGGGGCGTCTCCCATGTAGAAGTGCCCGGTGTCGCGCGCTCAGTCGCAGTAACAATGAATGAAAGAATGATTCATGGCACAAAATTCTAATAACATGATTATGTCGGCAAGAAAGTTCTGCCGTGGCGCGTGCCGTTCTGCCGAAGCAAACTAGTGCGTAAACGGCAAGTGAAAGTGCCGCTACTTGTGTAGAGAGGCCGGGAGACGAGTGTTGTTGTTGTTGTACTTGTTGTTGCTGTTAGTTGCGGAGCTGTACTACCTGTAGTGTAGTAGTGTAGCCTAGCGCACTTTTTTAACTTTACCTGAGTCAGTCCGTGAGTGTAAGTAAAACGGGGCTCGTCGCGTGTTGCAGCTCAGAGCAACGTGATGCTGGACAAGGACGGCAAGAAGAAGCACTCGAGACCCACCTTCTCAGGACAGCAGATCTTCGCTCTGGAGAAAACTTTCGAGCAGACCAAGTACCTGGCGGGACCCGAGCGGGCCAGACTGGCTTATTCCTTAGGAATGACCGAAAGCCAAGTCAAGGTAAATCGCTGCTCGGTTCGGCCCTCCGCCGGTACTCATTTTTATTTAGTACTTTACCACTGACGTTATTTGCACATGATTATTATTAGTATTATTATTACTAGGTATTAACAATACTTCATTATTTGCAGACACAGTACTACATTATTTATGTTTTACACTTTTCATGATTGCGTAAAACTGATTTCTTTCTTGTGAACATTAGACTCACTAATATACACAGTATTCCTGGTGGTAACGCAGCAAAGTATCAGCAACGTTGACGTAATTTCTTCGAACACGGGTCGGTTTCAACCCGAATCACGCAGCGACATCGAGAGGCTTTTCGAGACTCTTTAACGCGTCCGACCCCCCGCCACCGTTCTCTATCAACAGGTTTGGTTCCAGAACAGAAGGACCAAGTGGCGGAAGCGACACGCCGCCGAAATGGCGACGGCCAAGAAGAAGCACGACTCGGAGACGGAGAAGATGAAGGAGAGCTCGGACAACGAGGACGAGGACGAGTACAACAAACCTCTGGACCCGAATTCGGACGACGAGAAAATAACGAGACTGCTGAAAAAGCACAAAGCGGCCAACATGTCGCTCATCAGCCCGTGCAGCAACGGCTCGGACGCCTCGTGACGACCGTTGAAAAAGTGGCGGGACTTGTGCGTCTGACGAGGCTTCAAAAGCTAAAACAAACCAGGGTATTTCAACGCTCAAAGATCGGAAATATGACATATAAGCTGTACAGACCATAATGTAAGTGAGATGTATATATTTTTTACTACATGATTATAAGTTATGTGTTAAACGCACCCCGGGACGTGGAAGGCGCCTCTTTCCCCCGAATGCAAACATTTTCGTCACGTTGATGTTCAGAGGCTCCACATGTCACCTAACAAGCAATTCTCAGTTCAGTTTTTTCTTTTTTTTTTTTTTTTTTTTTTTTAAAAAAAATACGCAAATTCATGGTGTAAAAAGTGCAAATGTTGTAAATTATGATGTAAAAGTTTTGTTCAACATTTTTCATGTAGACAGTTTTTTTTTGTTTCATTTGAGGAAATTATGTTTCTACTGTACCAAACAAAACCAAGACTGAATTATTGTTTATGTTGGAATAAGAGAATATTATTGCTTCCATTAAGTTAGGAAGGAAAAAAATCTTTGTATTATCAATAAATTATTTAACAAGCTTTTGTTTTAAATATCTTGCAGTATTTTTTAATTAAACGCAGCCTAAACAAACACTACATATAATTGGTTTAAACGTTGTAGTACCATGAAATTAATTGCTTAATGCAATTTTATTTACACGGTTTATTTGCTGTCTTTAGTTTTCAGGTACCTGCATTTTCGTTTTAACAGACGCTACATTTAGAAGTATGTAGTTTTATAATGGTTAATACTTAATTCCAGTCTTTTCTAAGTTACAGTAATACACATTTACCATCATAATTATTTAGTAATTCTAAATATTTTCATTACTTGTTTTAGAATTATATTAAATAATGAACATGCATTTTCCCCATACACGTTTTCGATTAAGGGGAGACCGCAGTCTTAATTTCTATACCCTTCATAAGGGACACAATTGCCGGCGCGAACACGTATTAGTCGATTTGAAAAATTAATACTTTAGGCAAACTTTACAATTAGACTTTTTTTTTTTTTTTAAATTAAATTTTCGATAAAGTTTTCGTTTTCACAATACAAAGAGTGCTGCAGAAACTACGTGCGGAATTTAACGGTACTCGGTGAAATGATTTTCTTCCAATTTTAAAATAGAGGCAACCAATGAATATTAATAAAGTGAATATTAATATGCTTGTTTTCACTGACTGAAGAAGAAAAATACACCGACAGAGCCACTCTCCGAGTCTCTCTCTGAACGGCTGCTCGTTGTGTTAAGACGTTCCCCGAAAATAAGCGATGCTCTAGTCTGTCGAGGAGCGGCTTAATAAGACGTAGGAAGCGGTAGGAGAAAAAGAAAAGCTGATTTTCTCGAGCGGAGCGCCATGCGAATCATTATCGTGGTGTCTTGGCTTGGCTGCCGGGCGCTTTGCCTTTGCGACCGCGAGGAAACCTCCTAGTAGACTAGTCTAGAGACTAGAGAGCAGAGAAGCACGGAAGCGAACGAGGTCAAGTGCACAGAAACACGATGCAGATGACGACGCAGATGTGGATGATTGAAGGTGCTTCAGACTCAAACGAGACACCAGTTGAATTCTAACAGTTTATTGCTTCAGAGCCACACAACCGCCGCGAGGCCATGTAGTCCGTGGGGTGGAATCTCTATCAACTTGAGGAAAATGAGCGGAAACCGCGCGCAGCGTCTCCACGCCGTCACGTGACCTGCAAAAGAGCCCGCGAGCCGTTTCGCCCGCCAAGCGAACGTCAAACCACCAAGAAGAGCACATGAAATCTGAGGCAAAATCATCTCCGCTCGTAGTCACTTTGACGAAAATAAAATAACAGAAAAGAAAATCAAGACTCAGTCGAACGGTTTCACACAGCCCGTGTACTAAATGTAGTGTACTGAATTACATCAATTAATTTAATCGAAAAAGGCTCCTTAATCGCTGCTTAATGTCGTAAAATGAGATTTAAGAGAAAAGTATTCGCAACAGAGCACTTAAGTTAGGGTTCGCAGATGGCTAGAGAATAGAATGAAAAAGCTATTCTTTTTTCTACCTTTCTTTCGAATTATTTACAATTTAAACTGAACATATCTTTACCTACCGTTGGATCATTTAAACCGTTTCTTGTGTGTTGTCTTGTGACACGACGTTCTTATACAGAATACTTGGCACCATTATGCAGTAACAAAAATAGACAAAAACAGTTTACAAATCTTTAAAAGATACCCAAGCCTATCGAAAAACATCACATTCAGAGCCATAATATTATTACATAGAAAATAAGTTAAGAATAATAAAGTGAGACTGCTATATATGATAAACAATATTATATCTTATATACTTGCATGATCTATGGCACTGCTTAAATCACCCATGGTGGGCTATATTATAAATCTAAAATAGCTAGATTTAAAAGGTCTTAAGGTCTGATAGGACATCCAAGCAGACATATCGTAAGATATCCTTATTTCAGCATACAATTTTGGTAAGAATTAAAATGATCCTTACTTTTTAAGTATACAAAAAAAGAAAAGCAGCTGATAAGTGCTAGGCATGGCAGTGTGTAGTGTGCACACAAATCAGCAATTACAAAACCGTCGAAATGAACGTAACTATCTATTCTAGCACAGTGACCAGAAAGTTTGGTCGAAGAAAAGAAAACGGCATTAAAACCATCAATACGTCTACATATACAATCCAATGTACAAATAAACCTACCAATATAGATATACAAGTTTTTGCATTGCACTTTTACTTTTTTAACATCTTACATACTGTATGGAAGTATATTCTATGTAGAGACATCTCTAAAAATCGTAAATACGGTATCTAAAATATTTAGTATTTCGGATTTCTATTAGAGTTTTGGCAACAACATTGTGATGTGAAAAAGAGTAGTCCACATTTTGGGCTCTGACACTGGGAAAGAGATGATGGTGAGGTAAGTAAGGTCTTTTCTTGAGAAAAGTCCGAAAATTTTAAGCAAAGTCCTGGTGTCCTGAAGCACTGTGAGCAAACTGTAGTCTACCGGTGTGGGGGTGAAGGACTCGATTTGTCAGCATTGCTGCAAAGACTCTACAGATTCTTGTGTTTTTCATAGACTGGTGTTTTCTAACTTGTGTTGTCACAGGGGGTCTTCCTGCAATATCTTCTCAACTCTTTGGCACCGCTTACCTGGAAAACCAAAAGCATGCTAACAACCAGCAGCAGAAGGCTATATCTTGTTCAATGGTATCATGCAGAAATAATTCAAAGTAGGAAATAACAAAGAGGAGAAGAAGAATAAAATATTTACCACGACATCACTGCACGACACAACACTTGTGCTTATTTGCATTAGGTTTACCTGCCCCGGCTGCTATTCGAAATGACAGGAAGACGGGCTGAAAAAGAGATCGGCACACAAGCGTGTGTTAATAATAATGTTGCTTACACCCAAGGGTCAAGTGTGGAAGCACATTACACATACAGAAACAAACAGGATACGCTGCAGACAAACGTGCACAACAAGTATATGCATGTTGAGAATTTAGCAGTATTTCTCAGTTTATAGACAGAACGCTGTTGGAGAACTTTAAACTATTACAAACTAATAACGAAAACCTTCTTGTTAATTACTGACACAAATGTTTTTCAGCCGTGCCTGATGCAATCCAAATCGTTTACAGTAATGAAACTTGTGATGTGTCACAGCTTTAAGGGCAATGTTATGTCTTAGGCCATAGCTTATAAATAACTCTATTTGAGGTCACAAGAACGAGATGAATACAGAAGCAATATAAACAATGGCAATCATAGTTCTGAACTTAACATAGAAATGCAAGGTTAAAAAAAATTAAATATGAGAAACAATTTGTATTCACAGGGTGAAAGTATACTGCAGAGTAAGCACTAAGAAAATATGTAATAGAAGCAAAAATAGGAACAACAAATTAAATATTAGTGTTACGTTAAGGATAATGGGTTGATTCTGAAATGGTTTGGAATGACACTAAGAGGTGTTTACAGGTGCCTGCCACACACTGTCGTGAACTATAGGCACTCTTTTCAAGCTTGTTGAAGGCCTTTAACAAATTGCAGGAGGCACCACCTTTTATAAAACTCTAAACAAATTTAATGCTCAACTCTGGACAAATATCTTACTATCTGAGAAGCTTTTAAAAATATTAGAGACTTAAGCTTTTTGTGAAGTTCAAAACCAAAAACTTTTTTCCACTCAAAAAAAAATTAAGAAATTAAATTTAAAAAAATGGTACATTTTGTTGAAAATGCCTGAAAAATTTAGCCCCTAGTCAGTGCAAAATTCATGCCCTACACATATTTCAGTGGATTGCATGAATGGGACAAAAATTTCCGCATGCAAATACCATATAGCAGATTTCTAAATTTTATATATATATATATAGTTTTTTTTTTTTTTTTTTTTTTACTTAACTGATTGTTGGTGGCTGGTTCTTAATATTAAAGACTTCTAGAATATATTTTCATACTGTTTTACATGTTAACAGAGAAAAACATCATCAAATAAAAATCAAGAGTGACAACAGACTAAGATAAATTCCGTTTCCCACAGACAGACAGACTGAGAGCTGGACAGCGGACACACGGAGAAAGATGGATGTTGATGGTACCTTGTGGTCCCCCATGCAGACGTTGGGCCCTATATTATCATAGATCACAGCTTTGTCCTCATTTTCGGGCTGGAAGTTTAAAGAGAAAACACATTAAAAACACAATTTTACCCCAGCACCTAACTTTAGAATTTTGCTCAAAGGAAAATCACTGACAAATTGATAATCAGGAAGAAAAAAGGTCATTTTTATGAGTTTTACTGAATGTTAATTTTGTGGCAGTGCACATTACTATAATGATGTAATCTCATTAAAGGAGCAATTAAACCTTGCAAAGGAAATTAAAATTTTGTAAACTGACTCTGAAAAATTTAAATTGAGGACCCCCCCCCCTTCACTGATATATTTCAATATTATGTGCATCTGGTATACAGATTCTAGGCTTCATTCTTGAATATTTCAGAGTACATTTTCTGCTGTATCTAAAGACTTTTTAAATGCCCTTCACATAAAACAGATAAACACATAAAAGTCACCAGGCTGCACACGACTATGACTAGGTGAGATGTGCTCCTTCTTAAGGACAAAAGAAAATAAAAAAAATGAGCCATAAACTTAAAATCAAATTAACTTCAAACCAGTAACAGAGTCTAAGGTCACCACTACGGCAGCAAACCAATAGCAGGCCTGGAACACAAATATTACCTTTTCGTCAGGCATGCATCAGCACTTTCCAATATGTTTGGGGAGCATCGTGCCACTGACTCTAAGAGCTGGGATACATTCATCAAACGGAGACTTGATCATTTATAAAGGCAGCATAAAATTGTGGATTTTTCGGGCTGCATAATCTTTAGACAGATAAACAAATTACCAGGGCTTTCCGGCAGAAACAAGCACACACTCGGGTGAGCATTCATTACCGCGTGCTCCGCGCCGACGAAGCGCCGCCCAGGCAGCGGGCAACCTTTGGTGTGTTAGGGCTCGGGAAGCAGAAAATAACATGATGGCAAGTTAACGGACCGTGCCATGATAGATGATGCGCCGTGAAGGCTGTTTACAGCCCCATGTCTCTACAATCTGTGGTTCCTTGTGTGTGCGTGGGGCTCAATGAGCTCATCTGTGAACATTCACACATTAGAGGGCTGGGATGCTCACAGTTGGGCCCTACATTACAAGCAATTAGCAATTAAAAGCCACAATATAGAGTTAAGTAATATGAGTGTGTGCGTGCGTGCGTGCGTGCTCGTTCAATATGACCAAACATTTGTCATCCTCCCATCCCTTTCAAAACCCATTCCCAGAATTATATTGTATTTGCAACGAAAATCTATGTTCACTGAGGCTAACAATAGAGAAGCTGTTTATACAGTTTGTAAAGGGCAGGGTTTCTTACAACACTCCACATATTCTCTTTGTAACACCACTTTAAAAAGTTAAACTGAAAGACACTGAGCCCAGAAAAGTGTGTGATAAACACTGCTGAGATGAAGCAAGGCACCCACATTTATTGTAAAAGTGCTCTCAGACTCATCTGAAAGGCAATAAGAGAATTAAAGAGGGCTAATTGACCTTAAATTGAATAGAAGCTCATGTTAGGATGTATCAAAGGCACTCAATTTACTTTAACGTAACATGTCATGGGTTTTTTGGGATGTACTTTTACATTTTAGTTTCACACACTGTCATGACTGGGCTTCTTCCCCTGAGACCGTGCAGAATCCACCATCTGACAATTCAAATGGTTAACAGGTTCCATTCACTTTCAGTCTACAAAGGGTGAAAAATTCATACAGTTCATAGTCAGTCAAGTGATGTATGGTCATATGAAGTGCACACTTATATATGCAGGTACTTCATTGCTTTCAAAAACATAACTGGTGTCTTGTATATTAGAAAAAAGTTACTTGAATTGCCATGGATTAGAATTAAACTCAGGACAACATCCCTCAGATATACAGTATAGTGAACACATTTGAGTACTTTGCATATTCATAATATTTGGATATTTTACACTGACACAAAAGCTTTTCATTAGATATTTTCAGTTTAAATGTAGTTTAAAAGCGTTGTCTCATGATCATAAATTTTCTATTGACTGGAAACTTTCCGCTGAAAGAGATTTCATACAATTTATTATATTAGTCTCTTTCCAGACTTATTTATTAGTTATAAATCTGTGAAAAATTTCTTTTTTGGCAACAACAACAACAACAACAGAAGAATGCCATTAAAAGCAAAAATAGTGGTTCATATCAGTTTTCCTATTTGTTTTTTTCCTATTATTTGTTCAAGGATTATGTTTAGGTATAATTGTTGTTAGCCAGTGAAACTGGCTTCTTCATTAATGGCACAGCATGAGCAAGATCATGTACTTTTTATTCTGCCAAGAACTACTTACATTCAGTAATCAATTCACTTTAAACTAAATGTTAAATATTATTACTCTACATATCTTTTAAAATTACATCCTGCTCAGAGGACAGCCTTATTATTTTAATCAATTTTCAAATCAGTCAGAACCTATTTACTATCAAGCAATGTTTAAAGATGTTTTATAAACATAGCATTCATTGAAAAGGTGTTTACACAGAGCATGGCATAGCAACCAACTAATTTCATGCGAAATAACTTCTCAAATTATGAGAACATCTGTTAACCCCTCCAAGCCCAAAGGGTGACAGACGAGTCTTCATGGTGATCTCCCAGTGTCACTGCTCAATATGTAGTTTCCGATGACATTTTTTTCCAAAAGATTTCGTTACGTTAGAAACCGGTTACATTATTCCTGAACGTGTACGTTTGAACATAAACAGACCATCAAAGACACCTGCATGATTTTGTTGCGTCCGTAGTTCTGCATCACATTTGAAAGGGGTGCAGATTTCTCTGCGTGTGAAATATTAGGCTGGTTTCGATGGGCGGGGATGACGGAGGCAGATGTGTGTGGGTGCACGGTGCCAGCCTGGATGTGTGTGTGAGACACTGTTGACTCTCGGTAGCAGACAGAGGGAGAGCGATTTCTCCAGCTTTATAAAGCTAGGAGCCGCAGGCCTCGCGGCGCTCACACGCACGACTGGCACTCAATAAGGGCTGCAATATATACTGCCTGTGTGGACTCGGCTTATCTCCGCATATGAATATTCACACATGCAATATCTCCATCTGCGGTGGCTGGCAGGGCTGGGGGAGTGAGAAGGATAGAAAAGACAACAACAGGAAAAAAAAGGAACAGGACAGAGCGAGGGGGTGGAGGAAGGTAGACAGACAGAGACTCGGTATCGAGTAGTATGAGGACAGTGTCGCTCAAGGGCAGACGGGCGAAACCTAGGATGGCACCTACAGAGGTAAAGTTAGCTTCTGAGCCTGCCTTTATGCAAGTCTCTCATTAGCATAAAAAAGCACACAGACCGGCTACTGAGAAGAGCCGAAAATCACAAGTGCCATGTTTCACCAGCTCCCATGCACATACTTTCGAGTAGGTAACCTTTTATGTTTAAGCTCAGTTTGAAGTGGAAGACGAAGAAAAAAGTTTCCTCGGTTCCATACACCGGCCCCATCTACTTAAGATTTACAGCGGTCGCGGACACATACATAGTGCACACAGACGTGTGCGAAAGCTCATAAGATGTAACACGAATAACAAGCGACTGAGCATATGTGCCTGTGGCAGACCAGTCATTGTAAATTTATCAGACTAGAAGAATGTGCACATAATATCAGCTTCTGCAGTTTCAGATTTCTGTTTCTATATTTCTATTCTATGGCGTTTATTTTAAACTGAATACTTCTTTGTCGTTAAATGTGGCTGATGGCAGTCTATAGGCGGTAAAATATTTTTCTTCCTTTAGGTCATCAAACATTTTCTGATGACTATAGATCTTGTTCGGTTCTGCCATCTCCTAGTGGCAGCAGCCAATACATAAACTGTGATCAGCCGGTATCTACACAAGTGCTACCGCAGGGCAAAAGTATTATGTACATTTACACGAGCAGTTAGTCATCATTATGACATCCTTATTTTGTAGTCATTTATTATGTATTTATAAGCTTTGTGTACTTTTGCTTCTTTTACCACACTGACCTATTATACCGAGAGATAACTGAAACAGCCTGGCATGTCAGAGAAAAGCAGGAATACAGTTCACAGGCAGAAAGTCTTCCTCAGTTGAGATCCTTCTTTTCTCACTGACATGCTTTCCAAAGAAATGAAATATCAGACATAAAACCCAATAGGTGTCTGTGTATGAATTTTTTTTGAAAAATGAAGCAAAGAGTTCATAGGAGGTCATTCTTATCTTTTGCATGGATGAAGCAGAAATCGAGGCCTCAGCTGAAACAGACAGTCGCACTGAATACAAAACCAGGTAAATAACAAAGGGATTCACTAATTCACCAAAGCAGATGTGGGGTAAACAGGAGGCCACATGAGTGTTAACGGCCAGGTTTCAGCTAAGGCACATGGCAGGACGGCCCACGGTTACCTTTAAAACGAGGTCCTTGGCAGAGGAGGACATGAGGATGCGGTCACACCAGGCGGGGCACCGTGTATTCATGTACTGCTTCCCTTGACTGGTGTCTTCACTGTACGGATAACTGGACGCAAGAGACACACGCCACAACGTTAAAGTGAGATAAATAACAGAAAAACGTAGCGATTCCACTTTGCCCCCCAAATCCTCCAGTTCGCATTGTTTAAAGAAACTCGTCATTCTGGGCTGCAAATTTCACTACTGTAACACCGTGCTTGAACAACTTGTCACGTTTCAGAGGACTGAAAATAACAAACAATGTTCAGTGGAGTTACAGGCAAACATGGGGGAGGACACAGCAGGTGTGTGTGAATGTTGTGGGGACATGTCCACCCCCACCGTGTCATGCCAGTACTGTACTGTGAGAAGAAAGCATGAATGGGAGCGACATCATGTGGAGCAGCACCTTGTAAGACACTGTAAGCAAACAGAGATGTGGACTGCACTTGTGTCTCTCGCTCTCTCTCTCACACACACACACACACACACACACACACACACACACACACACACGCGGGATTCACGGCCATCAAAAACGGATTAAGACTGTGGCAAACAGCCAGCCCAGATTGTATTGGAAATGGGAGGAACAATCCAGTGATTTAAGTTCTTTCTACACCTCTTCGAGCCAAAACAGATTTACATTATTGAAAATCCAATCCGTAACTATCTCATAGCGCAACATATCTGAACAATGACGATCCAATTAACCATTGCAGTTCCTCGCTGCTTGTGCAGACTAGGGCATGTGCCAGAGTCTCAATCAATACCGTTTTGTCAAACACATCCATGAGGAAATACACACAAGATGTAAAAAGGACACGAGCGCACTCATCAGTAAATCTTTTTCACACTTCAGCCTGAAATAGCAGGTAGAAACGAATACATCCTCCAGATATGTTCGCAGTCAGTTATGAGTTAGTGTAATTCGAGCGGCTTAAATGGCTTTCATACATGATGAAAACTTTCTGCTTTCCTACAAACATACAGCCAAGACAGCAGAAGCAAACACCATGTTCACCACGTTCATTGGGCAAGCAGTAGAGCTTCCAGACGGAGTCTGAAACAGCTGCTCCTTTTCTTTTTGGCTGTTACAGTAGTGCCATGGCAACTGTGACCACAGTGGGGTCAAGGGTCTCAGCATGGAGAGGTGAAAAGGAAGGAGGTGTCGGTCGGTCCTCGGGAGGGTCAGCAAACAAGAACTGGGTTTGCAGACTTACGAAGTGAGCATTCCAAGGTGGCTTTAATGGCTCTTCAACATGGGGTTGGGCTGCCTGTTTTAATATGTTAAAGAGGAACTGAAGTGATGCTTGGGATGAAAGCAAAGGATAAGAACGGAAGAACTACAACAGAGGGATCCAAACATGGGGGGGAGGAGTGATTTTGAACGAGAAGGGGTGGAGACTAAAGTTATCGACGTGTCGACTAAATTGGTCGAGTCCACTTCCATCCCCCAGTATATTTCAAACAAGTTCTCTCTTGGTAATTTGTACGTTTGATTTCCGAGTGCTGCGGGTTATGCTCAAGCTGCTCAAGTGCACGGAACTCATCCTTCTTGCCGCTGTAACAAGTGAACGCCTGCGCACCACTAGCGGCAGCCCCCTTAGCTGAAAAGCGACAAACTGCGAATACGTGGAAGCTCGTTGTTAATCGACCTAATGAACAGCGCACGAAAGTCTGAATTCCTGTTCTCAAATACTCTTGGAATTTGACCTTTCAGCTTGGGACACTTTACAAGCACACCATGACCATCTCTCTATCTATCTATCCATCTATCGATTTTTATTTAGTAGGGTGCCATTAAAAATGAAATGACTGCAAAGAACTTGGTAGACCTCAAAACACAAAAGGTGATTGTGAAATAATATTCTGCAAAAACACAAGATGCTGCAGCAGTTACGTATGCGAAAGACAGACACACACAGATATACATGGATTAATACTGAGAAAACGTGAGTGAGATTTTGTAGCACAGGACTCAAATATTCCAACGAGGTGAAAGTAATAAGATCCAGTTTTTGACTGTGCGCACAGTCACTTTTGACCAGCTTTACAAAGAGCCCCAATTGCAAGTGCTGCGGCGTGAAGACAAGAAACATTCAGCGACCGAGGCGGTCCCGCCAATCGAAGAAGTGCCGGGGGAGACCCGGCCACGTCCGTTTCGGGCGCATTCCCGACACGAGCGGTGCAGGAGCGCTGCTGGTCATTCCTACAGATTTCCTAGAAACACTTCTGACCTCTAACGGGACGCAATAGGGCAACTCCCAGGGGACAGCCGTGCCCTGGTCACCCTGCCGGTGACCACAAGGATGAAGCGCAGCGCAGCGCAGATGTACAGGCAGCCCGACTTCCCCTGGCGACATCACGCTAGATTACATGACAGCCTTAATGCAACGACAAACAACGGAGTGGTGCTTTCAGCAGCATGATTAATGCGTCCGATTAGTGCGCTTACAAACTTATCTGAGAGCAAACTCAGCAGGTGGGTGTGAAGTCTGAAAGCCGTCAGCTGCTATCGGGCCTGTATTACCTGCAGCAAGAGTAATTACACTAATTAATGGGCAGAGCTGATAAACATAACAATTGCCCACCTGTGCATCAGAGCTGCGCGTTTGTGAAAACGCTCCATTTCACCACTGATCCCTGTCACCAGGGCAGCGCCGAGCGCGACGTCCCCGGCGGGGCCCGACTCGACGCGTCGACGGAGCGGCTACGCCGTCGCGAGGCTCGCATTTCAATCGACTCTCTTTAAAGAAAGTATTCCGAAGGGCTATCGAAACAGATCGGCCTCGCATGTAACGCGACCGCATATTAAAATTAATTAAATGCTTTCTGATGGTTTATTTGGACGTTAAAAATAATCGCGGCCCGAGATCACCGCATGGCTTTGATGAAAACAATAAATAAATGCGTAGCTTGACAATTTGAGGTGTCTGCCGAGCAACTAAATAACAATGTAATGACCTTTAGCAATAAAAGGAGCAATAGATGTGCTTGTTTAAATAGCTGGGTGGGGACAGAAAAGCTCCAGATACCTGTGTGTGATTGTTTCCCCTGGCAGCACAGGAAGTAAAGCCGGCTTGGCGCTTTGTCTCCCGCTAGCTCAACAAGCCTGCGGAAAATGACTCAGGCCAAGTCCCTGGTCAACACGCATTATCTAACCGCTAAGCGCTGTTATCTTGTTCTGTATAATGACAAATAAGTGACAAGTCAAACAGTGTTCCATTGAGAAATCGACTATTTAATGAGAGCAATATAAACTTGTGAATACAAGGGGAAGGAGCAAAGATAAGAGATAACGTGTGAATGTGCCGAGGTTACGGAGGCGGGGCATCACGGGATGAGGTCACATGACACCCCCCCCCCCCCCCGGGGACAAGAGGATGAACGGGCGCAGAGTGGGGAAAAACCCCCTTCAAAGTTCTTGTGCATTCGCCTCTTAGAAATTAAAGTCAAATTAACGTAAAGAGCAACTGTGCAAAATTATTCTCTGTCACATTTGATTATGTTGCCACAGCCACTGTCGTACCTTCCACTGCTGCATCCATTTCCCTGTGCCTATTATAAAAGGCAATATGCAAATAGTTACACCGCTACTACTTTACAGACGTGCCGAACTGGTACTGTATCACACAACTCCTAGCATCACACACTACGCTACGCATGTGCTATGCGGACCGCCAAAGTATACCATGAGATAGATCCTCGATGTACAAAAAAAGAAAAAGCTATTTCACAATTAATTAGGATGAGGAATTGTGCACACATTTAAACGTTCCCTCTGATATGTTTAAACAAAGGTTCCCTTTCAGTAGTAAGCAGGAGAAAGCGATGAGACGCAGATGTTCGGTAATTTGTCAGTCCATCCTTCTGTCTGCCTGCAGTAGTTATTCCTCAAAATTTCTGATTTATACCAGTAAGTGTCCATATTGACTGATGCTCTCACACTTCAGAACAATGATGCTCATGAGCTGATAACAGCTGAACTATTCCACACTCAAATGAACAATAAGGCATGTTTTACCCTTGCCATAGAAAAGTAATTAAAATACATCTGGGGTACTCAGTCATGTGCTTCTGCCCAGCTGAACAGAACATCCCACAGTCACATTGCTGCGAATAAAAACATCCTTTTACTTCTTGCACAAGAACCAGCTGCACCTCCTCTTTGACGGCACTGCCAATCCCATTGAGGACACAGTCAGAGGAGGTGACATCACCCCCAGCGCTGCCGGGGAGGGACTTGCGCTCCTTCGGGTCCACGGGGAGACGCAAGCGACACGATCCCACGATGCTTCGCATTCATCATTTTAATAACATTGTCCCGTGGTCAAATGGAAAATAAAACTAAAAGCCTCCCCCTTTCATTCATATGGACAGGGTAAGGACCTTTGATGCTACTTGGAGGCTTCTTTTTTTTTAAAAAAAAAATAAATAAATAAATAAAAATAAAAAAAAATACACAACAGCAACATCAACAGCACACTAGTAGCAGAGGGAGCCGGATAAAAATCATGAAAAGACCACAACCGTAGGCTCTATTCACATGATTTACAGCTAAAAAGTCAACAAGAGGACTAAAGCATTCAAGTGCTGACCCACTAAAGGATATAGTCTTTGTACTAAGTTTCTTTTTTTGTTTGGCGGGGGGTGTCCAAAACTGTTATCGCCACAGATAGCTGTACGTTTTCAAAAACATTCAGTCCATCTTAGATGTATGTTGGTATTTATAATTTCTGTATTTTTTCTGCATGGATAACATGAATTGCTCCTTGCACACACACTACCAGAGTTCACAAAACGTATGTTAACGTGCTAAAGTTGTTCTTTGACTGTTTCCACCTTCTTGTTAAACAGCAATCGGTGACCCCCCCCCCCGCTCAGTCTTCATGGTCTGTCTAGACTTGGCAAACAGAGAAACATGGGAATGGAGCCACTCATTCGTACGTAGTCTTCTCCCACTCGATCTGCCCAAAGAGCAACGCACACGTGTCCCACTTTTCCTTGGGAAACCGTGATATCGAGTGTATAAATATAGAGTATCTACAGGGTGTCTGGTACCTTGTTCAGTTCGAGATCCTTTAGTTCGACGAAGACGAGAACGACTTCGGTAAGCGTTGCCACAACAGCTCTTCGCTGAGAGCTGCACACCCATGAATACCTACGTTACGCTTCCCTGTGTTTTCCACGAAGGGTCTATGTATTTGTACGCCGGTGTGTCTGAGCATGTGTGTGTTTGCGTACGCACGTGTGTGTGACGGAGGCCTGCCTTGCCTCTATGGCGCACTGCTGGCTCCAAGGACAAGACTCGCAAGGGAAAGCAAAATTCCACACGCTGGAGAGGGGGCGCTAGGACGTGTCACGGCTCAAAGTGATGGACGAGCTCTTTGGCAAGGAATATGGATTTACAGCTTGTACCAGAGTCTTCAAAAGCAAACAACACATGGGAATGTAGCAAGACACTGCCTGCTCCACCTACATAACTAATGCTAAAATAATGCTTATGTCATGAGTGACGGTATACAATCAAAAACAATAAAAATAAAAAACCAAACTTGTAAGCAGTTCTGCGGTTCTGTGCGAGGTGTGTAACTCACAGCTTTCGTCAAGTGTTACACAGGGTGCTAAACTGTGACGACTTGGCTCAAATTTGCAGCCGGAACGGTTGGCTTTGAATCTGTCGAACGGAAGCCGAGCGCACGCGGGGCTCTGAAAGTGCCGAGCAGTATAGCCAGGCACCCACGAGAGATCTAAAAAGGTCACTTGAAGATTTTTTCAAGAATATTCAGCTGATGAATATGTTTAAAAAAAGCAATGCGAATACTGTAAGGGCTTGTCCGAGTGCGTGCGCTCCACAGATGGGAACGTACACTGCACTGCAGATGGTGTGGTGTACAAGTGGCGGACAAAACACTGTTTACTTCATAGTCACTTGGAAAGGATCGGTGATCCAAGTGGCCTGCTGCATACACCAGTTAACGATCTAAGTGAACTTGTAATCGATTAGCCTCGATAAAGCTGTCCTTTCCATACACCACCACAACTCTACCATATTAAATACACGATGACTGTTTGCATAATCGTGTTAAATGGTTTCACAAAGCCACGTTTCCCTTTTCATTTATATTTAAGCAGCTGAGACACCGAAGTGGGGGGAGGGGACCAAAGTAGTATATTTAACCACAGAAATATCACATTTAAGAGCAAAGTACGTATTCTCAGCAATCATAAATGAACTGAAAGTATTTGTGTTTTTAAAGTCAAAAAAGAAACAGTGGATGACAATTACAGCCAGTGTCCAACTCAAGCACCAGGTTTCATATGCAGTTCATTCACTAAACAACCAGTTCAAGGCTAATTAATTACAAATTCAGTGCGAACAGAAGTCAGTGTACACAGAGGATCATGATGTGGACCAGGGCTAATGAACTTACAATAAAACATGCAGAGTCATAAAATGCACCTCATTTACTTCTGGTGCTCCTGACCTTTTTGAAGGCGGCACCAAGAGTACTGTCAAGTGAGAGGAGGGGGGGGATTCTGTGAAGACCTCAGTCAAGCACATTTAAAATCGAAGGTACATGACTTGAGAACTGTGAGCGAGAGCTCTAAATGGGCAGAACATAAGAGCGGTGAGAAGGAGGTGTCACGTGGGGCACTGGAGTCTGCTGTTAAGTATGCTCGGAGGGTGCCGGGTTCAAGCCACAGGAGACGCGCTTGTTATTTCGGCTTTCCGACACAGTGCCGTGAAAGTACATGGACCGGCTGCGCATGCCTATACAGATTAGGACACAACAATAGAGAGAAATGCAATGAAGTCGCTACGAAGTAATGTGCAGGTCTTTGAAATATGTTTTATCTAAATTCACGTTTTTACATTGTAATATAAACACCGTCATCTGCACTAAAAAAAAATACATTAAAACTGAAACTACAGTTATTCAGAGGTACTGCTGCAAATTCACACAGCGAAGGATGACTGTGGCAGAAGGCAAATAAGTTTATCCTTTTCTAATTAAAAAAATTATTATTGTCGAGCAAGAGATAGATAGAATTTGGAAGTAAAAAGCAGATGTTAGTCACTGAGTTGCAGGCAGCGGTCAGTACAGGTGGTGCACTGTACAACATGAAGGAAAGAATTCTGCGACGGAGAAAAGGACTTAAGATAAAGTGTACATTTCACTTACTATGACTTGCAT
Organism: Scleropages formosus; assembly: GCF_900964775.1. Taxonomy (NCBI): domain Eukaryota; kingdom Metazoa; phylum Chordata; class Actinopteri; order Osteoglossiformes; family Osteoglossidae; genus Scleropages; species Scleropages formosus. The sequence continues at coordinate 887,202 of NC_041813.1, read as the reverse complement.
CAGCTGCGATACATGACAGCCAAATACCGCGCTCTTATTTCAGCAAACAAATACGACTTATAAAGGAAAATGGTCTTTATCTTCCTTGAGAAAACAAGCAAAGGACTAAAAAGGAGATTTCAGGCCTGTCGTAAACCGTGGGTGTGTAGCAGCGTGAATGGATTGGGAGGGGCAATGATTACTGGCAACCTATGTCATAAAGAGCACTACACAAAACATGCCATTTGATTTCCATATATACACAGCATAACAGCCATCCGCTAATTCATATCCTGAGACACACTCAGTTCAGCTATGACTTTTCTCAAAATAATTATTCCACACTTTAATAGACCTGTGCAGTGTCGCTCGAGGATTAAATGTGAAATGATGATAAATCCAGCTGTCTTTTATGCAAAGCCATGTAAATCAGCATGGTGATTAAGACAAGGAGCTATTTAAAAACACTGCACAGCTGCCAGAACCTTGACCCCTCCACCCCCCACCCCCTCACACACACACACACACACACACACACACACACACACACACACACACACACACACACACACGGCGACACGACTGCAGTTTATCAAGTGATTATTGTTTGATTACAGCTTTTCATTATCTGCACTGATTGAGTCACTACTGGCGCCAAAGGTCAACTGCCATTATCGTACCAGCTCCAAAACATATTCCACGTAGCTAATCATTTGTTTGCACTCGATTTTTGAAAGGGCTAATTGCAAATTCATTTGTTTGAGGAGCAGGGGAAAGCCGAATACCCTCCTCTACTGGCACTGCTGTATTTTTCCACCACATCTCAATGTTATGTTCAAGCGGCGCCTATACCGCGGTACACTGAATTGCGCACTTCCTTCCTCGTTAATGAATTTGGTTCAATTTTCGGGAAAGTTTTGCATTCATTGTCCATCGGAACGAGTGGTGCATCACCTACAGAATATCTGGAAAACTCCACAGAGGTCATGAAAAGGCTGCTGCCTCTTCATCAGGGATTTGTATTTGGGACAAAGAATCTTTTAGTTTGAAGAAAACCCATGAATACAGAGGTAATGATTTTATGATAACATAATTAAAAAAAAAAAAAAAAAAGAAAAGGATAATGTATCAAAAACATCTCAACTAGGGGAGAGGAAAAATTAGTCATCAGACAATCATATAGACAATGGCAATGTGCATCGTGCTCCGACAATGAAATGGGCGATGTCAGCCTGCATTCTGCTTCAGTGCATTTACAAAACCAAAACAAGTGACTGAAAGTTTTACGGTGTGATGAAAGAAATTGGAAGGGGGTGCGGTGGTGCAGTGGGTTGGACCGCAGTCCTGCTCTCCCGTGGGTCTGGGGTTCGAATCCCGCTTGGGGTGCCTTGCGGCGGACTGGCGTCCCGTCCTGGGTGTGTCCCCTCCCCCTCCGGCCTTACGCCCTGTGTTGCCGGGTAGGCTCCGGTTCCCCGTGACCCCGTATGGGACAAGCGGTTCTGAAAATGTGTGTGTGTGTGTGTGAAAGAAATTGAGCTATTTGCATATTGTAGTTCAAAACTATTGGTAGTAAATGATGCTCAAAATGACCCTTAGTTTGTGGGCTTCTGAGTGCTGCTACAATTGTACTGGAAAAAAGAAACAAAAAAAACATTTTATATATATATATATATATTTTTTTTTTTTACTTCATTAACTGTTTATATACACATTTGTGATTAATGATGTATAAATGCTTGACAAGATACCTTACCTGGGAGGAAAAGAGATATCGAGTTCATGCAGCCGATCCTTAAACACAGACAGCTCTTTGTCAAACTCTAAAAGCTGCAGGGGGGGGGGAAAAAAACCAAAGTCAAATTATGAGAGAGTAAAGTAAGCTGTTTGCTACAGACTGTACGGGTCAAGTATTCCTGCTACAGAGTTTTATTCTTGAGTGTTTAATGGCTGAGTAAAGGTTAAAGATTTATGCACAGATTTACAATTTATGTTACAACTGTAAAAAGGGTTAAATAAATGAATTTACATTTATACATTTAGCTGATGCTTTTCTCCAAAGCAACTTTAAAGTGTTAAACTACTTACAATAATGTACCCATTTACACAGCTGGATATTTTTTTTTACTGGCGCAAACCAGGAAGGGCACCCTGCTGAAGGGTACTACAGCAAGAGGCGGTATTTGAACCTGGATCCTTCAGGTGTAAATCGACAGCTCTGCCCGCTGTGCTACCTGCTGCCCCTGAATACATGAAAGTGTTTATTTCTTCAATAGTTGCTAAGAATGTCTTGGGGTTGAGAAGCTGCCACACAGTGTAGCACTGGTGGTTACATTCATAGTGTACATGCGTATGCGTGCGTGTGCGCGTGCGTGCGTGTGTGCGCTGTCTGGCCCAGTCCAATTCCAGAGCAGCTCTGCTGAAGTATCACGTCCAGCACAGCGCAGGCCAGCAGGGGCCTTTCCATAACCCTCATCTCTGCGACTGGGCCATGTTTGCCCGCACTCCATCAATCATGTCTCATCTCCCAGCTGCAGAGATTGTGACTGCAGGAGCCACTGGTGCTCACACTGGTATCACATGATGTCTCTCTCTCGTTGCCCCCCCTCCTTCTGAAACCTCATAAATCATTACTGAAAAGTGCAATTAGTAGTTACTTGTACACATTAATTATCTGTGAGAATCACAGGTAGCAGAGACACCTGGATCACTGCTTTCCCAAAGGACCAGTAGGCGTCAGGAGACGCTTGAGAAGATTTGCTCTCGACAAATGTCCGCACTGCCAACCAAGCAAGTCATTTAATAAACGAGCAAAAAAAAAGGTGGTGGAAACATCACACTAGAGCAAAGACACGTGATACTGTAGGTATCGCTGTTGTGATGACCTGACATAAAGTACTGTCAACATAGCAGGAGACAATATGGCTCAATTATGGTGTGGCAATGATGCTAAAACAGTAAGAGGGGCAATCATCACGAGTGGATTTTCAAGCTGAATAACGGTGAAGAAGTGACCTCATAATTTAATATAATCTTATGTCTCATGAGTGCATAACACACAATACTTTTGGTAACGCGCTTCATTACCCAGGTACTGTATTACTGTAATGTGACTCAAACCCATCCTTTCACATTTGTGCCAATGATTCTTTCCTGAAGTCCATGAATAGGAACATCATTACCTTATAAGTAACACCACGGTATAAATAATACACCTTCCATTGTCAACAGAAGTGCCTTGACTTGAAGGACTAGAATATGTGCTCTTTCCATACTGTATGTGACACCGTGCATGCCATAAACCAAGCCCAGTGAGCGCCGGCATCAACGCCACCCCAAAGTGAGACCCCAGGAAAGAGAAGCACGTCGGTCCAGCACAGCTGACGGCGGCGGCGGCAACAACAACAACAACCACCATCCATCCATCAAAAATCCACAAACAGCGTGTGTCTGGCCTTCGCCGTATGTAAAGTGTATACGAGAGCATATACCGTATGCGGAAGGCAGTGCATGGGCACGCGTTCTTAATTATGTGTCTCCGTGAAGCGGTTCACGACGCATGTGTGCACGCATGCGTGTGCTTCTGGTGGAGAATGTCATCCGTTGCTCCAGAGGAGCTGCAGTCTGCGGACGGAGGGGGGTTTGAGGTTCAGGGGGGCAGATCTGCAGCATTCATCAAACTGGCGCTGTCGAGGTCACTGGAGACCTCTCGGGCTGTGAATGAGGAATGGGGCACGCTGTGCCGCGCGCCACCCTCCCAATGACACATTGTTTATGAGCACGGACGGAGGCCGCGTGCGTCGCTGTACACGTCTCTCCCAGAGATACTCCACAGCAGAAGAAATAGCAATTTACACGTGCTCATCTAACCCCTGTTGAGAATGATTTACAAAAAAGAAAAAAAAAAAAACAAGTTTTAAAACCATTTGTGTTCCTGCGATGTGTTACAGCCTTAAGTGAACATTGAGTTATTCATTTAGATGAGTGAAAAAGCCAGGGGCTGAAATTTCACACTACATTTCATCTCGGGTCAATTAAGCATAATGATTTGCTGGTCTGATAGGTCAGCAGTAAAATCACTGCTTATATGGGTTCAAGGGCTCATTGCTGTATAAAGCTGCTGTACTTTATCAGCTGGAAATGACCTTGAAGTTCCACACTGCAGTGGTCGAAACTCAGGGCAAAAGTGCGAGCAGAGGTGGGGAAAAGAATTAAAAAGGTCCCTTAAAATGACACGTGGTGAAATTTCTCACTACACTTCAATAAACACAGAGCCCTAAATCAGAGGCGGATGGATTGTGGATAGAGGGAATTTGTTGGAAAAGGTATAAAAAGCTTCATTGCTGACTGTCTCCCTGACCTGACCTGCCAAGCTGTCCAGAGCCATAATTGTGCTTTGATTTATACGTCTGTCAAATATCCTTCTGATGTCTTCTGCTGGCATTAAAAGTCATCAATAAGGACAGAGTTGAAAGGTCATTTAATTTTATTTTTGACTTCATACTTTGCTTTCATTGAAGGGCCATATTTTTCTTTCTTTTATGCCACGCTCATTATTTTGTGTGGAAGCGATATACTGCTGCTTCCATCGGAACGGCTGAAGGATGAGCGATTCCATCAAAACAAACAAACCTGACAAAAGCCCAAAGGACACATTTCCCTCATGCCTGCGTTGTTAATACGGAGAGTTTTAAAAATAATAAAAAAAAAAAAAAAAAAAAAAAACTCTTACTTGCCGTAAGACAAAGCGGAGCTAGTTTAACTTGAGGCTCAGATCCTATAGCTCACATTGCATACGCAGACTTTCATTTAGTCTTTACTGCCTTTGCTACAAATGTGTTCAATAGAAAACCTATGGAAATATAATAATGTATGCGTGTGTGTGTGTGTGTGTGTGTGTGTGTGTGTATATATTATATATTGTATGTAACTGACATATATTTGTGTATGTACACACACAGCAATTTTTCATGGACGCTTCCTTACATACAGTCTAAGAGGGCCCGAAAAGAGAAAAGCAGAACCAGCTGCTGAGCCACTGCATGCAGAAAGAAAGGCACAAAGACCAAGGGAGATCACATGTGTTCAAAGGATGCAGGTAGAGCTTTAGTTTAAGGTGGCAATCAATACCCCCCGACAAGATGCATGAGATAAACGGCACTCGGAGCACTGCAGAAGCACGTGCCACAGCCTGACAGCCTAACACTGACACTTGGGCTATGCGGAAAGCTGCACATTTCCCCCTTAAGGTGCGATTTTATTCCGAATGCGGCTGTATTGCCGCTTTGGCCTCCGACAGAAAAAACATATTAACCAAGTTGAGCGGTTGCTTGCCCTGCTCTGCACCACGGCTGCTTGAGAAGTCTTGGGTGTACGCCGAGAGCGCGCCTAGGAGAGCCATGCGTGACAGGGAGGTTCATCACGGGCGCTGGACACGGAGCGCTTGCACGCATGCAGACACCACACAGATAAAGTTAAAATAAAGAGATACTGAAACAAAATCAATCGCTGCGAGGGAGACAGGTGGGAGGCGAGCCGCTGGGGGTCCCCCCCCGTGCCCGCAGACCCCTGCAGTCCCCAGCGCTCGCTCCTCACCCCTGACTCCACAGCCAGGGAAATTTAATCTTCCCAAATACTCATCAGGGCTCTCTATCCTCCCAGCCTGACAGCACGGCGGATAATTAATTATACAATTTCGATGGGAATATCGACTAAACAAACCTATAAATCATAGGAAAAGTCAATAGGCATGGACACATTCAATCATGTCCCGACCAATGATTACTCCTCTCAAAATACAATAATTATTTTCAAGAGCTGGCTGGAATTAAATTTCTGTCAAGCCGGTACAAGTCTAGTACTTGATGAAGGATGCCACGGATTCATTTTTTTCTTTTTTTTTGAACACGCTGTAGAGGGACATTTATCCTCTTGGAAAGGTAGTTTGTTTTATAAGGATCACAACACTGTGTGTTTAACTAGACCATGACGATTAGATTATCTCTGATGCCTCATTATGCCATCTATCTTGCTGTGCGCAGTCCATCTGGAAGAGCACCTTCTGCTCCAGGCTGCCAGAGGAATAAAAACACGGAGGTCTTCCCTCCTGCAGGCACACAGAGAGGAGAGGCCAGGGAATCACAGGCACTTAGCCACGTTCACTTTGTGTGCACAGTTAATGTGCGCGCAACCGCAGGCCGGTCCACGTATGATGTGTGGCGTGCTGTGGCTTAATGACGACGGAAACGGAGCCCGGGCCTCCCGCTCGAGGCTATACAGACAGGATCCGTTTCGCGGCGGACGGCGCGGATAACGTGACGCGAGATCCTGCCATCGAGCAGCGTTTGCAGCCTTGTGTTACAGAGATGTGTGAGCCCTTTAAGGGTCGTCGCAGGCCTGGGAGTGGAGACACTTGTGCGCTGACGACCACATCTGTGTTCCTCTGTTCCCCTTACAATGACAGTCTGTGTGATTGAAACCGTTTTCTGTTTGCCTAAAAGAAAGAAAGAAAAAAAAGAAAAAAAAAAAAAAAGGGCACAAAAAAAAAAAATCTCCAGGCACACTTCAGCTGTGTTTCTCTCTCCTACATTCTTGCACTCTTCCGAAGAAACACTTTACAAATTCCAAACTGGCTTTACGTTTTGCACCTCAAACACACAACATTCAAAATACAGCGTAGGCAGGTAAATGAAGCGGTCTGTTTTGAAAATCTTTGAACTTCTTACCCGTGTCCCATTGTTTTCCCGGAAAACATCTTGATTAATATAATTAAAAAGCTTCTTTTCAAGTTGAAGTACAACCTGAGGAGGAATGAGATTCAATCACACTGAGGGTATTAACTGCAACATTTGGCGGCGGAGCACGCAGTTCCTAAGAAACCCATGTGCACCGAGATGTTCAGAAGCTTTGATCTGGGAAAAATTATTGAAACTGTAGCCTTTTTTAGACTGAAAAACAATTCTTTACTATAGTTTTGGTTCAAAATGAGACCTTTTGTGTACTGTGGGTGTCCATCTGTACATAGACATAAAAATGCACATGTGGTCCAGTTAGAGGCTATATACAGGATATACAAAGCTATACACAGCGTTATTTACATTTCAACAGGATTCAAGTATTTTCAATCCCTTAGTGTTTTTGTGCCTCAGAAACAATGTTGACTACATATACCGGTGGTGTGTGTATAATAAAGCGTAAGGTTTACCTTTCGATCATTGTCCACCTCTCGGAATATTAACTTATCGACTTCGTTGGTGTCGGCTGCCCTGATGGTCTGCATAGTGGCAGAGGAGCACAAACTCTGGAGAACGGAAACAAGTACAACTGCATAAGTGTGACTGAAGAACATCCTCATGTTCTCATATTTCACATTTACTGTAACAGTGAAATATATTGTCTCCGTACGCAGTGTCTTCGTTTTGATACCTATGCAAAAAAAAAAAAAAGTAAAGATAATCTCCTAAATAAACAGATACATTGCACACATGCTCATAAAGGATGAGTGCGTGGAGGCTGAGTATATGGAGCACAATGGCGTGCCTCTCTTCCCGATGGCTTGATCTTCTGGAGGCCAGTCGAGCGCCTTCGCACACAGCGGGCGGCACGCAACCTCTGGGCAACCATCACTCCCAACAAACATCTAAACATATTAGTGCCCAAAATGATGCCTGCACATTGAAATGAAGCCCCCAAAAACATCCCTCTCCCTTCTCCTCCTCTATTTCGCAATACATCTTGACCTTAAGAACCATGTGTACGGTTAAATTCCCTTTTGTAGACTCTTTTAACAATTAGTTAAACATTCGACCATCTGTGTTTGAAGACAGTTGAATGAGATAATCTGCAGGCCAGCGGTTCCCATACCATGCTGCGAGTACACAGGCTCATTTAAATTCAAAGCACAGATTAGTTAATCAGGTCAAGCCAATATAACAGGAAAAAGGTCTTTAGACTGAAATGTCACAAACCAGGGCCGCTTTCCCGAAACGGCACACCAGATTAGAACAAACACCCAGAGAAACTTAAAGTAGAACAAGCCTCCCAGTCTCTTGAGCTGGTTTCTAAAGACCTAACAAATCGCTCAATCTTTCACTCGTTTAGACCCTCCAAATGCAGGGTCAATATGGTTCCCTGGCATCCAAATGCTAATGCGCTTAAGTGCGCTTAAGCAGCTTTCTGCAATGAATAGGCCAAAGAAGGGGCTAGAAAAAGGGCAAGGCAGAGTTACATTTCCTGTCAAAATGTCATTGTTGCCACCCCAGTAGACAGCAATTGAAGAAATTCATTTTTTTTTTTATTGTTATGTATGTATATCTATATATCTAAACAGATATACATAAGAGTAAGGAGGCAGCCAAGAGCAGTGAGTTCTTTACACGGAGGACAAACAGGTCGCAAGCCCACGAAGGACACCTTCAGCTGCATCTCAAAGGCTGGTGGAAAAAAAAGGGGGGGAAAAAAAAAGGTATCTTATTCAAATCAGTCTTTCAAGATACTGACTTTTACACAAGCTTTTCTCTCCCCTTTCCAGAATCCCTCCTGTCAGCATCACAAATCCAAAAATCAGCCAACCAGAAATCTCTTGCTAATTCAAACCTGGTCTGAGAGCCAAACACACAGCTTATTTAAATGAAATACCATAGTTTTAGGATACAGAAATAGTTCTTCTATTCATGTTAAAATTTTTCTTATAATCCAGAGACGAACGCCCCTGCCAAATGTGGTTTGGATATTGGATAGTGGGGTCACACTTACTTGTCAGCGTTGATGGACACCCCTCTTCCAAGCTCTTCCAAGGCCTTTTAACACTTTTAATACTTTAGAAATCTCAGGACCATGAGCTCATACTTCAGTTTTACAATGTCACAGCTCATCTGCATTTTGGTTTCTCCCCATTAAACCCATTGTTATTGGTGTTCAGCCCTATTTTTTTTTTTTTGCTTCCATACAAGGATTATTAAATATGATCAAGTCAATAATCATTACCAAAACATGAGATCAAGTAAGTCTGCAAGGAAATTTTGGCAAGTTTCAAAGCTACCTGAAATGTCCAAAGAAGCAACAAACCACCAGCGCCACCAGTCGCATTTGCAATGTACGAAGTGAGAAAGCTTTCACGTGCACAATCTCCTAGAACTGCGTACAGCGCGCGGATTATAGCTCTGCACTTAAAAGTCCACGACTCTCACGTTTCCTGATCTAGCATAGAAACCAGGTAAGCGTCACCATCAATCGCAGCCAGTAGTACCATGGACAACCCTGGGTTACGCTACGGTTCTCCTCCAGTCAGGAGAGCAAAACAAGGCGTTCTCATGAGAAATCTTCTCGCAGCTCTAATTCCAGTAAAGGTCAGTGGATGGGATCTCGGTGCCAGTGGTCACAAATGTGAGCAGCTCTGGTGCTCTGCGTTAAGGAAAGAAAACAGAATGCAAGGAAGGAAAGAGAGATTCCGACTGTAGGTTAACTAAGCCGCCTTTAGCAAGGGTCGTGTGGCAGGCCCATCGGAGCATCAAACCACGTTACTTGTGTCCATGCTCTCATTGCCAACAAAAGTTACCAATATAACTCATTTGAATGTAATTAGCTTCTCATTTGAAACAGATTTTCAAGGATGAAAAACAAAAAAGGAAAGAGCGGTTAGGGAAGAAAAGCTTTAAAAAAAAAAAAAAAAAAAAAAAAGTTACACCTAACCTGCATCTGGGATGTAAAGTTCATGCGTCAAAAGAGGAAGTCAAAGTTTGAACATTCATAGATCGATTGTGGGGGAATTATGACGGGTCAAGGGAGAGCTGACTTAGGAATGGCCAAAGGGACAAAGTCTTTCTTTTTTTTCCTTCATGTTAAGAAGAAGAAGAAGAAGAATCTCCTCAACAACCAACATGGGCTGAAAGAGCAATGCTGATTTCAATGCTTCAAAGAGCATCTGTGTTTTTAAAAGATGCACATGAAAGCAGGGCTCTCTTCAAACCCCCAACAGTCCAAAGTGTCCCGAGACCTCTTGATCCAGAGCAGCAAACAGATGGGTCACCAGCCTGGTGGGACACAGCAATCGCACACAAAGCACACAACCCTCCTGTAACCTTCGGGGAACCCCACAACAACGGAAATATATTGTAAGAGCCCGGCAGTTATCAACCTTCTGCTCTCACAAAATGGTCTCAAGAGCTAACTGCTGCCCCACTATACTTTTCAGAGACACTAAACTTGAAATAATATTAAAATAGTAAAGCTGAACATTATAGCAGTTCGTTTAGCAATTCAAACAGCTGTGTATTCATTTAGCCAACACTTTTCTTCAAAGCAGCTTATAGTGTTAAGCTACAAAGATTGACCCATTCAAACAGCAGCTGCATTTGTAGTGGAGCAAATCACGGTAAGCACCTTATTCAAGGGTACTCAGGATACAGTATGTCAGGGTAGGTACGTCTGTCATCAAGAAACTCAACATCACGCAACGTGAAAATGATTCAAAGCAGCAGAGTAAATCAACAGAGAGGCTCAAACAGAGGAAATTGTGCGTCTTAGAACGGCCGAGTTTTGACCACAGTCTTGTGAAAATGATCCGAAGCAAAAACATACAGTACATCAACTGAAAGAGTTTCGAAATAGAGGGACGACCTAAAACACCCCCTAGCTTCTGCACAAGCTACGACAAGCAAGCCGATAAAGAAGGTTCCACTAGCTACTAAATATAAGGGTTTGCATACGTTTCATTGTATTTTCTACAAGATGTATGATGCTTTGGAGAAAAGTGCCCGCTAAGTGAATAAATGTAAATGTTTCATTCAATGAGCATGTTTAGATCATTTTTCCAGTTAAACATGTGGCAATGTAAAATGCGTGTCTCTTCAGTAAGACTGTCGTCATTTATTAGCGACTTAGACGAAAATGAAATCACATTTGACATTCCGAAGGCATCTCAAAGTAATTGTATTAAAAAGGTAATGGAATCGCACCATTTACAACTGTTTTTCAGATGACCCTCAATATACATGAAGAGCAAGAGTCTCCTGAACCAAATAACCCGTCACCTGCACACTAACCACGAAACGGCAATGAGTTTATAACACTATTTACACACCCAAATGAAGCCTGTGTGCAGCGCCATGCTTCTTTAGAAAAAGCCCCCCTTTTGGGCTTCTAATTAATCCCATTAAACAAAAGGTACCAATGAAGGGAACAAACGAGGAGTGCGAAGCACCCCTAAGCAGGGGTCACCGCATTTGACAGCTGACATAGCCTGACGAAGGCCGGGATACGTCGTGACGCCAAGGACACGGATGAGGCCGCTTTGGACTGTGCAAGAAGCGCAGCTGCCTCCTATTAGCCTCACCGAGTACCCGGCCGGAGGGTGGGCGATGAAATGGAGCACAGGGCCCGCCGGTGCACACAACGTCCGGGAAAGTTCTCCACAAGAACGGCCCTCTTTCCAATAAGTGCTGTTCTTTGCTCAGTTACTTCCAGGTCCCACGAAACGCATTTGTCCCAGGACAGATAATGGACAAGCCACAAATCATCTCTCGCAACAGAGTTGGGGGTGTCGCTGCAGGAAGGGGAGAGAGAGAGAGAGTGAGTGAGTGAGTGAGTGAGTGAGTGTGTGTGTGTCTGTGCGTGTGTGTCCGTCCCAGCACCACCACCAAAGTTTTTAACTCATCTCCTGGCCCATTCTCTCGGGCCCCACAGGACAAATTGCCCTGCTTGGTTGTCTTTCAGAGGCAGAGCTGCACACAGAGAATGGGACTGCGCTGAAACACAGGCAACAGGCCCATAAAAATTCATCACTTTGACCCTTCTGACCTTGCACTGCTGGGGGTTCCGCACACAAACCCAGAGCTTTTGAGCCCCGTGAAACACACACACGCACGCACGCACACACACGCACACCTCGGTACTTTACTAACACACACACACACACACTCGCACATTTTTGCCAACACAATACAGGAAAAACCCCAACAGGAAAAGGCTGGCAGATGCTTCTTTGTGTCTACACAAGTAAGAGCAGCTTGCTCCGCGCACAACTTGATGCCAAGTAAAGGGGAGCTATTGTTTCAGCGCAAGCTCTCGACACATTACTGCCACCTGTACAAAGAAGGGATAACGAAAGATTTCATCTTAAAATGCAGACCCGCCTCCTCACGGCTGCATTAAGGGAGCAACTGGAAAGCAAGGCTGTTTAAGATGCACAATTCCTCACGCACTCGCAAAGGCAATAAAACGCTTATTGCAAGCCGAACGCCTCCCGATGAACCCGTGTTCAAAGCGCTCCGGTCCTTACGAACGCGTCTCGTTCACAAATGCGCCTCTCGGCTTCTCTGCCGTTCACACGAAAGGTTGTTCGGGTACCGCCCTCTGCAATCACAGCAAAGAAACCTGTGGTGGAAAAACACCGGAAATAAAAACACACCTGTTTACTTGCTTTTATTCCATCGCGCCGAAGTTAGCGCTTGTAACGCAAAAACACGAACGCTCTCATTTTCATCGTAACGCCGTTCTCAGGTACGACGCGTACGATTTTCGAAAAGTTTCGTGAAAGAGCAAGAACAACAAATTGTTACAGCATCCTGCAAGGAAGCGCGGGTCACGCGAGCGGCTCGCCCTAAAGTCGATGAAAGGTAAGGCCGGGGTCACCGGAGAACACTGGAGACCAATCAGCGAGCAGCGATGACTGTTAAACGGCCCTAAGAGCCCTAGTTCATTACCATCGCGATCGATACAGCCGCACCGGGACACATAATGATGCCCTTAATCCAGGCCTTCGCACAAGTGGAAACCAAGTGTTGTTACTTCATATAGGACCCCACATCATCCATTATATTAAGACAACATTTATAAATATATATCATTTTTTCTTTTTTTTTTTTTTTTTTTTTTAAAAAAAAGAGGGAAGGGGGGGGGGAATTAAAATGCTAATTATTGTCTGGGAAGGGGGGGAAAAAAAAAGAAACTTTCATAATAAAGTATAAATAGAGACACACCAATATAGTACTTTGTCCTAAACAGGCAACTCAAGAGTGAAAAGGATGCACTTGTGTGTGTGTGTGTGTGTGTGTGTGTGTGTGTGTGTGTGTGTGTCACCCCGCATCCCTCATTCTCCGTGTACAGTTTTAAAAAGGCAATACAAAGACGGCACTGAAACAAAGAACAATGATTCATTTTAGAGCCCTTTATTTGTTTGCTTCATTTGCTCTAAATGATGCGCCTGTCCGTCAGCGTGAAAGGAAGCCCTGTGGTGTAACTCAGCGGGAATAAAAGTAGCGGGGCAAGGCCTGCTTCTCCAGCGCCGCTCCGCGCTAAGCAACCATCTTGTGGGTGGCCTTTGTCATACGTTTTACCAATTTTTCATGGCCGTCCCTCTAGATGTGACCCCTCTCGGCCGCCTTTATGCCCCTGACAACTTCACGCAGGAAAACATGCAGCCTCTCTAGTAGCATGAAATTGGGAACAAAAGCGCCCGTGGAGGGGAAGAGAGCAGCGAGCGGCGCCGCGGCCACAGGACCCGCCTGGCCCAGGATGCAAACAGATGTTAGCGCGCACACCCCCGAGGAGAAATCGGGCCTCGAAACCATTGTTTCGGGGGTATTCCCAAAACAAAAATGCCCCGAAAGCGCCGGGCAATATGGCCCTCGCGGATAAATCACAGCGCAGAAAAGGCAAATGAAAAGCCATGAATTGTCAATGTGACACTTTATGGGCCTCTTAAATATCATTTCATATTTATCCAAGGTTGTGAAAGGAGACGAGTGTTTCTTAACGTCGGCAAGCAGAGCTGTTTGAACGCTCTGGGTGAGATGGAGGCTTTTACGGCGACATCTGGAGAAACAAGTGCGTGCGCAGCGTGCGCCTCGGGGGCAGCGACTTGTGCGCACGGGCAGCGCAGCAATGCTTTCACACGAGGCTTTCAACTTTGAAAATTAACACACACCATATTTAAAATGCTCTTAAAAGTGGGGTGCGCACACACACACACACACATTATAATCAAGAAATTTTAAAGGTGGAAAACATTAACAGAAGTATGTGTCAACATTTTTTCTAATAAAAAAAAATTACATTGGGAATTTCACGGATGCCCCCTTCCTCCTCCTCCGCGCCCCCCGCTCCCCACCCCCCGGCCCCGCACACGTGCATCAGTAAAGCGGATCCATCCGATCTCAAATATGGGAGAGGGTCCCGCTGGGCCGCAGCGACAGGGCAGCAGCCCCAAGGTGCGAACGAGGCACGAGGAGCGCGGCGCAGGGAAGAGCGCCGGGCCTTCGTTCGCCTCTCTTGAAGGGGAGGCCGCTGCGAATACGGAGTTACGTAAGCGCCAAAGACAACACGCTGCGTCCCCTGGGTCCGCTTGGCACGCCCCACACCCGCAGATAAAAACAATTATTGTAGAGCAGCGAAAGCAACACACTGCATTAGTCAAAAATAGACTGACATCATACAGGCCAAGTGCTACTGAAAAGCACAAAGACGGCCTTGTGCTCCACAGTTTATGCTACATTTCGTTGCACTAAATAAAAAGCTAATTTTTCCAGCACTCGTAGATTTTTCTTCCTTTTAAGAAAAAATTTTTATTAATTTACAAAAAGGACAGAAATGCTTTGTAATAAAAGTACTGTTAATTTCTAACTGTCTTTTAAACTAATTTTGGGCTGGAAAGCTACATTTATACATACATATACTATCCATTACTAACGGTCTCTTACTTTGTCCTTGCCGTGTGTGTGTGTGTGTGTGTGTGTGTGTGTGTGTGTACACACTGAACACTCCAACCTGGGTCTGCTGGCTCCTCCTAATATTCTCTCGACCCACTCCAACATTGCCTTAAGTCACTGTATCATGGTGGTTTTTTTTTTTTTTTTTTTTTTTTGCTCGTTTAACAGCTTTCCCTGAATCCTGGGAACTTGTCGGGAGGAAACAAGAAAAAAAAGCCAACTCCATACACACAAAAAGAACTGGAGGTGAAAAAGTGGAGCGTGTGTGGGGAAAAAAGACGAGAGGATCGTGAACAGGATGTGGTCGGCGGGGGCACCAGACGACGAGAGGAAGATGATGGCAGCACTCGAGGAGTGTACGGAGGGGGCAGGTGCGCAGGCTCGGTGGGTGCCGCCGGCACCAGGCACCGCCCTCACCCCGTGTCACGGCCGCCTGTACTCCAGCTGCCGCAAAAGGCCGTGCTCATGCAGCGCAGAGCAGCGCGGCACATGCAACACGCCATTATTAATGAGTTCTCCGTCAGTAGAAGAGAGGCGTGTAATTGTTCTTAATTTGCGCAGTTCAATTAGAGGATGAGCATCTCTTAGCCACTTTGTTTTCCTTTTCATTTACATCTTGAGCAAACAGAGCGGCAGAAGAGATGAAACAGAAAAAAAAAGAACACAAAACACAGCACTTGTCCACTGGGAATAGTTCTCCATTATTTCTCCGTGTCGCCTCTCTGACAATGAAGCTTTATGGTGATGTTCGCAGATCCCGATAAAGCACATGCATCACGCACTGCCTTCAGCGAGGGGGGGGGGGGCGTGCAGGGGTGCTGGGGGGTCACTGTGGTTATGTCAGCGGAGAGCCGGCAGCACCGGCAGCAGCAGTGCACTGGTAGGCAGAGGGTGCGGAAAGGACATTTACACCATCGGGCCATGCGGAGGAGAACGAGCCCGGGGGCCACCATCGAGTGGGACGGCAGCCACAATGCCTGTGCGCTTGCGCGACGGCGGGACTCGCCGAAGGGGGACGATTTCGAGAAATACTGCATGTATTACTGTGTTACCGAGCTTCGTCTCAACAGGGACAAGGGGACACGGCTAGCGAGAGGCACCTTACACCTCGTACAAGGACGGAGGACAAACTCTATCAGCTTCGTTCGTGTAGCGCACATGTAATTAGAACTCATTCTTCCCATTATTATATAAAGTGATATCCAGTTTTTCATGGTGTCCAGTCCATAAGTAATTCCACTATACATTAAAAAATGGCAATAACACTTTCATATACTATCCTGTTTGCCACTACAACCACGTGACAGGCATGCAATTCTAAGAAGCTTTGAGGGCATCATCATATACATTTTTTTTCTATTACTTTCTAGGAACAAAGTGCAAAAAAGTTAAAGCATGCAAAAAAATGCCCAAACATGAAGGGCTGAGTTTATAATGTTGCTGTTGCCGTTACGTTACTCATTCTGTTTTAATGCGTTACAACTTTTTCCTTATGCTATTAGGCATCATTTGGCGGTGAACTTCAGTGAGGCTTGGAAAAAACACTCGAATTTGCCTCGAAAAGAAATAATGGAAAAAATAAACTCATCAACTGCAGTTTTTCAATATTCACTCTGTTTTCAAGAACAAATTAGGACCAGTTCACAGTGGTAAGTGGACCACGTTTTCATTTGGAGGGGAACAAAGGAACAAATGCTGACAACACAGAGTACAAAAAGGGCAAAGTCTTTCACTGTGAGAAAAATTATACGGCAAATATAGGTGCGCTGTCAAGTTGGCGCACGCACACCTCTGCTGCATGTGCTGGCACGGAATCAGACACGCACGCACACAGAAGCAAAAACACACACACAGGCCACCTCCTGGAATGCCATAAAAAATGTCATACTCTGAAAAATGAAATATTTATTATGCCACTTGTCATTAAGCGGCATTTTACGGCGTTAATTTCGAGCAGTGCCCGTAAAATCGGCGGTACCTTTAATTTCCTGACACTCAAGTGAAAAAAGCACGGGACGAAAGGGACAAGATTGACGGCTCGGCCTCGACAGCGCCGGTGCGTCTCGGGCCGCCTGGACGGACAACGGCGGCACGGGGCGCGCGGCGCAGCGGCGACCCGGGAGCAAAAGCCGAGGGGGCGGCCGCACGCCCTCGCCGGGCACGAGGAGACGTGCCGTGCGGCAACTGTAAACGCCAACGAAAACGGACACGAGTCACGTCACGGGGACGGTAGCTCATGCCAGCAATTAACCTCCTCGCCACCCTCCATCAATCCTTAAATTGGAGCGGCCCGTGCGAAGCGCGCAATTTTTACCCGAAATTAAATGTACATTCTATTAAGTTTAATTGCGAGGGATTTTAAATAAAGCGGCATCTCAGAAGAGAGGCCTGGCGGTGTGAGGACGTGTGACCGATGGCAGCGCTCACCATCAGGTTCCAGGCATCCCATCGTGCATCTCTCACTCGGCCTCTCTAGCACAGGTACCGAGCGGCACGCAAGCGGCCTCTCCGCTCGCCCTCAAATAGGCACGCTTTGCAGAGAAGACGCTGCGCACCGGTGTTTTCTTTACACAAGCGAGGAACAGGGCGCACGGCGCGTTTCACAACACGCGTGGTGTGCGCGCAGTACCTGGTAGCACAGTTACGCGCCCTAACGGTGAGGCTCCGGCACGTCTGTTCGCAGCACTCCAACACACACAGTAGTAAGTAAGTAAGTAAGTAAGCAATACGCAGGAAGCGGCAGTCGTCTTGAGCCGAGCACCACCGCTGCTCCCATTCCCAGTTCGTCTCCAGAGCCACGCTAAGAGCGCACGGCGGTGGTCTCCCTGTGGATGTCTTCCTGGTCGAGGCTGGAGGCTGTAAAAGAAGGACCACCTCGGGGGAGATGAGGCCCACCATTAATACCCACGTGGCTGTGTCTCTTTTGTCTCCCTGTGAAAGGAGCCCCTGAATGCAGGTCAAATGAAGCCACTTCTTTTGCTTTGACACCATTAACGGGACGCCCTGCTTCGGGGCTCTGCTCGCAACCGGCGCTCACTGACCCACCCGGCTGTGGAAGCATGAGAAGAATCCGGAACCCGCGTCCGGGGGCACACGGTGCACCTTTGCGGTACGCCAGACTGCCGAAGGAGGAGGCTGAGAGCAGCGCCCAAAGGCCCGGGACGAGGTATGCTGGGAGACAATTGGTCCCCGAAAGGCCGTCCCCTCACAGCACATATCATCTGCTGCCACCGGACAGCATTTTCCTGGACTGAGCAGCGTGGTGCAAAGGCTGGAAAAGCTATTTCGTGGCGTGAAGCTTCTTAAATACTTCTCCGTCTCAATGGAGCAAAGCACTTTCAGACAGTTGCGCAGATTTACGAGACACGCTCCGAACCGGCCAATGGGCGACCGGCGCGTTTGTCCGAATCAATCTCCTGTTAAGTATGCGCAATCAATACACTACGGACAATCTGAACCGGACGAGTGGAAAACGCACAATAATTGTGCCGCTGACGTTAATTGTCATTAAACTGCTGAAATATATCGGCGCTGTCAGAGAGACGTCCATTCGTTAACGCATTATGTTAGACGACGGCTCCACATCTGCATTTCCACAGCCAACAGGGAAAACGGGATGTTTGCACAGTCCGGCTCGAAGACAGGCCACATTATTGGACTTGTGGAAGAGCGGTCAAATCGTACGCCGAGCCTCTCCATCCACGCACGCTGTACCGCGGACGTAAAACTTCCCAATAAACACGTGGACACCGTGTCCGTGCAAAATGTTGCAGCAGCAATAATGATGGAAGAGGTGACACAGTAATGAGCGACGACTCGGGAAGATGCAGAGGAGTGCTGATGGAACCGGGAACCTTTCGTCCTCGGAGACAGCGGCCGCGAGCGCCGGGGGGGCTCGAGGGGCTCTCGTGGCCCACGGCTTGGAATTCCTGGACCGGAGCCCCCCCGCGGGGCACCGATCGATCGGCGACATGTGCCCCAACAAGTGGAGGGGAAAGGCCGCTCCTCGGTGAAAAAGGGGGAGGCAGGCAGGCATCCACACACATTTATGGAAAAGGGGTTGCGACCCCTCTGCATCGCAACAGCACTTTCCGTGTGTGTGTGTGTGTGTGTGTGTGTGTGTGTGTGTGTGAGAGAGAGAGAGAGAGAGACGCACTGGTAAGAGCCCTGACCAGGTGCACCTACCACAGCGCCTCCCAGTGGCCAGCACTCACAGCACTGCTATAACCTCGCCAGCTCCGAAGAGGAAGTGCGCTTCAACACGAACTATGGGTAAATATTCACTAGACTCCTACTGTTGACAGGATGGAAGTCCTGCTGCACAAGAGGAACTTAGGTCTAGCAACAGTGCATCCAGTTCTATGAAAATGCTAGTGAAGCAATTCCAAAAACAGTTAATAAACAAACAAATAATAGATAATGGATAACTTGGAAAGTTTTCATTTCTGTCCCTATCAGTGTATCAAGTGCACCATGAGGACTTTTACTTAAAATAGCAGGAAAAAAAAAAAAAATCGTGTGACGGCACAAATACACTCACTGCTGGGTAAGAACGGGAGGCAGAATTTTACTGTTACATCGTCACAGAGGGGACGGTAAAGGGTGCCTCTACAGGCAGGACCGAAGAGCCGTGTTTCACTGTACCACAACCGCACCTGGGTTACCACACAGACTCTTTTCTGGATCATTTAACCAGAGCCTTTCATTCAGCACCACCCCCCCCGACCCACCACGTTCCCAAATGAACAATAGCACCTTGCAGTGAATTACCAACAGCCGTAGCATTGTCTGCGAGCGCAGCAATTACCATACAAGTGCTCCCCACTCTTATCACTGTCTTTCTTTCCCCCGTTTTTACAGCTCATTATCCAGGATCCCCTATCTGATCACGAGGAATGCGAAATGACGGCACGCCCTTCTTTTCGGCGACTCATTTGCACGTCGCGGCGAACGACCGACTGCTCTCTCCATCCTCTGCTGGGTGAGAGCACCCACAACACAACAATGCACTTGGAGGGCAAACACAGCTGGGCTCCTCCTGGACAAAGGAGATAATGAGCCATAAATCGGAAGGGGCTGAGGGTCCACCTCTCTGCCAGGGTAAGGCAGGAGTAGGAGCGGGAGCGGAAACGGGCAGAGGGCTTGAAGCTTGGTCCGTTTCCATCACGCAAGCAGCCAGTGGTGCTCCAACACCACAAGAGGTTTCCGAGGAGTAGACCGGGCAATGGGAGCAATGCCCGGGGAGCACCGTCACTCCGAAGGGCACCCGCAACCAGAAACCCTGGGCTCCATGCCACTAGCGCAGAGCCCAGTCGGGGTTTGGCATGCCCCTTTCAGAAAGGCCACAGATGGGTGAGAACACAGAGCAGAGAGATGAACAGGAACCTAGAGGTGTGGGAGGCCACCAAAGGATGGAGCACACACTGTGGAACTGCAGCTCACTCAAAGATCCAACGGAGCAGACAACGGATGCAGAGGGGGTGTGTGTGTGTGTGTGTGTGTGTGTGTGTGTGTGTGTGTCTGTGTGTGTGTGTGCTCACTTCCCCCGGAACAACACACATCGTACTGCAGATATACAGCCATGAGACGTATCACTGTACATCGCTTTAATACTCATTCGGGTTCCATACAAAGTGGAAGTAAACAAGACAAGAGCGAACCAAGAGGCTTACCTCAACAACATGCTTTGCATCCAACCTGAAGTTAAAATCCCCAAAGATAAAATATGGCACTCGTTCATATCGCTGGTCTGTAATCCTGCAGAAACAGCAAACAAAACCAGAGAAAAGCTTGGTTTAGAACATCCATGTAGTGCTGCAGTCATTTAATTGTGAGCATCAAGAAGTATTTTGGGCAACGAATGAAGCGCATGTCCAGTATTTCCCTTGAGGTGCACAGCACCACCTGGTGGCAACAGGAAGTACCCTGTCAACTGCGTCTTATCGATGACGAATCCCTCCCACCGCCGGACACCGGAAGCCGGACACGAAGGTGATGTCCAGGAGAAAAGGAGGCCGTTCGATGACTTGGGTGTGTTTCTTCATGGCTGAGTGCAGGCAACACGTTTCCGTTTATATTATAACTGTCTCGGAGTTTCCAGACTGTGTGTATTATTCTATTCAGTTTGTGTGAAGCACTTCTTCGCGGTAAGGTTTCCCCACTTTACCGGCCTTGGTGTGAAAATGTTAACTCAGTTTTAGCCAAATGTAGTGCTCGCGTGTTGTGTTCCAAACATCTTGGTCCGTAAACAGTCCGTGCATCTTTGAATTTTAACGTTGCAGAACTGGTGCGCCACCAGTTGTACAAGGACTTCACTCCAGGATCAAGAAGCTCTTCCAAACCAGGGTCCCCCTCCCCGAGGCAACGTGAGCCAACTCTTCGCTACACTTAAAACACACTTAAGCTGCGTATAATGAACTGCTTTACCTAATCATTTACTTGACAGGGTCCTGCAAAGTGTCGAGATAAAACATTAGAAAGAGAACTTAGCATTTGCATAAGTAATGACTGAGGATGCTTGTCTAGCCAATCACAAGGATAAATCTAGGTGACTAACCCCGATAACAATATATTTATGGAGCCATAAAAGACACTCTGCTTTTGGTCCCTTCCTAGCCCTTCGTCATAAAACAAATCCAGCGCTGTCCTGGGGAAGGGCTTCAGGTGCTTTGGCTGGGCAACGGACAGGGAAAAACGGAGGGAGACGGAGACGGAGTGGTGAACCCTACCCACGCAAGCCCACGGGGGCCAGAACTGGGCATTCCCACTCAAGACCCTTCCCTGTGGTACTATGGCGAAGGCTTCGCCTGGACTGCTTCAGTTACGCAAACAAACGTGCTCGAGTGCCTACGAAAGCTCAGAGGCTCAGCGCAAAGAGTGCAAATGCAGGTCTGTTCAGAGCCAGGGCATCACCGGAGAGCCGAGCTGCGCCGCGCTCTCGGCGAGGACGTCTGCCCGGGAGGAGCAAATGGGGCTCGAGGGGCCGAGCACAAGGCCAAGGACCCCGAGGTGCTCGAGAGATGCTCGAGAGATGCTCGAGAGATGCTAGATGCAGTGCCCGACGCGGTACACGCTGCACTTACCGCAGCACTAACAGTCACGCCACTGCCCAGATGACTACGCTTCGTGCCGTAAGACTTTCTTTTCTATCATTCATCGCAATAATTCCAACTATTTTCACAGCTGACCTTTTCCTTTCATTTTCCTCTAACCTTGAGCGCACAACTTCAAATGTGCAATATTAACCTTGAGCAGGCATGGAAACCGGATCACGAAGCAAATTAAGAGCTCGTTGAAGGAACACGCAGAAGGAAGAACCGAAACGTGTCCGACTTGCAGGAAAAGGACCGCCTACAATACGCAGAAGAGCACTGATATTTCCCAGAAGAACTGATGGTTGGCATATATGCACAGTCCTTTAAATTTGCTCCATAACCCCGAGGTCTAGACACCTTCGGTGAGCCCTTCTTGTCATTCGGATCATGCGCCAACAACGCCGTAACAGCACACCATCAGCACCGGCTCCTAACTTCAGTACAAGAGAAACTGTTTCAGTCGGGAAGAACTGGAAAGAAGCAGTAATCGGAAGAAGAGATGCGTGTTTATCAGTGTGCAGAGTTCAACCCGGTTGCTTCAGGGTTATTTTTATCCACTTCTGTAAGATTCTGAGTTACATCAACCTCCATAACAACTGCAACGAATTCAATTTAATCACTTCTTTGAAACTTCTTTGACAGTGACACTTGACCATCCCTGTTAAACACAGTAACTACTTCCTTTTGTGTCGATATATCCGTATATATTTACTTTTTCTTATTTTCTTACCAAACTGCTGTGGTGATTGGATTTTACATCTTAAGTGAAATTAAGTTTTTTTTAAAAAAAAAAAAAAAAAAAAAAAAAAATAGTAGTATTATATTATCTTGTATAATGGCTATAAAGTGATAAATATAAATGTATCATTTCTGTTTATATAATGGAAAATAGAAAACTCTTGAAAGGGAAACATGGCCAGGAGGATAAACAGCTGCCTGTCACATTTTTACTGACTGGGTTCAGTACAGCAGCCTTTCTGTCTTACTTGCACACATGTTCCTGTCGTCAAGTGTGCCTCTGTGTCAGGAACCAATCACGATGTGTAGGAAATGACTAATCTGCGGACACACACACACCTATCTCTTTTGTCTCGTCTTTTTATCGGGAGCCTCTAACTGCGAAGAATGAAAGTCTGTTAGAAAGATGGACACTAAGATATTGCAGAGAAAATAAATCAGTCTCAAGGACTCTAGCAAGGGCTGACTTTTGTTTAGGGGAAAGCGTCGCACGCGTGCACACGCACATGCGCACACACACAGAGAAACGGAGAGAAGAGAAAAGATGGGGTCGTCCTCAGCCTGCTCATCACCTCTCTAACATGTCAGCGGCCGTGTACTTTCTGCCATTATAAATGGTTTGACAGCGTCAAGCCTATTAGAGGCCGTGTAATGAGATGATTGTTTCTTTCCCTGCAAAGCGACGGTGGTCAGACACAAGTGGCTCTCTCTGCCACGGTTCACAAAGCCCTAAAGGACGGCCCATGGGCTCGGCGCAGCTCGGGAGGCTGCTGAAGGGAGGCGCGCCGGCGCTCCTCGGAAGGCCTCTCCCTGCTGCCGCAACGGGGGGGGGGGGGGGGGGGGGGGGCGGTGGTTTCAGGCTTTATTCCCTAATAGCCATGCCTAATGTGATAGCCTCTGTGGTTTTGTCCACAGTCAAGGTATCAGCTGCAGGTCAGAAGGTAACATTCTGTTTACACAATTATTTCCTAAAGCACTTATGGTGACCCAGCAGTGTGAGAGTTGACTTTTCTGGCCTTTGTGAGCGCTAAAGAATCGGCAAATTAGCCACAGTGAGCTGGGCGTGAATTAACAGAGCTGGGGGGTCCGGCTGGTGGAGGGGAGGCTACAGGCCCCCCAGCAGGAACCCCTATTAGGCGCGTCATGACAGTTCATTCAAGCAAACTGTTACAGTGTCACCGACATTCCCACACAAAGACACAGTTCTTTACACAGTCTATAAACATGCTTCCCTCGGCCAATTCATCGCGCCGTGACACGGCTGAAAAGAGCTCTTCACAACGCCGATCTCGCTGGGGGGGGTGTGGGGCATTCGTCAGGCCTTCCCGGGAAGGCACAAAGCAGGGGTCACTTGCTCATTTATAGCAGCGGCCCCAACTCTGCTCCCAGGCCCCTGCTGCAGGTCACAAAGGAGCAGGAGCACATTCCTCTCTCTCTCTCACACACACACACACACACACACACACACACACACACACACACACGCATTCTCGAGCCACAAACATACACATCTTACACGTTTCTTTAACACATCATTTTGCATTCACTCTCACATTCATGTAACCGGCTCATTCTCAACTGTATCCCAGAGAAACTGAAAAACATGAAATTTGACTAAATTTATACTTTTTTTTACAAAAAAAAAAAAAAGAAGCACACACTGCCCACCTCTCTCTGACACACCGACACCCTCCAGCCACCTCCGCTACTCACACTCGCAGTGTTGGGCACTTTTCCACACGGTGTAAATAGCTTCAGAAATTGAGATGAGAATGAAAAGGAAAAAAACATCTCAAAATAATTAAGAAATAATTAAATGTTTCTCTTGCAGCCCCCACGTGTGTAAGGAATGTCGCATTAACTCTCAAATCTGTTTTTGTACAAACACCCAATGGACACATTCAAAAAGAGCAAGCAATAATTACGCAAATAATGCATTGTGAATTTGTCTTATAATTAAGGGATTCTGGGGAATGTTAACATTTTAAAGAATAGCACCCCTGACAGCCCCACCAATGGTCTACGAGAGGCCCCTGACTTGACCCGTGGCCTCCGGAGCGACGCAGCCAGGGAAGGAGACCGTTGTCCCCACGATGCGTCCGGGTTCCGCCCGCCCCGGCACAGTCGCAAGGTGTCCGACCCGAGGAGCAGAGGGTCAGTAGTGCAAGAGAGCCATGGGGGTGGGGGAGGGGTCAGCAAAAGGTTAGTGGATCGGCCACCTTGCGATGGCAAATCCTCGACGCGACCGGAGGCGCCTGGAATATCAAAACGTTCCCCGTTGGAGGCGTGAGGAAAAGTACAACCGAGCTGAGCGCAGAGCAGACGGACAAGCGGAGAAGACTGAGGACAGAGTGAGATGAAGCATCCCGCCCCGACCCTTCCAAGTACAGAAACGCGGTGCGTTCGCACTGAAATTCTGAAATCGTTATGAGTCTATGTGTATGCGTATGTGTATACTGCATATATCAGTGCTCACTGCTACAGATCCTAAGTGTAGCGCCGGGCGGCCACACAAATCCTACACGTGTTTCCCAAGAGCTCCACCCAGTCAAATAGGAGTCTGAAAACTGTCCTTTTCACCAGAGAGAACCTTCACTGCCACTTCCAAATTAGTCAAAGTCAATGAATTTGTTTGTGAACTAAGTTGGGGGTTTCAGTCTTTATAGAACAATATGACTGAATCATCAATGTCTACAGTAAGAGGTGTAAACAAGCGCAGAGTACTTTACCAAGGACATTAAAGTCCCCCACATATTGCATGCAGAGCAGAAACATGTCCAATGTGATGGGGAGTAGGAAAAAAAAAGTCCCCCCACCCTTTTTTTTTTTTTTTTTTTTTTTTTTAAACTCTTGGAAAGGCAAAATAAAAGGAAGAAAAATAAGGCTCAATAAACACACAGTTAGAGGAAACATAAAAAAATCCACTAGATACCCAACTTTGAGCTAAATGCCTTATATTTACGGACTTGCGAGAACAATTAGCACATTAACACCCTGTGGGGACATGTCTGGGGCTACGTTGACATTATGGAGAGAGAAAGCATCATATCTACACAAAGGAAAGTTGGGACCCACTGGGAGCAGAGGCCGATGTGACAAAATCCTGGGGGGCTTAACCCCTGCCGGGAGACCTCCCAAGGTGAAAAGGCAGTTCACAGAGTCACTGACGGGGACATTAATACCCCCATTGAGCCGAGAGCCGGGAGACAATCCCTATCACAGCCGCCGACAGCCCCTACACGCCACCCACAACATCGAGTCCGATCTCAGGGCTCTGGAGCCCCCACCTACGACGGACATCCCATCGTCCCGTGCCAGCGATGCGTACGGACATCCACCTCGATGTTCCCCGGCCGAAACGTTCAGTGCTGTTGAAGGGCTCCTGCAACCCCGCCTAGTGTGTTCACATTCTGCTCAGAGATGCACACGCACACACGCACACCAGCTTCATGCCCACTATAAACATTCCACCCAACACACACCAAGACATGTTCCACTAGTGCCACCACTAAAAGAAGCTAAGAGCACAACATCCAGCCACTTCCAGTTTCCCTGATAGCGTCACTTTACACTCTCCTTATAATTACTATTATTGAGAATAATGATGATTATGATGATAAAAAAGCTTTTAGTTGCACAGACAACAGGATATGCTTCATTAAAAAAGTCCAATGATGCAACTACAAGTATTAACCCCAACAGACACAGTGATTGTCTCACTCGCTCACGCACACACACACACACACACACACACACACACACACACACACACACACACACAGCTAATAGATTCATCTGGCTTTTATAGAGAATCTCGGTGCAACTCTTCCACCCCCCCTTCCAGCTGAGGACGCCTATTGCCTAGAAACTGAGTCCCCTTTCTCTGCTCTTTCAGCTGCTTGTTCTGGGAAAAGCAGAAAGGGAAACATTTAGATTGGAGGGGGCTTTGAGACACGCTGACAGCTGACTGATGACCGTCCATAAAATGACAAAGAATTGTTGTGTGGTGGCCAGTGCTGCCCATCGCTTCCCCTGGGAAACTAATTGCTCTGAATTGTTAATGGAAACATTATTTTTCTGCCAATCATGGCTTTTCAATGCCCGAAAATGAGCATGAAACAAGTCTTTTGAGTGAACATAAAAGTTAAATGTCCCAATGTTGATCAAATTAACTTCAGCAATGTGACAATGGACTATATTTGTGAGGAAATAATGGAGAGGAACAACAGGAGTCTTTATGCTTCGATTTCACACTTGTAATGTGAAACTTTGCTCATCTGAATCACCAACACTGAAAACAGCAGAAGGAAAAAATAAGAAACCAACAAAAATATATTTCGTAATAGTACGAATCACTTTCATCTGCTTGGCTTTTTTCTTCACCCCCCAAGGACTCGGAGCTAGAAAGCTCTGAATTAGCACAAGGTATCATGGTGAAGAGTAACTGAGTCAATTAGAAGCCTTTCTGTTGTAGTCCAGCTTGGTGGTTCTCTCTCAGTTCGGGGAGTTTTGATTTTTTTTTTTTTTTTTTTTCGAAGATCTCCCAACCCAGACAAGCATGTTCAGTTTAATCCATTCAGCTTGTTGAAACAGGGCTGCAACACTTAACTTTTAGATGCATCTTGTAGAACTTTATAAGTTCGAGAGGAGAATTAAAAACAATCCCCGCGTTGCTGCAGTGAACGAGAAAGTCCTTACAATGCATGCAAAATGGGAGGGAAAAATTAGCAGCGTCCATTTCAGGCATCACTTCCCTGCTTCGTGACACAAGAGTGCAAAAGAGGTGAGGGGGGGGGAAAAAGTGTTTTTCATCTGATTTAATAGGGTTCCTTCTCAGCATTGTTCGCAGGAGCTTGAAACGCCTTGGCGATAAACAGCGCTGAGCAGTTAAAAGGGCGGCGAGGAAAGGACTTATCACATGTGTTTTCAATGGCCTCTGAGCTGCATTATTAGCTCAGTGCAGATAAGAGGGATCTCGAGTTCTTTGCGTGGAGCCCCCCCCCCCCCCATCTCATCCCATCCCATCCCACCCCATCGCAGCCCAGCCAGTGTGACCATCCAGCACAGTGAGCCGGTGTAGCTCAGCTGGAAGTGTCCAGCAGGGACCCCCACACACCCCCCCCCCCGACAAAAAGAGATTAAAGTTCCGGAGAGGGGTGGGGGCGCCGAGCAAGATGGGGGATTTTTTAACACTATACATATTCTCTCTTTCCCTTTCCTGCTCCTTCTTGTGCAGGGAGTCAGAGGCGAGACAATGTGTAAAGGCCGTTCCCAAAGGCACCGTGAATGGGACACTGTTGGTGGTAGCACTTCATTTAAAGGGAGCCGGGGTGCATTGTCCTCCGAGATTGGCACATGAGAATGGAGTTCGCTGGTGGCTGCCAAAAGGTTAGCAGCGGCGCTCTGAAAGGGCCTCGTCCGTTATTCACTGCTGCACAGAGCGCAGGCCCTTTGTGTGGCCGCCCGGCGCTATTTAGAGCGGCGCTCCGGATCTCTGCCCGGCTGCTCCCCCAAAGCGAGCGATTCAGCTCTCGCACAACACCCGGGCCCCGCATTCACCTCTCCGGCGGCCAAGGAAAACATCGTCACCTTTCCGTGGCGAAGCCGGCAGGAACGCTTGTGCTGTAAGAAACACGCCAACACACCCTGCTTTCGCTTTCTTATTCCCCGTCAACGAAAAGCTGCTGCGGAGACATATTTATGGGACAACTTTGGAGAATAAATCAATTTGTGGAACACAATGAAAGCAGAGAAAAATACGATCAAAAGCCTCAATGTAAGCAACAGAGAAGGGCCTTTTTAAACTTCATTATACACATAAATCTATTTAAGTTAGAGCTTAATAAAAAAGCGTATAGGGTGCCGTATCCCTACAACACTCATACTTCCCTGTCCATTAAATCCACTCCATTCTCTTATCAGATGAAAAATGAAGCAGAAAAAAAGGAGAAGAAAAAATATGGTCTTTGAAATTTAAAAAGCAGCTCATATTTCACATGTGTCAAAGCCTTGAGAAATATATGCCACCCCTATGAGTACAGTTATTGGAAACAGAGCTGCAGGTTGCTCAAAGTCACTGTGCATTAAGAAGTCAAACTCTGAAGAGAGTTCACATAATGTCTCTGAGCGAAAGTGGCACGACTCGGAATTTAGCGAGAGTGTTAAATTAACCTTGTCACACATGCACCGTGCTTCTCGGCGACAGATGGATTTCTCCGATCCTAGCGATGGGTGACCAGGTATCGAGTGACACTTGGCTTCTTCCGCTATGTCTTGGTGCCGTGTCACAGTCAAGGTATTGTGTCTTGTGTGAGACCGGTATCCAGTCCCTGTATGCCAACAACAAGGCACCGAGAATTCTTTTTTTTTCCCTTTTTTTTTTTTTTTTTTTTAATTTAAAAAGGGGAGGGGGGGGAGAAAAAAAAAAAAAAAAAAAAAAACATTTCATTCAAAGCAACTTCACTTCAACTTTTGTATTTACATCCACAAAGCTTATACAAGAGTGAAATGGGGTTAGGGATTGGAACATGCCAGCTTTGGGTCAGTTATTGACTTACTGATCAGTTTCACAGTATAAATTACAACGCCTTGTTATGCAGCCGGTCCCAGCGTTCATAGCTACTCACTTTAAAAACACAATAAGAAAAATATTTAACACATAAAATAACATTAAGACTTCATATTACTGATTACTATAATATTTAAATACCTTTTTCATTAATTCTCCTTACTACTTCTGGAGAAATAAAGGGTAAAATATGCATTTAGATATTTTAAAGTTGTACATTTAATTAGTTCAATTAATTTCACATTATATTACGCATATTCATATACATATACGTTTCAAAAAGACTTTTCAAAATATTATTGTGGGAGGGGGAAAAAAAAAAAAAAAAAAAAAAACAGCAATATCCTTGGCATGGTGGCTTATTACCCGAGTAAGTTTTCTTTTTCTATTCGCAGGCTGCATTCTTCACCGACTCTACACAAACGTAAAGAGCGCAACATCGGAGCTGAACGTGTCAGGAGGTTCTTGTAGCTCAAACTGTAAACTATATAAGTCAGGAGCACTAAAGACCTTTGAAAGCTGGCTGACATAAAATAATGTTCCCGATTTGGCGGATAATAAACTTATTTCTTCCCGAGACACGACAGTTAGAAATATCTGATCCAGTGACACATTTGTCAATGTCACAGTGCGTATTGTTTCATCATGGCACTCCAGCAGAAAGAAGAAGCTTTAACATTTAATCAAACAAGAGGGAAAATTAGGCGAGATGTGCTCATGTTGAGAACCTGTCACATCCAACTGACGAGCAGGAAGCAAAGGCAAAAGGCCTCACCTGTCAAGAACATAACCGAGGGCTTTCTGCCGCGTTCCAGAGTACACAGAAGGGCTCTTCTCCCAGGCCACAAGGTTGGAAGCGTCATGAAAAAGATGGATGTTGACCAGGTCGAAGGCACTGATGGAGAGAAAACGGGTGCGAGGTGTGAAGGTTCTGGGAAGGCCAACGGGCAAAGTGATTGAGGGGCGATACAGCTCCACTTTAGCCTACAAAAGCATGACCTTGTCCTGCACTAGGCTCAGGAGCTGACCTCCAGCTGGGGGCAACCCAAACTTCTGCCCTCTCAGTCACGCACCTTAAGAACAATATCATGGGGCTAATAAAATTGTAAACGACTCTCTGTATACACCGTGGGCCAACACACACACACACACACACACACACACACACACACACACACACACACACACACACACAGTGCCACGAATACATGTCGAGGGCAGGACGAAGTCAGAGAAGCACAGCAGGTGTCTGTCTCGTGCAGCGTTTAGTAGGGGCTGGAGCAGGACTGCTCGCTACGAACGACGGATCGGTCTCCTGACCCTCATGCATCCGCGTACATCGGCCTCCGAACGGCGGCAGGCCTGTCTCTTCCTGCCCAGCGGATCGGCTTCATGCCTCTCCTGCACTTCCATCCCTTTCATCTCACGTCAGGCCTCGGTTACAATATGATCCCTTTCTTCCCATGTCATCCTTCTATTAGATTACAACCCGCCCCCAAAGGAACAGACGTTGATATCCATCCAGCGCAGCTTCAATTGCGTGTAATGATTTCTGTCATCTGTCATATGCAACTCTTTGACTAACGTGATTACGCCTAATCCAATTGCCCAGATTCCTCGCACGCTGGCAGCGACCGGACCCAACTCGCGCTCTCCAGGGACTCTTGATGGTAAATGAGGACTGCGAGGCCCTGTGGGTAAAAGACTGTGAGAAGCAATCTTACCAATCAGCCAGAGCCCATCTAGTCCTGATGAAACCCTTCCTGGACCACTTACACTGCAGAGAGAGAAAGACACGGGAGTTACCATCGTCCACTCATAATTGAAACACATCCGCCAATGCAGCGAGTGAGCCTCGGAAACAAAATGCAACGAGCGACACGTAAGTTCATACAAATAATTGTCCCGTCAGCATGTGAACGGCACAATCACACGACGCGGTCCCGCAGCACGCAGAGCACCCCTGCATTAAGGGCATCGCTTATGTAGCGCGTGTAGCGCACGTAACGCAGCTCACGCAGCTGAACGCACGCTGAAGCTGCACGAGGCAAAGCCATTCAGAAAGGCGGTAGCTGCGTTGCTCCACACGGGACTCGAACCCGAGACCACGCATCCAGTTACCCGACTGTGCTGGGATTAAATCGTGTCAGCGTTCTAGTTCTCGCTCGGCTCATGACCTTTAAGGAAGCTTGTTATTAAAAGCAGCACAAATCGCTGCTGCACTCATCTTCCTTTTATTTTTAAATAAATGAATAAATAAATAAATAAATAAATAAAACCCCACAATTTCCTAATGAGGGATAAACTGCAGCAATGAATAAACTAATTAAGGCTTAGGTCACATAATTACAAATTGACTAATTTTATTTAAAAAAGTCTGATGTGAATTAAAGCTTGAGAGGTATTTGATTGCGTTTCACATCCTTCAATCTGCATTAGTACAAGATTAACTGTATAAAACTGAATTACATTAGCATACTTGAATTAATCTATAGCGCCTCGATGAACATACAGGCCTAATTACAGCTCGGCACGGGTCTCACATGAATCTGCAGAGAGGGTTCCACAAAAACACACTCGACACGTGACCTTGAAAAACAGGATGTGCAAAAAGCAAACAAACTGTTCAGCTTGGAAAGGTGCACTCATATATTGTACAAATACTGCCAGACAGAAAAGGCATGAAAAACAAAACAACAAATGATAGAAAAGCAGGATTTGGACTTTTGACCACAAGTTGCAGTTTTTTTTCCCCTCTCTTTTGCAGCAGAGTTTGTGTTTCTCCAGATGACATCAAAGTCATGAGGCTCTGCGAGAACTCCAGGAATTTGACCAGTTGCTTTACTGTGTGTCAGAGAACATATTGAACCATCTTGCAGGTTGTTATACAGCAACAAGAAACACTCACACTCTCTCACTCACACACACACACTTTTTTTTTTTTTTTTTTACAAAACAGCTTTAAAAGTCACATATTTAGAGGAAAAAGAATTATTGACATCTTTATTTAAAGTGAGCAGACATAAACAGTATATGAGAATCTCCTTCAATGACTACTGCTTTACCATCATTTACACTGTTAACCATTTGAGACCAAGGTAAAACAGTAATCAATCAGTCAGTAATCAATCTGACCCAAAGAGTGATTACTGGTGTTTATTTGTTGCTAAAAATAACCAAAAAAAAATTAACATGTTCATGCATCACATATTTACAGGCAGTTCTTTAAGGAGGCTTATTTGTCAAGACTTTAAGACCAACATTTTCAGTGAAAATCCCAATTTAAAAAAAAGAGAACAAAAACGATGGCCTATGGTTTAATATGCAAACTCCTGCATTCCAAGGGAAGTTTCAGAAAGGAGCTTCCGCATATTACACTGTGGGAGAATTTAATCTCAATTTAATTTAAAGATCCATTAAGTACAATCAAGCTGTTAGAATTTATCACCTGCCTGACACCGGATCTGATTGGTTCCAACTGCCCCCACATATAACAAATTGTGTTCAACGCTTGTGCAACATTTTAGCAAAGAAGCAGCACTACGTCTCTCTCTCTCTCTCTCGCTCTGTGTGTGTGTGTGTGTGTGTGTGTGTGTGTGTGTGTGTGTGTGTGTGTGTGTGTGTGTGTGAGAGAGAGAGAGAGACAGAGCAAGAGATAGTTTGAAACCGCTTTCATTCTTCCTTCAGTACCTATAAATTCTAAACAACAGGTGTAAAGCATATTAACGCAATGGATATAATAAATTACTTATGGTACACTACCATAATTAAAAAAAGGGAAAGAATTTGACACAAGCTAATTTGTGAAGATCGTTCAAGCAGCCAAATTCTACACAGAACCATAAAATGTATCAAAGGGAATAAAGCTCTGTATTAATAAATATCCATTGCTCTGCGAGAAACCTGAAACATCTTTTATATTGTTGTACAAGTTTTTCATCTCGCGAACCCCGTTTTGTCATTTTATGGTTAACATAATGATCTTACACTGAAGTACTACCAACATTAGTCATTAGTCAGTACTGTACACACATCAGTTAAATCATGCACATTTATGGTATGTAAAATGTCACTGAGCTGCCAGTAATAAATACTGGCAGACAGAAAACTATTAAGACAGAAGAAGGAACTCGATGGAAAAGAAAATTTAGCGACAGCTAGCACCGCGCCTCTCGCCACTCACGACGACCATCTTGGTGGCGCGTGGGTCCGGCCGGGCGACAGCCGAAGGTCTCTCTCGCACGCAGCGGCAGGTGACCCGGGATGCGCTCCGGCAAGGAGCGGGAGCCTCGAGCACGGACGCCCGTGGACAGCAAGGTGACCGGAGCTTCCGGTACACGCTAAAGTAAACATGGAGTTTGGCGATAGGGACGCGGGCTGTCAAACGCACTTTTCAGCGAAGATCACAAACGGGGAAGTCCACGAACCGTCTGTCCACTTGCATCTATTGCAAGTCCCCGCTGCCCCAAGGTTTCAGACATTGCTCTCCATCTGATGGAAAATGGAGCAGGCAGATGAACACCAGGAGGAACCCCAGGAGGAACCCCAGGAAGGAGCACAAGTAAAAGGAGGTACAAAGTGGCAGTGGCACAAACGCACAATGAGTGACCAGCAGCACAGATCACTGCTGATTAAGAGAGCGTGATGCAGGCCTCCATTCATCTTTATTCTACATCGCTTCATCGTGTACCGTTTCTCGTCGTCGCTCTCCGAGGGCAGACGGCGGACCGCGGATCGGCCGAGGAGGGCGGCCGAGGGCGACGCAAGAGGGACGGAAAGAGAAACGCCGAGCCCGGTTGGAGCGGCGCACCTTGGGCCGAAGGTGAGAGGGCCTGCAGATCCCGTTCTTACGTGACACTCCAGGACCCCACCCTCCCCGACTCAGGAGCATCTGCAGCCATCAGTCTGCCCTCATCAGTAAGTTCCTCACCAACGCCATCACCTCGCCGCACTCAAACCGGGCCCAAGAACCAGGTGTTCGCGAGTGTCGCAATGTGTCACCAAGCGTCTTGGACCATCTTATAATACCTTCTTACATCATCGAATGATTTGCCTTTCAGCCTGTGAGGGAAAATTACTTGCACAACATAACACATGACCCCCGCCCCTTAATAGCTGCAAACAAAACTGTTTATAACACAAGGTAGTAAGAAGAAAATTCCAAAATTGGGTGTAATGAATATCTGACACTGGAACCGTTAAAAGTGCGCCCATAAAGTGTGATGCTGATGTAATATTTTTTCTGGAAATGTGCAATGAGAGAAAAGAGGAAAGGCTGTGCAGCGCTACCAGCGCTACCAGAAATGACAAATCAACAGGAAGTGACAGCTAACTGAATCCATCATGCCCACCTTTCAAGAGAAATGTGGCTGCTGTTCTGTCCGGTTCCCTCTTATTCAGCTTTTCAATTAACGTCGTCTCCTCCGGCCGCTCCGGAGACATAACTCATAGAGCTCTGGGCGCCGACTCGAAAACGCTTTGCATATGGGCTGGGGGGCAGTCGTCTGGGTGGCGTGGACCACCAGGGCACCCCCCAGCACAGCAAAACACGGGGTGGGGTCGCGGGAAACCGTGCTGCCTCTGAGACGCGAGAAGAGCCGAGCACGCATGCAGAGACACGCGCGCAGGCGCGCAGGCACACAGGTCAGCTTCTCCTGGTTTCATTACCACTTACTACTTCTCTCAAGAGGGGCAACTGAAGCATCGTTCTCCAAGAATCCATCTCCTCTTTAAAAGTTGAGGAACAAAAAATATCTTTTTAATAAAAGAGTGTTTTCCCCGCCCTCCCGAAAGTTGTTTCCGTTGACCTTCCGTCACCCAGAAGAGACACTGATCCCTTCCTCTTTCCAGACTGTGCGACAGCCCCTCCGTGTCGCTCGGCGCGTCTCATTAGGGCTCCCCACACGGCCCGCTTTGCTCCGCGACGCTCCGCTCGGAAGACGGCGCACCGAATCCACGACACAGCCGCCTTCCGTCTCGTCCTAGATCCTCTGCTAATAGGATTCCTTTAGGCTGCAGATGGATTGCAAATATAGGTGGTTTCATCTACTAAAAGACAACATAAATCAGCATTGCGAAAGAAGAGACGGTTCAGGGGTTATCGCTACACTGCCTTCCTCACGAGAGCGTTGCATTAAAGCATTAGTGAAATTAATTCATCTTTCATAAGAGGTTTGAGCAGTATCTGTGATCTATGATAACAACCAATTTCTCACTACAGACAAAAAAAAAAATACTCAGGCCTGATAGACTACACAAATCTGCTCCTTTTAAATGGGCCAACATTATCTAGAGTGCTGCTCCCCGGGGGATCATCTGAGATTCATAACCCGGGCCCCCAAGCCTCATAAATCAAGGGGAAACTTTTGTCATTTTTCAGCTTTTCTTTTTTGTTTTCCTTTCCAAACATTGTCAGGGCAGTAATTATTTGAAATTGCATCATGCCTCAATCAATGTAATTAGTTTTAGATCATCTTCAAATAGGAGCAGAAAAATGGAAAGGGGTTAGGAAGGGGGAGAACATGGAAACAGAAAGATATTTCTTAAAGGGCACGTTCATCTCCTTTGCATATATTTGTGCTCTGCCTGCTGGAGCATGGGTAACAGATGATGGGAAGAATGGAGACGACACTTGGCCAGTCATGCTGGAAATGCTCTTTATTACTTTATCAAAAGAACTTGTAGAGGCACTGCTAGATGGGGGGCGGGGGGGTCGGGGGGGGGGATGTTCACGCAGGGTACTCTCCAGGCTATCTGACAAAATCACACCCACGAACACAGCAGGTCAATAGGACGGACGAGCGGTCACCGAGGTGGTCTCGCCGGGCAGGAGGGCCTGAAACGCCGCTAAGAACAAGTGTTTATTCATGGTCGCTACGATCACTTGAATCTTTATAGCCTGAATCCATAAACTTTGAGGAAGTAGGCAAAAAAGTGTTTGGTCAAAGGTCAAGGCCCAAACTGTTGCTCTTCAGCAATACCAAGCGTAAAGTGTAGCACACGTCACCGTTCAACAAAGACGTGTCTTAAACCTTCAAACAAAATGACCGTAACTGGAACGCAGGCAGTGTCGTTCATTCGCATATGTAATGGTTCGCATTTGTTTCTCCCTTTTTAAGCTAAATTAAATGTAACTTCTTTAACTTCTTAATTCAGTTATTACGGTTCCTATGATTCATTCTTCTATTCATTGACTCAAATCATAATAGAGAAAACATTTCCTTCACAGTTCTGATTTAGTCAAAGTAAAATAGAGACGATTGTTCTTGGAATTGCAATAACTAGTTTTCAGCCACATTTGCAGCACATCAGCCAGCAAACAGACAATCCTACTGTAAGCGTCCATACATGGCCTGGCAAGGAAGTTTGCACTTTGCTCGAAAATACTCAAAATTAGTACCAACAGAGAGAAGTAGTAGAAAAAAATGAAATAAATTAAAATCAAGAAATTCAAATTGAGTAATAAAGCTCAGTCTTGCTGTTTGCAGAGTATTACTGCCCACCGAAAATAACATTTAAAACACACGTAAGAGGGAAACCCTTACAAGCCCTTGGAAGGTGGAGTGGATAAGAGCAATGGTTTGTCTCATGAATGCTATAAACAAAAACATCTTATAAATGCCTTACAGTAAACAACACCTGGAAAGTTTCATTGTGGGTTTTTTTTTCTTTTACTTCTCGCAGTAAGGCACTCTGAAGTATATATACTGTCTTTAAAAAAAGCTGGGAGCTCTTATGATCAAACGCCATTCTTTACATTGCCCTGGTCCCTTTAGCAGAGCGGCATCTTGTACACAGATGCACAATGGCTGAAAGGGAAGAGAGCGCAGGTACGACAGGTACGACAGGTACGAAACGCAGAGCACCTACCTCGGGGAAATACTCCTGGGGAAACTTCTCTTTTTCCAGCATTGAGGTGCTTTCTAGTGTGTCTGAGTAGATCTCCTTGCCAATCACTTTCTTGTATTTCTTCGCTATAATGGGAGAAAGAGAGAAAGAGAGAGACAGAAAAGGGGGGGTTGATTATTTCCTTATGTTATATTGAACTGTATTTATTATCAATATTTCATTCAGTGCCTGCTGCAGAGAACGCCAAGAAAAGCTTTCAGCGTCACGAGACAGAACGCAAGGTGGGAGCTGGAGGTGCAGTCGGAAACGGTGCAAAAAAGGGCTTTTCTCAGCAACCGCACCACCTGCTGGAAGTAGTAGGAACCACAGCGCCGCCGCCGCCGCTGCCGCCGCCGCCTCCTCCTCCTGCCCAAAGCAGTTAATGTGCTCAGGGTGCGCACGTCACATTGACTGCACTTGGTGTTAAACACAGGAGCATGTATATTAAGAGGGGGTAAATACTTCATCCTTCGAGTGGCAGTGACTCTCGTTCTCTAACCGAACCCACAAATCGCCGCTTTCTTCAGAAGAGCGTTTGCGGAAGACCACTTGGCGGCCGTTCCGGCGAGCTCCCGGGTAGGCGAGGCCCGGCCCACGTGCCACGACAGCGGATAGATTCTCGATGCGACTGCGCCTCGGGGTGTCGCTACGTGCTACTGGCACCGGAGCAAAGCGACGTTCGCGAGCTCCAAACTAGCGCAGCGGTCCAAGGCGTTTCCACAAGTGCGAATGGGGCGGGGCGGGGCGGGGCGGCGCGGCTGGGGGTTCAGAGGGGCCCTGTCCTTCACTCCGATGACCCGTGTTAATGCTGACTCCACCGTAACGAGACGCTTTCCTTCATATCTATATCCCGCGTTTAATTAGTGTGGCCTCAGGGACCGCGGCCCCCGACAGCAGCCAGCGATGAGTCAAGCTTAACTGTCCAATAACTTCCACGGACAATTACTGCGGCGAGAAAATGTCATGAATTAAAACGCTCGGGCTGCTCTTAGAGCCGTAAGCGGCCGAGGAGGAGCGACCTGCGGCGGCGGCGGCGGCGACAGAGAACACGAAGGCAACAGGAGGTGGTTTCCAACGATCCGCGTCAGACGTGTCGTCACCTTCCGTCACCAGCAGTCGCCACCCTAGTCGGCGGGAGTGAAAAGCGGAGCAGTTCAGAAGGCAGAGCATCCGCACAGAGACGTGTGCGTAGACGCCGGGAAAAGAAGCCGGATCCGCGGCGAGAGCAGCCTGAAAGAGGGCTGGCGAAGCTCGTGCCCCTAACAGTGCTGAGATGAA
Organism: Scleropages formosus; assembly: GCF_900964775.1. Taxonomy (NCBI): domain Eukaryota; kingdom Metazoa; phylum Chordata; class Actinopteri; order Osteoglossiformes; family Osteoglossidae; genus Scleropages; species Scleropages formosus. Next base: position 848,956 of record NC_041813.1, on the reverse strand, counting down.
GGAAGCAAACAGCAGAGACCGGAAAAACAGTTTTTTTTATTAAAGGAAGGCACATGAAGCCCACAGAAAGATGCCACTAATGATGCTACTTCCAGCCCAACATTCCCACTTTGCGTTCCTTTTAGGATACAACTCTGAGCCCCATTAACCCACCTGTTCGCAGTACCTTTCACTTACTACGAAATATATACAGTGTAACGGCAAATACAGCGTTTCCCCAGAAGTGCAATGAGTACAGTGCCCTATAAAGAAACACGTGGTGTATTTACACACGGCTCCCACACAGACACACACAGGTACACATACATGAATAAAACACATTTTACCTTTAAAATCAAACTGAAGGGTGTTTTTCAAGGTTTCATGAAGAAAATAGCAACTTCCAAGTGCCTGCAGAGGGAAAGAGGAGATGATCACATTATGTACAATGTAGAGGAAGGGAAGCGATCACGTTAAGGACAAAGCACAAAGCGAGTCACGAGGAGATGCACGTAAATGTGAAATGGCGACCGCGCTGCCCACCGCCTTTCGGTGACGGAGCCCACAGAGGTGTGGCCAGGCTCCACTTTTCAGGTCTTTGCTCAGCGGAACGTCACGCGACTATTTCAATCAGCGAAAGTCAGTTCAGTTTGATTCAGTTCCATTCTGTGCTCTCTTTAAGCAGAAAGAAAGATGCAGTAAAGTGCTGTGAGATGAGCAGGAATGCAAAACACTGCTCTGTGCACAAGGTGCCTTTACACCACGACGGGCTCTTGTGATTTAACTAGAGGGGCAGCACTGCCGGTAGAGCCCCGGTAGAGCCCCGGTAGGGCCCCACGCCAGGGCGGCTGGTTCTCGGCAAGGAACAACTGAGCCGCCGTTCTCATTCGGGGCTCTTTGTACCTTCCTCTCCTCTCCTCTCCTCTCCTCTCCTCTCCTCTCCTCTCCGCCGTCCCACTTCTGGCCCCCGACGCGCTGCATTATTTATGAGAGCAAGCACATCTTGAGATTAAACATTTGCTGATTTGTCAAAGGCGCAAACATGAGGTCCTGCCTATCTCCTTGACATACAAGTTCACCCGGTGGGGGGGAATGAATGAATAAATAAATAAATAAATAAAAACACAACACCGTCCTGCATTTAATTGATGAGAACATGCCTCGTGACCCAAACAAACAAACCGCATGCTGCTGTTTTCACCCCCTGCAGCGAAGGTACTAAGAAGAGAGGAGCAGCATCACTTAGGGCTCAAGGTTAGGATCCAAACGCAGAAGGACGACGAGCAGCAGGAGAAGTCGTGTGCGTTTCTCATTCTTAGATACTTTCACAGGAAAACTCCCTTTGAGTTTTGCTCAGAGTAGAATTCAACTGCGTGAAAAATACGAAGAGCGGAAGAATGTCCTGGGTCGCAGGGCTGCTTCAACACAGCGACAACTGCTACCAAAGAAAAGTCAATACTTTACACTGTGTGAAATCAACACGCTGCACTTTTACACTTCACAATGTTGTCAGTAGTATTTTTACGCAACTGTCACACAGCTGTTATTTAACGTTACGAATTCCCATCTTCAAACTACGTTACTTCTGCAAAATGCAGCTGAAGATGAAGAGCATCTGCGGCAGAATGAAAAACAAAAAAATGGATAAATATATTTTTGAGGAAGCATCTCACGCGCGCACGCGCACACGCACACGCACACGCGTATCTACGGCTGCATTTACGCAAGGAGGCGTCGGACTAAACGCACACGAGCAGAGAGCACTTCTCTATTTCCCAGTGGTTTCGACGAGGTTTGCCCTACACGAGCACAAGTCATGCAGTGAGTGCCCTTGCTAGTGGCTGCGCAGTTTTTGCACAAGTACAAGAGCAGAGCAGCGAAGGCACGAAGAGCAAAGCCCAACTCTGTGCCCGCGTGCACGACTACAGGTAGAGAAGCAGATGTCGTCGTCGTCGTCGCCGCCGCCGCCGCCGCCGCCGCAGGGCTACGAGCGCAAGAGGTAGGGAAGGAAGACGCGACGAGGGGTCGGACGCGAGGCGCCGCCCGGCGCCGCTTGCGACTCCTAGCAACAAGTGCGACGCCGTGCCACCTACTGCAGCGGCACTAACTAGACCCCGTTGGCGGGACGCTGATGACTTATTACCCCATTACCTTAACAAATGCGATTACTGCAAACTGGATTTACATGATTACTTTAAACAAATTGCAATTAATTGAGTTTCAAATAAATGATAAACAATTGCCGAGACGGCCACTTAGACACAATCATAAAAATCTATACTTACCCTCCAATAAATATTTCACTCGGGAGTTCAAACGCACTCGCTCATTTTTTTCCCCTCTCCTGCCGTAACCTTCAGCACGAAGAGCCTATTATATTAGCCGGGCGCAATTAATCCATTTATCATGAAACATGACAGGCTCAAAATATTAATTAGAGCAGGTCTCCGATGACAGGAAGCGCTTCTCCTTTACCAGCCTCCCCACAATGGCCAGTGTCAAGCGTATGTTTGTCACGTCTCACTTTATTGATTACTTGCCAGGTTCACTTGAAATAATTAAAAGTATATTTTACATATTTATAAACCAAAGTGTCATGAGCGCTACTTAATTTCCCATTAGTAAAATGCACTCTATTAAGTGCGGCACTTGAACCGGGAGGAGGTCGGCAAAGAGCGATCACTGTAATTGTAGACAGAAAGACAATAACTGGGCCATAAAAGCCCGGTTTTATTGGCAATTCTGGCATCGCGTGCCCTCATCTCCGTAGCATCTACCCAAGTCATTATGGAGCCGGGCCTTTTGTTCAGCCCCGCGGCACGTGGGCCTAAGCGGGAGAAATTAAACACCGTCTGAAACGCGCTCTTGTTTCGCCGTGCACCGAAACACAGGAGGCACTGCGGGGAACAACTTATTTTACAGCTCGTCCATAAACGTTCAACGTTCCTAAGAGTTTGGGCTGAGAATCAATGCAGGTTCCTTTAACGCGGGAGCAGAGGGCGACGGCAACAGGAAGAGTCTACTGAGAACAAGCCAATACACACACACACCGCATGCGTAAAACGGTACAGGATTATGTAAGGGAGCTCATATACCACCAGATAAAGTAGTACGGTACCATAGTATAGCGCAACAAGTCCCAAAATGGGACCGGATCCTTTCAAATTCACCCACTCGGGTGAAGCACATTTTTATGAAGGGAGGGTTTCAAAAATTGTACTGTAGTGTTAATTTCTCTAAAGCCATAAAGCTTCTGAACGATGAGCAAACGGTGTTGTTACGGAGTAAACTTCTTTGACGGCACAACGCGCTTGATCGCAAAGCCCTGAAACCCTCCTTCCAGAAGGCCTCAGTGCCACGCGAAACCGAGCAGAGATTCTCTGACCTCTAAATGGATTTACTGCTTTTAATTTGAAGAATGAACCATAAAGCAAGCATAAAAGATGTCATTTTTCTGCGGCACGCTGACCTGCTCCAGCACCTTAGTATAGCCAGCACAGTTCATTGGGTGTCCGGGGCAAAGTGACAGAACGCTTTGGGCCCTGGTTTGACTCACTTCACACGGCAGCAGCACGCTGTGAACTCCAGCTCCCCCCCACACACACACACACACGACATGAATAGAGAGCCTCAGTACAGCCATATAGCATAGACTGTCATCAGGAACCAAGGCAGTTAGAGACGTTTACATTTATCAACTTAGACGCTTCTCCAAAGCAAATTAAAAAGTTAAGGTTACGATTATTTACCCATTTATACAGTTGAGTAATTTTACTGGAACAATTTTGGGCAAGTACCTTGCTCAAGGGTACAACAGCCAGAGGTGCAGATCGAACCTGTGACCTTTAGATCCAAAGGCAGTAACTCTAACCACTACGCTACAGGTTGAAAGGGAAAAAAAAAGAATCCTAAGGAACAAACAAGCAAAGAATAATAAATAACACATGCAGCGATGGAGAGAAAGAAAGGGATTCGTACAGCATCACCTGGAGAACGTGCTAACAGTAGAGGGAGCGCTCTTCTGTTAATAGGCCAGAGGTTCCAATGTGACTGTTCGTTGATCTTTTTAAAAAAAAAAAAAAAAAAAAAAAAAAAAATTGCACTGTAAGCAGAGCTATGAAAAGTGTTTTGCACTGTTCTAAAAGCAATCAACAATATTTTTTTTCTCTATTTTTCCTCTAAATATTTTTTAACTTCTGGGATCGTGACGCAAAAATCTGCACCGGGACAGCCGGTAGCGTACTGGTTAGAGCCGCTGCCTTTGGAGCCGAAGGTCACCGGTTCAAATCCCACCTCCAGCTGCAGTAGTCCTGAGCACGCCATTTACCCTGAACCGCTCCGGTACAAATCACCAGCTCTAAAAATGGGTGAACACTTGTAAAGTGGGTCAACGCTGTGAGCATTTTGGAGAAAAGCATCAGGCAAACGAGCACATGTATCGTAGCAGCGATAGGAATTTGCCTATTGTAGAAGTCTCAATGAAAGCGAAGAAGCCCTGCAACAAGCAGGAAGAGAAGCATCCTCCCGCACTGAGGAAACGGTTAAAGACGGGCAGCAAGGACCCCCAACGCGAGCGAGGCGCCGCACGGCCTCACTTGATATTCAAGGACCACAGGTGTTCGGTGCCTTCGGAGGAGCCAATCTCCAATAGTGCACAAACAGGGTGTTTGTCGTTCTCTGCAATGAAAACAGGCCGAAAAGAAGCGTCAATAGAGCCGGGACACGTCGCATCACAGAAATACAGATGGAGAAGCGGAGCGGCTTGGGCTGCATGTGTTTGCCAAGCGCCTCTCACACTCCAATTGATTGAGTATTCAGAGTATTGAGCTACGGTGTCTATTATTCATCGGAAGACGGAGGAGCCGACTGGATACACAAGGAAAGAAAAGTCATTAAAAGTTATTCTGTCACTTTTGCTGTTTGCAAACAAGCAGCATGTTGAACGATGTGTCGTTTCCCGAACGAGCCCTTGCACGTGCAGGGATGTCGCTCGAGAGCACGCACTCACGCACTCACGCACGAAACACTCGCACCCCACAGCGAGGGGGCCACGCAACAGCGCGCGCAAGTATCGGTGCGGCTTCACGCAAACTCGGAAGGCGCCGCTCGCTTGTGCCAAGCGCGACCGTGCAGATGAGCGCGTTGCACAAGAATGTCGAAAACACGCTCAACGCGCAACGCCGGTGGCCCGCAGCGCTATTCGGCAAGAGAGGCGAAAATTCAGGGGGAAACGGACCGTCTCTGACAACGCATCCGTCAAAAATAGGTTAAATCCAATCTGGAGCTTTGTAACGTAATACGGTCAACCTGCCCTTTGCAGATCTCTCTACTCTTGAGGACAAGACATAATGAAAGAATGAAGGCGGCGAATGCGAGCAGCGCTGCGTTTCACCTCTACGTTTATCGTCTCTTTAAACACACGGGTGTCGGGCGTAAACAAAACGGAGAACGGTGGCGGAAAACCCCGAACGGCGAGGAAATTCGTCTTTTTTCCCTGCGAGACACAAAGGTGGCCCAGCAGTTCGGGCAGCGAGTCACGTTCCTCGGGCAAAAGGAGGCGCAGAAAGCCTCGAACCGAGCGCAAACGGAGAACCCGGCGGTGCCGTTCGGTGGCCCGTTTGCTTCTCGGCGGAATGCAAGAGATCGTAATGGTGCCCCCCCCCCAAACCCCGCCATCGCCATCGCCGGGGGCCCTTTGCGAGGCCTAAGCCCCTAAACTGCAGTGACAGGTTTGCATGATTGATCTAGAAACCACTGATTTCATTTTCTTCTCCAAAATATTATGGATGGGCCTAAACGAGGAGTAATTGGACAAACCAGCAGCGGGGCCTGACCTGCCAACAATCGGGGCTGCTCCCAAGGTTGGCCGCTTCCACGGGAAATATTGTGCATTAATTTCATTTAGCCATCCAATGGTAGAAGTTAATTAAATTGCTTGTCCATTGTGTTCATCCACTTACAAAGTTAATGATATTGTGCCTCAGAATTAAAGAGCATTTTATAAAGCGTGCACGATGGAAGCTGGCAGGCACTACATTGCCCAGTTGAACTCTGTCAGTCCTCGGCCTCACGGAGCCCATAATTAGCGCACAAATGGATGCTTCCATCTGCCAATTTCCTGCCAATTTCCTGCCACGCTCATCATTCCTGCAGTGCGATCCCTACCTAACCTGCAAGGTCGCGGCTCCCAAGCAATAAAAACATTGCCGCAATAAAACGGCACAAACAATTCATCTCTTGAGAAATTAAATGACTCAGACTTTGAAGACAACTTTTTAAGAAGCGGAGGCGCCACACAAGGGACGGGACGGGACGGGACGCCCACGGGCCGATACCCAGGAGAGCTGCTGAAGCCGCACACCGCAGGCACGTTACTGCGCTTCGCTCCTCCTGGGACAGTCATCGGTGGGGAATAAGCGCCGTGCGCAACGTCCGCACGGCACAAATCGTACCGCCTTCCCCGTTAGCGGGGGCGCGGCCCGGCCCGTGTCCGGCTTCAGGGGGCGGGCGTGCTCCGACCTTCTTCATCTACGTTCGACGCTGCCACTTCGGAAGGACGTCGCTGCATTTTATTGCACCGAAAATGCCTTTACCTAAAGGATAATCTATGGAAATAGAATAAAAGCAGGTTTCCTACCATTTAAGGATGGCTTATTCCACGCAATACCTGCTTTGTTAACACGCAAAATGAATTTCCTACTTATCTTCAGTAAGTGCTGCACAACTGATGTTAATGCATGCGCACATAAATTTGCCACTGTTCTTTTACAAGTGTTTTCATTGAAGAATGGCATATTCTCTTTCGCACACAAGGAGTTCACAGAGATCTAAATGGCGTACAGGGGGAAATTTCTGCTATGAACTCTTCAAAAGGTATAGTAACTGTTACGTTTTGGAACCACTAAAGAAGAAGCAGAAAGTATGTTCACCCGCAACACGCAATGACTAACAAATAAGTACTTTTTTCAGCAACACATCATTTTTACATTTACAATTACCATTAATTACTGCAGCAATATTCATTAATCTATATGAATTTTAACATTAATTTTTGCAAACTGGGAAAGATTCAATGCGTAACACCATGAATACACTACATTTACATTTTCGTTTACTTAGTAGACGTTTTTCTCCAACGCGACTTCCAATGAACTCTATGTAGCATTACTGTGAGCCCACACACCTTATTCACCGCGGTGACTTACACTGCTAGATACACTGGGTCACTCATCCACACATCAGTGGAACACACACACTCTTGCTGTCACTCACACACTATGGGGGCACGTGAAGAGCCCGTCTTTGGACCGTGGGAGGAAACCAGAGCAGCCAGAGAAAACCCACGCAGACACGAGGAGAACACGTCCTCTTGCACCACCCAGGCGCTGAGAGACCCAACTAAATGAAAGTACGCAAACAGAGCAGTGTGTGAAATACCACGTGGCTCTGGCCACCGAGCGATCACACTAACGCAGCAAGAACTCAGTGCCGTAATGCGGCGCAGCGGACACGTAGCGGCCGAGGTGACCGTCGCTACCACGTGCGTTCACAGAGGTGACGTCACGCTCTCTCCCCGTCACTGTCTCTGTGCAGGGAGCGGAGCGGAGCCTTGGAGCGGAGCCTTGGAGCACAGCCACGCCCATTAATACACAACTCTCTACTGAAAGAACACAAACTCGGTGCCGTTTCCCCAACGTGGAATATAACTATTTCCGTGCAATGCTTTGCTGAAGCTCATCGCCTCGCAGGGCAGCGGCAGGTACGGAAATTCAAGTAAGCAACGCTGCGGCCAAATACCAGTTCACGTAACGCAGCTCAACAAACGAGCACGCAGCAGTACAAGGCACCGTTCGCTGGGCGCCGACCGCTTCGCTGAGGACGGGAGACGCGACGGGAGGCTTTTGCAGGACAGAGCGATACCGTCGTCCAGAAGAAAACACGGACCGCCCCCTAGTAAAGGATTTTTTTGGGAGCTGGAAGCGGGAAATGACATCTCCCTTTGTAATCTTCAAATAAACCGGTGATATGAAAGCCCAGTGTGGTGAATAACCACTTTTCTCTGAGCAGACGTGCCACAGAAACTAATCAAATCATCTTTTAAAAGGATACACAGATGATGAATATTATATGTTTTATTAGATATAAAAAAAAAAAAAAAAAAAAAAAAAAAAGAATCAAATACAGAACAATTGGGACATCCATTAGTAATTACTGTACAATGACAGTACCTCCATTCTTTGTGTCCCGCCCATGCACGGCTGCCAAGGCCATTATTTAATTGTTTCAGATGCCACAGATAAAATGCATTTAATATACTTATGCTCATTAATGGAAATCATATTTTGCTATGGATGTCCAATAATTACTAAAGAAATTTCAACTTGTTTTGCAAAAGAGGCCTCCATTAGCAAATGATACTCATGCAAATGCTAAATTTAAGATCACATTGATTTTTCATTTGAAGGCTCTGCTAATGTTGACATAGAATGTTCATCAATCTAGATTATCACATGATTTAATATTCTGACTGTTACAGAGTTCATCTGCTGCATACAGTATGTAATTGGATCTGAGCCTGAGGGGGAAAAGCAGCAAGATACGCTGACCTTACGCATCCCTTAGATACGACTAGTTTGCGGGCTTTTTGTCCCGGTCTGACACAACGTGGACACACAGGTTCTTTATGTAGCGTCTTTGTCTTAATGTAAAGATTGACGGTCTCGCTGGACTGCTCCACCTTTTCCGTACGAGGGGAGGGGAGAGAGAAAAAAAAAAAAAAAAAAAAAAAGGTTCATTCCAGACTTTATGAACCTGCCCTTCCGTACAACTTTCTAACCAAAGTACTGAGCGTCTAAGCTCAGGTGGACTGCTACGCTTATAAGTTCCTCACGCTGAAAAGCCAACATGAACCGAGGTACGTTCACATACGCTACACGTGCATCTATTTCGCTACGGTGAGAGTCGAAGACGAGAAATAAGGATTTTATTTCGGGCCGAAGCAGCGTCGGGTCTTCATGCGGAAACACGGGCCGTTTTTCCCACGCGGACACGCGCCCGTACCCCGGCGGGGTGGTAACCTTCCGTCGGCGCGGTGCTCATCGCTCCCAAAGGCCTTCCGCGATCCGCTCTCCCAACAGCTGCTGCGACCGCGGCGGTTAGGGATCCGACTCGAACTTTACCTCGTTTACCTCGAGGAACTTCACACGTGAGAGCGGAGCACGTGACGATGGAGCGAGTTCCTGAAAGGGGCTGCCCGGCGGCGAGGCGCCATCGCCGGGTTCCGCAGAGAAACGTACCCGAACAAAGCATCTCCGCCGCATCCATCAGCGATTTTGGCAAAACCACTTCAACGCTTCCATTTCTCAGCTCGCACGCCTGCTTGGTACACGGTCACAAGGGACACGGTACGCATCTGCAAGAACAGCCCCGCATAAAGCATTCATCAAAGACGAGACTAATAAAGGGCCGTCTTTTCCCCCGTTGCTTTGGTAGGGTGACCGCAGTACTCAGACAGGACTTGAATGGAGTTTTTGAAATATCCACATTGAAAAGCTTTGTGGTGCAAAATCGACCTTTTTTCCCCCCATTCCGGGGGAGAGAGAAAAAAAAAAAAAAAAAATAAAATAGGCAGCTTTTCCAACATCTCTAGCATGTTCTTTGGAAACAAACAGTGACCACAGCACCGTGAAGCTTCAGAAAACGGAAAAGCACACACAAAGTCGGCCATCTCCTCTAAAACTCGATGTGCTCTGGTCAGTCTTTGCGGTATCCTTTGTCTTTATGTAAAAATGCATGCCTGCCAATGATGTGTTATGTAAAGTTCTTAGGCTTATTTAAATGGTGGATATCCACCATGCTAGCTTAGTTATACTTCACTGCATCGTGGAGAGCGGCCTGAGCCTGCGCGCACCCGACACATGAAAAGTTAATGTAAATGCGACTCCGGCCTCTTAGATAACAGAAATGATGTCATGGTTTAAAAAACACAGCTCTCTGAAAAGAGGAGCGGGAGACCTTTCTGCAGATGTCCTTCAGTCTATTAACACAATCAGAATATGGTAACTGAGAAAAGCCCTCATGAGCTGAAAGCTCTAAGTCCTTTTCCATGCTCGGCTACGCTCCCCATTCGTCAAAAGCACTTGTGCATTTCCATGTGGCTCACGCCACCAAGGGGAAAATAAAAACAGCAGTGCGTATTTGTGTGTGTTGACACCGTGTTTGGAGCAATATTGCAGCTACCCATTATTTACACCTTTGTCCAAAGTGAACTGCATTGTTGGGTTTGCATACTATGCCGCTTACCATTATTTACTCATTCACACTGTTGGTATAGTTTTTCGTTAGTTTTTTTAAATTTAAACAAACCACATCAATTCGAGGATAAGTACCTTGCTGAAGGGTCCTAGAGCAGGAGCAGGGATTTCACCGTGGGGTCAAATGGACTGCGAGGGGACTGCTCCAAGTGCCGCATTCCCTCCTGCCCCACGGAGTCACACCAGTTTCTTCTTGTTACCTGTACAACTTCATTCACTTTCCTGCCTTCCACGCCAGCTTCTCCTTATGTACACCGTTGGACGGCGTCGCCCTCACGACAACCCATCTGTGCAGTTACACGGCACCGTCTTCTCTCCCTTCGCTCTGCAAAACGGCGCAGAGGCTACAACACGGCTTCACGGAGCCCGAACGTGCAACTTGCGACCGGTCATCAGTTGCGTGGCGAGCATCGCGTCCGAGAACGCGTCAAGCAAATCCAATTTCAAAGGAGCTTGGAGTTACTTAGAGCTCAGCTACTGATAATTACCTGTGATGGATGCAAACACCTCTCCGGGATCTCTCCATGAGATCCAAGGCAAAGGGTGAAAACACAGTGGCCGTGAGGTGGGAAAAAAACGTCTCCATTTACGCTTCCGGAAAAAGGAAGATTGACTGGACGTCTGAAGTACTTGTCAAGAAGCCAGCAAGGCTTTCTAAAGTGATCTTTAACCAAGCTGATCTTTTATCAGTTTTCACTCTTCAGTTCTCATCACATAAAATGCGTCTGGAAACGAGTGAGGAAACTGCAGGTGGAGCAGAAGGCAAAGCACAGCTGGTGTTTCCACATGGTCAATGCATGAAACATAACTAAGTGAAGGTTGTGATCTCAAAACACCGTTTTTCTTGTATAACAGTACACAGGACTTAAGATTTTTTTTTTTTATTATTTTGAGGAACACACCAAACTGCCTTTGACGACTATGACGCACACGCACAGAAGGTACTGGAGATCTTAGATTAAGGATTTTATGCGGCAGAAGAGTTAGAAGATTTTTAAAAAAAAAAAAACATGCAATGCAACAGGAATCTAAAATGTTTAAGAATCAGAATCTAACAAAAGTGCAAAACTTCAAATCTAATTACAGAGCTCTTTAGTGTGTTTGTAATTGTTTTGCAAGCTCTGCGCGAGTGTGCGCACACGCACGCACACGCACGCACGCACGCACGCACGCACACACACACACACACACCATTGTTGAACTTGTGCTTTGGTCTACTTGACTGAAACAGCCATTGTGTGCCATGAAATGTGATTGGGAAAGAAAAAATAAAAGATTAGTCAAATATCGTTGTGTTTACTTTATGCTCTTTAGGAAACCTTTTTTCCATTTTCCTCAATTGGACGGGTTCAGGTAGAGGTCGCAGTAAATGATGGACTGTGTCTTCATGCACTATATTGCCACATGATGTAGGAGGTAAAAGCAAAGACACTATTTAAATGGGCAGAAAAACAGTACATCGTTGCTGTATTTTTTTTTTTTTTTTGTCCAGCTGTGCTGCATAAAAGACAAGAACAATGGAAAAACAAATGTACAAGTTAAACAATAATTCTGGTTTGTAACACCACGCAAATTCCAAAAGATAAAGCGCTGCAGTTGAACAAAGAAAAGAGCGTCACAAAAATACAAAGGTGAGATTGACCTTAAAATGTGACAATAAAGAGGCCAATAAGATTTTTACTTTTCTGGGGTAGGGCACAGCAAAATCCGAGGCACAAAATTCCTCCATCTGCCGAGGTGATGGCTGTCATCTGACCTATAAGCTTGACAAGCCCTGTTCGTTTTCCTCAACAACAAGCCAAAGGAAGAAAAAAAAAAAAAAAAAAAAATTCCATTAGACAGCGTGTGGAACAGGGAAGAAAGAGCTCATTATTGGATATTGTGAACCTGCCCCTTCGCTGGAGCGCCGCATTCTTTTATGGGCCAAACGGGCCCAGGGAGTCAGGAGAAGGGGATTGTTCATGTGGGGTCCCCACAAAGACGCATTTGAAAATTTGAAAATCAATCGCTCAGCGCATGCCTAATACTGTTAGAAAATGAGAACCTAAAACAATTCGGGTGATTTGATGCATATTTATCTTCTCTAATCACAAGGGAAAAGCATATGAGACTAATTTGTTTTTAAAAGATAGCATTGAAGTGCCAGGGGTCTGCAGAATTCGGAATACAGAAATCATTCACTGGGAACTCTAGACATATGACTGCAAATTCCAAGCATGTGGATGTTTAATTTCTTATGGTCTATCGGCCGAAATCCAATTAGAGACATAGAATGGAGCCATAAAATTAAAGTCAAACTATTTTGGTGAGCGGTTTCAAATGCGGACATTAAAAGCAATAAGAGCTGACGACGGGAGGAACCCGAAGCACAAATGAACTCGTGCGCAGATAAGCGGCCTACGAGTCACAACGAGGCTCGGCCGGAGCGTTTGCGCCACACGTGGAGACGGGACACGGCACAAAAAGCACCCAACGATGACCGGAAACGCGGTCGCGTCCCCCTGCGAGAGGAAGGAACGGCGCGTGTTCAGAAGCGTGCGTTCAGCCTCCCGTGTCGGGCGGCAGTACCTGCTAATTTTATTAAGTGCCCCCGCAGAGCACCGGGTTGGAAACGGGTCGAGCAAATAATGCAAAAGCCCACAGCGAGGCAATTGAATGACACCGTTGGCGAGGCGCAGGCGACGAGGGTGCGAGCGGCGACACCCCGCGACTGGCCGAGCCCATTATGTGTATTAAAGCTACAGCCGGATCTGTGGGAACCGACTACGGACCCCCATCCCGCTACAAAAAAAAAAAAAAAAAAAAAAAAAAATAAAAGCGGGCTTTGGGGTCCACTTCGCAGGAGCAGGACGGGTTCCACCTCGCGACTCTGCACTAAAGCTAATGCGATGAAACAGAACAGTGGCACTTGTGTTTCCGCAGCCAAGGATGACATTTGTGAAAACTGCGGGCCTCATGTACACACTTAAGGATCACAGCAAATATACAGCTGCATACGATTAGATGGATTGATTGGACAGATTAGATTAGTCAGAACAGATGGACGACAAAGAGACAAACAAAAAGGCAGCCGGGCAGCCGGGCGGACCGGTCCGACGTGATGGAATTCTCCATCTGCGTGAAGCACAGCTATATTTTTAAAAGACACCTAAGCGGAAAGTGAGCGTACTGTAACATTCGGGCAGCAACACACGGACTTGGGTGAAAAACGGAGACAAATATGACACACGCGCGGTTCATCATTTAAAGGCATGAATCACAAACAAATGCACTCAGTCATGCGGGAAAGGTGCCAGGTAAAGAGGAGGTATAAATCTTTGCCGTTACAGTAAAATCAAGAAAAAAGGAATCGAAGCACATCCATATGAACAGATCAAGTACAGTAAACACACTACTCAGACTGAGAAATGACAGGTATCTGATGGACACGTGAAATATGCTTTTTGCAAAATGAAATGCGTGCATGAAGCGACACCGATTCCGACCCATCGCGCGCACACACACGCATACGCCGTATATTTAGCAAGTCTGACACTCGATGATTTACACGCTCCAAGTTCATTAGGTGAAAACCAGCTTTCTGTACCAACATTGTCCACAAGCTATTCCCAAAGTAGCTTTGGGGAGGTTGTTTACACCAAAACTGATTTATTTTTTTTTTTTTTTTTATTTTGATGATGTTTTGTTCTCAATACTAAAAGTAGTGCAAAACTACGCTGAGCCGTCGTGAAAAAGCCGTCTTGAGTGAGAGAGACACGTTTGCCGTTTGGCATATTAAGCGAAATTTGGATCGGGAAGAGAAGGGGCGTCTCGGCCCCCGCCCGCACGCCACCTGGCCCGACCGCTCCCCGAGGTACGCAGATATATATACACTTAGGCAGAAAAGGTCACAGAAGCCGAATGCGGCGGGTAAATACGCTGCGGTGGGCCGGATGAATCACAGGAGAATTGGTGCATGGCAGTGAATGAATAACCTGCGACGGCTCCCCAAACCCCATTATTTCCCTTCTTTTCCTGCAGGCCAAAGATTCATGTCCCTGCATGCTGCCAGTTCATTACGGAGAAATATCATTCCTCTTCTGGCTGCAGCAGGATGGGGCCCAGCCCCGGGAGGACCCGGCGCTGCTTAATTCCACATCATCCGCTCCGCTGAGCAGCTTCATCTCTGCTTGTATGATCAATACTATATCGGTGTAAATTAAAATGACAATTTTAAAGTAATTAAGCCTGTTAATGCTCGATTCAAATGTCATTATTTGCGCAAGGGATCGAGGAGAAATTACACCATGTCCACGGTGACAGGAGAATGTTTTAACTGGTGCGATCCTGTTGCAGCCGCTGCCACCGGGGGCTTAACAAAAGCAGATTAACTCCTGGCCCTTGACTGCCAGGATAGCTCTCCAATTTCAGGAGAGGATAACCCAATTGAGGAAATTTGATTTGTTGCAGCAAACTCAATTATTGCGATATTAGATGAAAACTGGCAGGGAAAGAACGCTAGCTAAAGAAGAGGGGGAAAAATGGAGGGAAGAAGGAAAAAAAGCTACACAATAAAAATGCACTTAACCCTCAGACAAAATCCTGCAGTAATTGTGTTATTTCATTATTTTTGCTCCCTCTCTTCCTAGTTTTTGAAAAGCCTTAAAAGTAATCGTGATGGTTAGCATTAAATAACTCACTTGAGCCTTAACCTGCCTACTGAGACTGTTTAAGGAAGGCTTAATCACGGCGCAGGCACCGAGTTTCACCCCCCCGCGGGGCAAGCTCAAGCCAAGGCATGACGACGGACATCCCTACATTGCTTCATCTCATGGGTAATCCCGCGAAGATCGACGACATCTTGATAACATTTATATAATTACACACACAAACCTTGAAGACATTGTAGGTGAGTCAAAAACGCATTTTTGTTAGAACGTGTTGTTTGTGCAAAGCGCAACGAAAGTAAGGACGTACAAGTTTATAACCGCGGTCGCTCACGGACAACCCCGGACGGCACGGCTCAGGCTGGCGCACGTTTTCACACGTTTTCACACGTTCCCCTACCAGTTGATGCGGAGACGGAGCACCCGCTGAACGGCGAGAGCGTCCCATCGAGGACCAGAGAGCCGACATTCCCAGGCTCAATCCTCCAGTCGTGCAAAGGCCTCCTCTTGAAAGCAATTACAACTTGCACCCAGGGTTATAGCGTTAGGAACGAGCGGCTGCAATCAATTCCTCGTCATCTTCAGAAATCACTCTGACGAACGCGACTTGTGCAAGATCTCGCATGCACGACCTAAATGCTTTAGGATACATGTCATGCCCTCGTGGTCCGCTATAAAATGTTTCAGGAAATCGATGTCCGCAGCAAGGTCGAGTCCCAACTTCCCTCCCGCTAATAATGAAGTCATATTCTGCCCCCGTTGTGTTGGGGCATAAAACACCATTATCAAAGGCCTTGAGAAGTCAGACTTAACAATACATGAAGAAAATTCTATTTATATATGTCATTTTATAATGCATGTTAGAACGACTGGGTGGATTAACCGTGTTAAGTCGTGTTATAATTTTGACAAAAGCAAAGTGAACTAATTCCCGCACAGCCAGTCACAAGCCTCGTTTGTGCAAAAACTTTTTCAAAAAGATTAAACCAGGATAGCTTTCAGGGGAGAAATTTGACTAGTAAAAAGTTACCTTTACATGCAAAATTGAAATAATTTTTTAAAAATTGTTTGGATTTAACATCCCTGGAGTATTTAATTTTTCAGCCTCTAACCGTTAAAAACTAATTTGAAGATTACTTTTTCAATATTAGCTGACAATTTTACACACACACGCGCACACACACACAACCTACAATCGCTTGTCCCAAGCGGGGTCGAGGCGAACCGGAGCCCAACCCAGCAGCACAGAGCACAAGGCTGGAGGGGGACGGGACACGCCGGGGACGGGACACGCCGGGGACGGGACGCCAGTCTGTCGTAAGGCACCCTAAGCAGGACTCGAACCCGAGACCCACCACAGAGCAGGCCCCGGCCAAACATGCTGCGCCGCCGCACCCACCAGCCGACATTTATTTACGTTTAATATGCACTAATGAAAAAACGCTGGATAACTGAGTCTTCAGTTAACCTACCTGATATAAAGCGATTTGAGTGCTGAAAGATGTTAAATTAAAAATTACTCATTCGAGATTCTGGTTAACTACTGTGAAGGAAAAGTCCACATTGGTGCCACAATGATCAGCTCTCCCACCACTAACCTGGATACGCTCCCATGCTGTATTTCCTCCAAAAAAATGAAAAAAATAATAGTTGCCAGTCACTCCTGACCAGCACTTCACTGATTTCTGCTATGACAAGTTACCCTCTACCATGTGAGTTCGGTGTTGGAAAAACATCTCCGATTAGAGTCAATTAACCCAGCAAAAAGCTGCAGCGTTAATTTAAAAAGCACTGCAAAAATGAATTTGTTTATTATTAGGTCTGTACTACATTAAGAAAGAAGAAACATTGATAAAATAAAGGAAGTACTGTATATTGAATAAAGAGTTCTCCCAGTAAACAATTTCTCATATTATGAGTCTATTTCTCAAGATGACCTTGCATTTAATCTCATAGAGTGGGGTTGAGCAATAAGGGATGAGCTGGTTGTACTTTTTTTATTTTTCCTTAAATGTGAACTGCTAAATTTTACGAGCAGTCCCATCGCCACACCTACCGGCTTTCTTACTAAAACGTACCTATAAAATGAGGCCTTATGGCAGATCTCGGGGGCCGAGCCTCGCGTCACGCGGTGGGAAGGGTCAAAGAGCGCTTTCACTGCACCGCGCTGTGAAATCAACACGAGGCCTAAATAAGGAATCGATACCGAAGGAGGGAAATAAGCGAAGGGCGGTTTTGCCACCAACACCTGTGCGACCAGCTGTCCCCGTGCCGTGAAAGGGTCGTAAGTGTCACCATATCCGGTGCGGTGCTGCTAAACAGAAGATCCATCATATGAGCCATCATTCCGGATATCAAGGTTCATACGATAACTGCTTGCCGCGCTGTCGTCGCAGCAGACCTTGCCATTTTATTACCTGCGCTCAAAAAACCGAGTTACGGCCGGTAAATCACGTTTGTCACTAGTAAATCAGACAGGGATTCCTTCGCTAATAACGTTACCCGGTGCGAACGAGCCGTTCTCGGCGCTCGCAGCCCCACAGCGGCGTCCCCTCCTTGGGAAGGCGGCCCGTCGGCGCCGGCGTCCTCGTTGCAGGAAAGTCGATCCACGGCGCAGCTGTTCATCACGCACTGACAAGGCACTACTCTGCCCCCAATGCTGCAGCTTAATGAATTTTTAAATTGGTGTCAATAATGAATAGATAAAAAACACTTTGCATTTAAAACAAAGCCAACCTTTGTGCATTTAATTAGCGCGTGCGCCACTTTGCATCGTTAATGGTGTAGGCTGATGGACGCTGGGCCAGATGGAGCGAGGCCTCGAGCGCTTCCCAGACCGCCCCGCACCCGATCCATCACCGGCCCCGTTGACTCGTGTCTGCGCAGCTCGCCTTATTAATTATCAGCCGGTTTCGGGGAGCCCCGCTTCCACAATCAATGGGGGGCCGTCAGTGAGAATTTTAAGGAAATCAATTGAAATCAATTAGTTTCTGCTAATACTTCTTTTTTCTACGCGTGAGGCACGACAGTTGGAAAACCTCAAGGGCCGGCGCGGGCTGGAGGAGAGGCATACTGCCGACACTTACGGAGATGGCGGATCTATAATGAAGCTTGATTGGGAGCTGTATGATAAAAATGAAGAGGGCGGGGGCTCGGCTCGATCCTTCCCCGGAGTCCTCGGAAAAACGCCGCAAGCATGCGTAATGATCGAGCTCTGCATTAAAGCCCTCTTAGCTGCATTAATAATGCTGATGGAGCCAAGCATCTTACCCAGAAACACAAGCGGCCACGAACGCTCCCAACGAAGGGTAAGCAAAGTCAGTTTCATACCATTAAAGGAGCCTTTTAAACAGTGAAGTAATTTTATGGCTTCCGTATGTACAGGACATGCACATGTACGCCGAAATGCTGAGAACCCAGAAATGTAAAACTGGAGAAAAAAATTGCCGCTATCGCAAATCTTCATCTGATTAATCCAACAGCGGGGGGGGCATAACTGAAGATATTTTTCAGCTAATAAAGCATAGCCCCTCATGTGCAACTCTTTGAAAATGACAGCAGACCCAAAAACGTTCCTTTGTAATGACCTCAACTCCTTTTACAAAACAAGCAATTCAACACGGTCAAGTCGGTAAGATTCAGCGACACACAGAACTACCGGGTGTTCGACCCTGAGCAAATTTTTGCCTCCATTCCACACGAAGATGAACAGCCTTTCAAGATTTGTTGCGATGGATACCCAGATTTGAAGCGAGACGGCGTGAACAGGGCTCTTCCTCAGCTCTTCACGGAAAAGATACACACAGACGCATCTTATTATGCGCCATCGACTCCATTTTGATATGAAAGCCGGTCCACCGCGTAATACCGCAACAAAAATTGTGAATGTTCTCTACGTGCTGGGAATTTTTTTTTCTTACTCCAACAGTGTGCAAAAGCCACCGAACACAATCACCTAAGTGCAGAAGAGCGGCGCGGCGTCCGATCCCACCCGCAACACGCCAGGGTCGGGCACAAGCTTCTCGCACGAGAGCCTGCCTTCCCGCACCAGCACAAGTGAGGAAGGGAACACGAAGGAAACCTCCGAAGCGACCACAATGCGGTCAGCTGTGGGAATGCGGAGCAGGTTTCGAACAGCACAGCAAAAAGAGAAGGTCTTGCTCCAGCTGTATGGGGGGAGGGGAGCCTACGGATTCTTTCTCCTGGGACCAGGGGCTGCGTGAAGTTTAAATAGCGGGGGATTATGGAAATCAAACCAGAGAGATTAGCTAATGGGAGAATAATGGCTGGTGTTTGCAAGGGTCAACAGGGACATGCAAATGAAGCGACGGAGGAATCGATACGCATGCGGAATCCGCAGCACCGAAAACCGACGGCCAAGGACAGAGCACGGGTTCTACCGGGCTCCTGGCCCGGAAAGAGCCGGAAGAGCAAAAGCACACCCGAGCGGCTCTGGCGAGGCGTGAAGGAACGCTCAACTTCGGTGCGCGCGCGTCTGTGTGTGTCGCCCATGCCGTGAACCCCTTCAAATGACGGATACGTGAGCTGCTGTTTCATGTTCCATCAGACCCATACGTTGTTGCTCAAGTCAGTCAACGGACGATCGATGCGCAGTGGATTGTGGGATACTTCTCGTGACTCAGGAGCGAACACAGCAACGTGGAATGTGAAGCGCTTCAACAGTTTGTCTCTTCCGTGTCGAAAGACCCTGGAGAGACGACGCGGTCCGAGCGAAAGCGTTAAAGACGACAGTCCAGACCAGCGCTTGCAGATGGTGGAAGAGCAGTGCGGCGAGAAGACGCCCAGCAACGCCAAACTGAAGAGAGAGACTCTCCCTAACTGTAGATCAGAGGGCTCCAACTTGAGAAGTGGCACAAAATGTCAATGCGCTTTTGCCTGGAAGGCCAGTCTTCCTGTCCGTCTCCTCGCGGTGTGGCCGCTCCCTCCTCATCCTCGTCTTGTAGGGTCACCCAATTGTCCGGAGCGGGACGCTAAACACCTGCTGGCTGCTTAAAAATGCACGAAGGCAGCCGTAAAATTAACCTTGCGCCAATTGTTTTCGCACACGTTTCACGGTCAGCTCATCTGTTACAGTAGAAGTAAAGAAGTCAGCCTTAAATGTACAAAAAATTATGACGGAGGGCCCTCGATAAAGTGGGGTCCCGTAAGTTTATCGAGTCAAGATCCGATCGATCGATGGACGAGTGGATTAACAACGACGACTCATTGGCATCTCGCAGGAAACCATCGAGACAAAGATTAAGAAGTAACTACGCGGCGGCCTCTTCGGAGATTGGCTACGGGATGGCGAAGGGCCACCGGGGCGTCGGGTGCGCAACTTCCCGGAGCGCAACCATACGTACGGCGGATCGATGGCGGGAGCCGGGATGCGAGTACAGGCGGGTGGCGGGTGGACATGTTTACTGCCCGGTGCACTGTAGCCCTGACCCAACTGGCGGGGGGGGGCTCTCGCTGGGTGTTTATTTGCTCTCAACACCTTCTAAGCGATCAATATTTTTAATTTGGATCCGAGTTATTATTTTTCACATCACCGCGCTGGGGAGCGGAGTAAAGTGGCTCATATTTTAGCGCTAAAAAGATCGATATGACAGTTTCACCTTCATGCTGCCCCTCGCCGGCTAAGGGCCGCACATCATAATGTAGAGTGTGGGGTGCGGTAGGCTCCGGTGTGCCGGAATCACATCATTATCTGCTCCTGGCGACCCCCCCGACAGCCCTGATTTACTCCCCATCGAGATCCCGCTGCCCCCAGTAAACCAACCACAGCAAACATGCTTCATCAGGGCACAGTTTATGAGTGCAACTGGAATTAGGGGAAAAGGGACCAGCGTGCTGGGGGAGGGGGAACAAGCACACCGGGCTTTTAGAGAACATTTACGACAGAAGAACACTGCAATCCCATAACATACCTCCTCGTTCTCCTTTAGGAACTGCTTGAGATGTTCTAATCATCCATATATTCTAAAACTGCGGTGCACGGAACCCACGGACGAAATGTGCTCTCACACTTGCTGTCTGTGAGAGAGTTGTGCACGAGGCGTGACGTATGCCAGCGTGCGTGCGAGCGAATATGTCTCCCGTGCGCTCGGTGCAAAGAGGTGCAACCACACACCCACACACACACACGCTGAAGCGGTGCCCTCTCGGAATGCTCAGAACCGCCTCGGCCTCCTCATCGTATCGAAATAAAAGAGCCCGGCTCCGTTATCAACATTTTAACTCTCTTGCACGGAGCCCTCGACTTTAACCCTGGGCCGCTGTACACGTTACGCGCCCTCTCCATCAAGCCATCGTTGCAACCGGATGTCTGCAGTGACCTTTCCGCGTCTCCCCCGCCACATGCTCTCATATCGCTCGTGTAAATGTCGGCCAGCAGCGCCTCCAAAATCGGGGTAGCTGGTGGCGTAGTGGCTAGAGCTGCAATCTCTGGAACCGAAAGGCGATAGGTTCGATCCCCACCTCTGGCTGTAGTACCCTCGAGCACGGTACTTACCCTTAAAATTGCTCCAGTAACGCTACCAGCTATATAAATGGGTAAAATTTTTGTCAGTAGCTCAACACTGTCAGTCACCATGGAGAAAAGTGCCAATTAAATGAATAAATGGAAACGTAAAGTACCAAAACGTGGTACCTGTCAGCACACACGCAGTAAGTGTTCATAAATGTATGAAGCAGCATGTTCTTTTGGCTGCATCAGCAGGGTGCTGCTGGGGCACGAATGAGGGGCTCAACCCTCTCCCGAGCGCTGCCTGCCACATCCTGACAAGGCCCTAATCTGCCCGAGCCGGGGGACGTGCCGTAGGATAACCGGGCCTCATTTCAGCCGTCAGCGGACGCTGGGGCCCTTTCTCACTCTTGACAGTCTCCCTGAAAGGCACACGTGAGGGATGTTCTGCCATTATGCCTGACAATAAAGGACAGGGGTGACCATCACACTCGCATGTTCTCACCAAATGTCCCTTCTCCTCATTCTGCTGACCTTCCTCTGTGTGTGCGTGTGTCTCGTGTGCGTCGGTTTGATGCATTAGTGAGCAAAATGCGCAACATGTCGTCTTTCTGACGCCGTGTGTGGGGCAGGTGGGACGAGGATGGGTGCGCGCTCGGTTTTGTGCAAGGAGTCACAGGTTGGGGGAGGATGGTTAATTTTGTCACAAGCTTTGCGCCGTCATGCTGATGCAGACGGCGAGGCGGTGCGAGAAGGTACAAGAAGATCTGAACCAGGAGGTGGGAAGAAAGACGCGGACACACGGCTGCTCTCCACTCACATGAAAGCGGAGCTACGCCCCACATAGGCATTAAAAGTGCGAGAAGCTCCAGCGACTCGCTAGTTCCACTACAAGAGCGAATTAAAGTTATACTTCCCAAAAAACCATGTACCTTGGCTGATACTTTGGGCTAAAAGTGCTAAAGAGTACGTATGGTTGCCTAATTTGAAGTAAGTGGAGATATTAGCTCACATCATTACACATTACAGTCCAGACTTTTGCTCTGTATTATAAATATTAATGAGCTACAATGAGTGGTTTGAGGGTTCAGTGATCAGGGCAGGCCTTCCTAATTGACATTTTACCTGCTGTATACCTTAACAGCGCTTTAAAACAAGAAGGCTGCTCCAGGCAATAAGGGACATACTGCTCAACCCCCCACAGCAGGCAATACTAACATTACGTCCCTCTCTATTGATATGCCGAGCTCGGTGGTAAGGATGGATGGCTTTTTCATGCCTCGCAGTGCCGGCTGCTTAAATTATACACACGGTTCCTATGAGGGCCAGACTGAGCTGATCAATAGCCTTTAGAGGGAACCGCGCGGCCCAGGGGGACACTTTCTCGACAAGACAGCGGGGACAGGGACAGGATGGGGACCGTTAGCAGCCCTGCGGCGGGAGCCCGGAAAAGGCTGCGGCCGGACGGCAGTTTGCACGGTCTACAGAAAGGGCGGCTCAAGCCAATTCCCCACGATGCTCCGATCCACAACTGAAGACTAATTGGCTGTGAAGGAAGGTAGGCAGGCAGGCAGGCAGGCAAATAAATAAATAAATAAATAAATAAATAAATAAAAACCAAAAGTACTCATCTCAGAAGAGACTGTGCACAAATGACCTCTGCTTCCACCGCTCTCCTGGATCTGCACATCATAGGACATTGCTGGCAAAACGCACGTTCGGGGTCTCAACTGTGAACTTTACACTCTTACGTGGAGACCAAATAAAGCAGGTGGGTAAATATTCAGGGGTCATTAAAACAGCTTTACCCACAAACTCCATCACAGCCACGCTGCACTCAGTTATGCATGCCGAGAGAAAAGAAAACACTCAGGCCTTATTTTTAGGTGTACTGCTCACACACTATTCTAGTTACATTATCTGGAAATTGGCAGGCAGGCAGGAAGACAACAAACAATCACACAGGGGCGACAGATCGAAGAGCGAAAAAACAAACACAAATGATGTCATCTTCTTTCCAGAAAGGGGGAGAAGAGGGAAAAAAAAAAAAAAAGTAGCTCAATGACAAGCCCCTTGTGATTTCACTTAATATGAAGCAAGGAGGAAATCCATTTAAATGTCTTTCTTTTACTGTTTGTTTTCATCTTGAGCAAGACAGAAACAAGCAAACAAAATATCTATGGAAATACATGTACGTTTAAAGCCAAACACATGACATTGAAAGGCATGTTGTAACTGGGCCATGTTCGAATCACTTAATTGCGGTACAATTAATTCTCTTGTTTCTAATAAGTTCGTAGCAACAGCACATTTCGCTTTTATGAGGAGCCGTTACAGGAAACTGCGGTGTCTCATGGTTTTTCTGAAAACGCACGCGCGCGCGTACAAACATGAGGGCAGAGATGAACCCGCGGCCACAGCTCAAACACTAACGAAGTGAAGGTTTCCCAACTCTCTTCTCCTCTCTATGAGCTGCACTCCAATCGCACAGCCACTACGTCTGTTCTTCCACTTTTGTTTTATCTCTTCTTCTTGCATTTTAATGTCACTTTGAATTAGTGCACACATTTTTTCTTTTAAAAAAAGTAAGTCCTACAAATGTGCAAAATTGAGAGTCAATTTAGATGAATGTGACTGCTAAGTAACGACAAACTCGTTACTCAGATTGTTCATTTAACTCATCGCTCACATTTTGCCCTTTTCTGATTCAAAAGTTTAAATAAGAGAAAATTGAACCAGTGTAGTTCCTCCGTGAAATCAAAGATACAGTCTTCAACAGCGAATGTGAATCTTTTTTTTTTTTTCCTTTTCTTTTAATGTTTTCCATTCATGATACTGATGAGATGCCCAGTAAAGTGTTTCACACCAAATGTGGACTCAATTCCATCCCTCCTCCACTGGAATTTTGAGTGAAGCACAAACTAGTATCTGGCGCCATCTAGAGGTCATATTCACTTATTGCAGCTACAGTCCTTTTAACACAATAAAGACTTATTGCACATAACTGGGCCTGTAAACAGCCTCATATCTGGAGTCCAGTTCTGCATAAAATGTTAACTTGGGTTCGCGCAATTTGTGTTTTCAAGAAAGGCTAGACTGTATATCTGAAGATAGCAAGGGAGACACCAGTGTACTAGGTTTTTCTACATACCTCGTGTGTGTGTGTGTGTGTGTGTGTGTGTGTGTGTGTGTGTGTGTGTGTGTGTGTGTGTGTGTGTGTGTGTGAGAGAGAGAGAGAGAGAGAGACTGCGGAGGAAAAGTGGCGTGTCGGTAATGAGCACCATCGTGCGGTTCTTCAAGATGCATTTAGAGTCCCACTCAAACAATACTGCTGGAATATTATAGTGAAATCACTTCATTTTCAAGCTAAGTACTTCTGCATATTTCTCTTTCACTGAGCAGCAGTTCTTAAATGAGTATAAAAAGATTCATTTCTCTTTATTTCGCGTGACTATGGCCACCAGGGGGGGCGCGGTGGCACAGTGGGTTGAACCGGGTCCTGCTCTCCAGTGGGTTTGGGGTTCGAGTCCCGCTTGGGGTGCCTTGCGATGCACTGGCGTCCCGTCCTGGGTGCGTCCCCTCCTCCTCCGGCCTTACGCCCTGTGCTACCAGGTAGGCTCCGGTTCCCCGCGACCCCGTATGGGACAAGCGGTTCCGAAAATGTGTGTGTGTGTGGCCACCAGTCCTGCTTTGTTCCATTCTGTAAAGGTTTTTACGTGACTGTAGAACAAAATACTTCAGCATGAAAAACTAGTATTATGAAAATATTAGCGAATAGATGGTGAGGACAATCTATTCACTCATTTGTACGAACTCAAAAACCGTATCATCTTAGTAACGTTTAGGACATGGAGAGAAAAGTAGAGCACATTAAACGTATAGGAACTACAGACTGATCTACAAGTCTTCCATATATGAAATATGCGCGTGTCGCGAAGGGAAGCGCGCATCGTTACGACCCGACGGTGAGCTACACAGACGCGAACGTGGACTTACCGTGAAGTGCTCCTGGGATCGGTAGTTCTCATCGAGGTAGATGCGGGCCTTGCCGTACTCCTTCATGGCATCGCTGGACAACAGCTCTCTGGTGACGGTGGAGAAGAGGCGAACGCGGCGCCGCGTCACAGAGCGCCACGTACACAAGGGACACGAGCACCGTTCGGGTTGGCCGTTCGCACGTGAAACATTTCGCTTTCCGGCCTGTTTGGAAATCGCAGCCACCCACCCCATTACGTTGGTGCACAATGATGGATACGCTAGTATCACACAAGCAATATGGACATTTGCCTTTCAGGATTATACTCTCTTTTCAGTCAGTTCTTTACATCTATTAGTAAGAGATGCAAAACACTAGTGCGCGCTTACACAGTGTGTCTGCAGCAAACCGAAGTGCAGTTCCAGTCTCACCAGAGGGGGGAGACGTTCCCTCATTTTTACCCCGTTTTACCACAGGATAGGCGGCACGCCACAAAGGTGAGCCGTCGCAATCCGAGACGGTTACCGGGACCGACGGCAACACTTACTTGACAAAGCTGTCCACGTGCGTCATGGACTCTTCGTAGTTCTTTCCTCCCACTTCCTGGCAATGTAATGCGACAAAGTGCGGCTTGTGGGCATGGACAGTCTGCAAGAGAGACACACGGCGCTTTACTTGGATGCTGACGCGAGGCCCTTCCGTACTTCGCCGTCGCGGCAAGGGTCGCACCGCGTTGCGGAACGACGGCGACGAGCATCACCGGAGCGCAAAGGAAGCCGCCCGCACGATGACGCCCGAGGAGACGCGGTTAACGGGTCACCCGCGACGGCGGCCGAGTCGACAGTGCTTTGCGAAAGACGTCGCGTCTCCGACGGGGCTGCCGAGCACCGCCGGTGCGGAGGGGGCAGCCGCCGTGACGCGCGTCGAGCGGTGCGCGGGAAGTCCGTCGCTCGGCAAACATACGAGGAACGTCCTGGAAACTTGGGCCTTGTCGCTCGGTGCGCGAGAGGCCCTGCCGAGGCGGACGCGCGGACGGCATCTCGTCTTTTGTTTCTTCGAGGAACGTCGATGCTTCTCACCCGCTGGAAGCAGAGCGAAGTCGAGCAGAGACACCACGGCACGGCGTGCAGCTGCTTTACATTTCAGTATAATAATACCGATGAGCGCATCCTTCACGAATGACCTCTGGTTCGGTGCAGGGTGCCGGTGGCCAGGAGCCCATCCTGTCCGTTCTCTTCATCACTCCACGAGAAGGCAGCAGTGTGAGAAAGCATACGGGTCGCATACAGCACTTGTGTGAAGGCAGAACAAGTGACCAGCTGCTGCACATGTGCGTGCGCGCACACACACACACACACACACACACACACACACACACACACACAGTTGTGGAGCAAGCTTAACACTCACTGTAAATACCTCCAACTTCTCCATTAACACTGTGCTTTTTTAATTTTTCTACCGAGCCATGGGATGTCTTGTGCAAATGTCCTCAGTCGTTTCTCATTCGAACAACGTAAGGAAGCGCAACTCAGGAATTGTACTAATATCAGCTGTTCCAAAAGTGCAGCAGGACCACAAGAGAAAATATCGAGGTCCATACCAGCGGTCGTTAGAATTGGGTCACATTTTCGTTTCATTCACGTTTTTAACTCCGCGGATAGAAAACATAAATGAAATTGCATTACGGCAAAAACTGGTCTGCATAAAGAAGCAGTTTGTTTATTCTGAATCGTACATGATGTTTACTTAAAGCTACGTGTATCCGTGTTCACGAGACTGCTGCAGTCTGGTACATGAACCTCATAAAGGTCTGCGTGGGCTGCGCTTCCCGCACCGCACCCCCACCTCGGAGCCACTTTAAGCGATGGCACGAGCCGCGCGTACATGAGGCGTAGCGCCAATGCGCAGACCACACGTGCATCGCTCGGGCGAAGGCCCGCGGCTCCCGAATAGGGGCACGAGGGCATTTCGGAACGTGGCCGAAGCGTGTCGCGGAGACCCTCCCGGAAGACGGGAAGCGACCCGAGGTCACATCCGAAACCGGAGCGAGAGGCGTAAGGCCACAGGCGAACAACGATGTGACTGACGCACACAACCGTAAGGACGCACCTAATGAAAACGGCAACAGCGACACTACCGTGGTCACAATACGAGGGGGGCTGAAGGAAGGGCAGCAGCACGAAGACATTAGTGGATCCGTCTGTTCAGAGTCTCCAGGAAGCTCCTTTCTGCCCTTTTGCCACCCCCCACATTTGTGTGTGCGCGTGTGTGAGTGCGCGCGCGCGCGGACGCACATGCGCATTTCTGTGTTTGTTTCTTCCTTCTCATCATGGGTAAAGTGCAAATTTATTTTACACAAGAAAGAGGTGTGTAATTTTATTTAGGCAGGCCAATGGCATGCCTGTGAGCACTTTATTTGACTTCTTTGTTAGCTTCTCAAACTCGAAAGGTCAAACCGCATCCCAGCCCTTACGCTGTCTGATGATCATGTGCTTCACTTAACCTCATTTTTTCTTTATTCACTCTTTCTTTTTTAGAAATACACAAACTATTAAGAAGAAGAAACTTTCCTGCAAGATGAGAGTCCATTCGATGTCGCTGGAATCTCTCTTTTACATCTTTTCATTTTTTTGCTGCTGATCAGCATTAAAAAATAATTTGAAAAATACAAGGATACACTAGAAGCAGCGGAGCGGTAGAAGGACGTGGATTCATAACCTGAATTTCAGGAGGTCGAGTCCCACAAGTAGCCGCGCCGTAGCAGCGGCAACAAAGAAGTACGAGCAGAGCTTCGATAAAGAAGCACAGAACGATAGTGAGGTGCAGAACCCGGAAAAAACTGCAGTCGCTTTGGACGAAATTATGGGCTAGAACGCACTCGGGGTGCTGATGGTGCGCGGCAATCATCGCAACAAAATGCTCACGTGTGCAGAGCTGCAACGCAAGGCAGTACCGACAAAATATGACACGGACACGGCACTTCGATGAATAACTATAAAACGTCCGCGGCCGGAGAATCCGGGAACATCGTCCGACGCGGCGGGTCGCGCCGCCGCTCTCGAGAGCCCTGGAGGGTGGCGTGGCGAAACCGCGTAAAAGAGTGGCCGTCTCCTCGGAAGCCCATCTGCGACAAGCGTTCCGGCAGCGCTCGCGCGGCCCCGCTCGTTTGTGCCGACCATCCCTTCGCCGAATGACGCCAGGGCGCGGTGGCTCCGCTTGAGACGACGCTTTGGGGGAGAGAGGAGGACCGCGCTGCGAGCGGAGCTCCGCCGAGCAGCACAAACCGTGGCAATTTATTAACGGAGACGACCACAACACACACGGCGTGAGAAAGTCCATCATCCAAAGTCATCTCCATTAATAAATTGTCATCATTTGTGACAAGAGTGGCCTTCATCTCGAAAGGTTTCGAAAAGTAAACGATGCATGATCTCCATCTTCAGCAGCTTTTGAATTTATTTTTTTTCCCCCCATTTCCATGGAAATTGGCAAAATTAACGCTGCAAGCAAAGTGTAAAACTGCATTCCTGCTTTACCCGCCCCATAGCTTTGGATATTTCAGAACCAAAATGGATCAACAACTTATATAACAAAGGGAACTTTTATGACTTAAAAATAAAAAAAAAAAAAGAAAACTATGTATGGTAGAAACTTTTTTTTTTTTTTTTTACTGATTCAAACAGCAAAGAGAACAAAAAACTATTTATTTTCTGTTTATGTGCTAAACAAAGAGGCCTGTTGTTAAGCTCTAATTAAAAAATGCTGCATCTTATTTAATGGCTGAAATATTGCAAGGAAAAAGATTTAACTCCTTGAGTGCAGAAAGACCAAAGTTGCTTGTAAAACAGGAAGTGCTACTGCCGTCTGTGTGTGTGTATGCTGTATATATGTGTGTTTTTTTTTTTTTTTTAAACAAACAAAAAAAGCGTCTTCTAGGCACGTCAAACAGAAGACGACGAATATGCTGCTCATGTTACCGAGTAAAGAAAAAAAGTATCACCGTGTTCCCGGTGACTTCACTTGCACTGCTGCCCCAGTAAAGGCTCCTGTCTACATGAGAACATTCGCCACAAGGTCTCCATCTCGACGGCCGGAAGAAGACGACGTGACGCATGGGCCGAAGCGTTCGACGCGAGAGCCACGGGACGCGCTCTGACCCGAACGACCGCGCGCACTCTTAGAGTTTCCACAACATTCCTCTCTCATGTGTTTCTTGGGAAGGAATGAAGCCCAGAGGAGGTGGCAGGTGTTGCGCACCGCCCCCCACAAGGCTGCCGCTGTGGCGACTCGTACGTCCTCGTCCACACGGCCCCTACAGCGAGGAAACCCATCACGACCCCAGTACTGTTACCGCTGCAATTCATGGAGCTGCCCGTCCAAAAGCAACTTTGATAAATTTAAGGCAAAAGAAATGCGCCGCGTTTACAGACCAACAACACGGACGCTCGCTGCATGTTTCGTGAAGACGCGGCGAACACAATGAAGCACGGGGCAAAAACTCCCACTTCATTCCTTGCCAGCGAGGATGGCGTTATCGTGCAATTAAAACAAAACAAATGCATTAACGTAAAAGCAGAGCCACCGGCAAAAGCCAACCCCCTCCGAACTGGCGTGTCCGCACGACCTTTCCCCGAACGCACAGCGTTGCGGACACCGGACGCCGCCGGTTCCTCCGCAAAGAAAACGCCGCACATCGCGAATGACACGAAACGCAACGAACAAGATGGACTTGTCGCTACCTGCGCCAGCTACACGGTACAGACAAACGTGTCCAGTTCCTTACTGGGGGGGGGGGGGGGGGGCAGATGTGTGTCATCGGAGAAAACGAGAAGTAGCACTTTGGGGAAAGTAACAGGATTGACGCCACACATCGTTCCCTTAGCAGCATTCGTTTCTCAGCGGAACTCGATTTGTTGTACCCGACATCTGGATGAGGAGAAGCGTCACGTGGCAGCTTCTCCACAATTCATTTGGGCATTTCACTGAAGGGCTACATGTGCGTGCGTGCGGTGGGGTGGGGTGGGGTGGGGTGGGCTGCGCTGCTCATGTGACTCCAGGAGATTTCCATTGCAAATCGCCCTAATGGCCATTAACCTCAGCATACGATGCAAAACGCACGTCGTACACACACCTGGGCGCAGCATCTCAAAAACCACATGCAAGTTTCTCAGCACTTTTTTTTGAAGACTCCCCCCCCCCCCTCCACTTTCTCGCTCAGGTTGCAAAACCATGCCGACAATATGTAAACAAAGCCCAACATTTACCCACATTAATATTTTTGTCTTCTTTCTGCCCAAAAAAATAACTGAATTACAAGACATATATCGAAGGGGGGCTGCTGGTGGCGTGGTGGTTGGAGCAGCTGCCTTTCCACAGGTTGCAGGTTCAATCCCCACCTCTGGCTGTAGTGCCCTTGAGCAAGGTACCTGCACTGCGAATTGCTCCGGTAACTTGGCCCAGATGTATGACCGGGTGCATAGTTGTCACCTTGCGATGAATTGGCGTCCCGTCCAGCGTGTGCCCCCCAACCGTGACAAGTAGATATTGAACTGGTTAGTTGGTACTGAAGGGGTCCCACAGTGACTGCAGGTAGCATGGAGGTTAGAGCTCCTAACTTAAGTTTTGAAGACGGCAGTAGGTGGGATTCTAACTGCTGTAGTACCTTTGAGCCAAAAAAAAAAAAACCTAAGTAAAAACAATTCCCCAGCTCTAGAAGTGGATAAATTATTGTAGAAAGCTTAATTAAATCCTTTTGGAGAAAAGCATCGGCAAAACTAAGAAACGAAAACGCGTTCACGACGGCCTCTAGCAGACCTGGACTCGGCGAACGCAATACCTGGCAGAAACAGCAACGGTTCTGTCACAGGCCACATCGCAGGGTTTCAAAGAACAGATTGCGGCGATGAGCGGCACCCAGGGAGGCCCGGCTCGCCGTACCAGGGAGCAGCGACACGAGAGGTAGGGTGTCGGTACAAGAGGAATTCCTCAGCCCGTCGCCGAGCCCGAGACCAAGGCCGAGCGGCATTCGTGTGCGGCGGGACACATGGCTGTCGAGGCTACGGTCCGCAACTGCGCTTTCATAAGGAGGAGCGTGTGTTCTACAAGCAAGGTTCACCGACTCCAAGGCCTTGCGTTGGAAAATGCTTCCTGCGAACAATCGGGCTGCTGACGTGAAGCGAACACCGCTGGCGCTTTAACACGATTACACATGATCAAGGTTCAAAACAAAGCTTCACTTAACTGAGTTTCTAAGCAGCCTTGCAGGAAATCTTTTTACTGCTCACCACAAGAATGCCAGTCAAATGATTTCTTCTTCTTCTTCTTCTCCTCCTCTTCCAGGAAGCACTTGTCAATTCTTTCTTTTATTATTGTTTTTGAAAGAAAAGTTCTCGTTTGTAAACGGAAAAATGGTACAAGAAGTCAAAATATTTGGATTTGCATATACACATATATATGGTATACGGACAAAATAGATATAGTGCTCTGCGTATACATGCATGCACGCACGCACGCACGCACACACACATATATATCCAGGCTGCATACAGAACGGACATCACCCACCACTAAAAAACAAAAAATGAAATAATCAGAAAACAATGAAGGTGAATTGAAGTTTTGTTTAGGTAATATTATAACACTGTCCACATCATCAGTTGAAGTTACATCATTATACCAAAGTGAGTTTCACAGTATGATGCGTAAAGACTAACGTTAAGTGGAAGTCTGTAGGACGAAAGAATGAAGAACAATATCCACTTACTAAATATGGGCAGTAACCCCTGTTTCTCTCTCTCACACACACACACACACACACACACACACACACACACACAGAGTAAAGTGGCATAACTTTTTAAAAAAAAAAAAAAAAAAAAAAAAAAAAAAACTGCCACTTTCATTCTATGCTCATTTGTGAGCTGTGGCACGTTGCCTTTGGTAATAACAATGCCACGAAATCGTGCGCATCTAAGGCATCGCCACAAACGAGCGACACGATTACGTAGCACGACGCAGAAGGCAGCAAACATCGTGGCTGTTCTGAGAGCAGCTACCCAGAAACGTGTCAATTCAGGAAGAACACTGTACCACGAGACAGTGGAAAAAGTTGCGGTTTTTCAGATGATGCTCGTAAGATAAAAGGTGAGACACGCAGTACATTTTTTGCCACGTGCTCATTTGATGGCGTTATGTTTCCGTGAGGAGAGGAAATAAAGCTATCCTTCAACGCAAAGAAAAAAGTTGAAGCCAAGGGGCTTTCGGAACAGGCGAACGGGGTAACGCAGAGGGTACGCGGAGAAAAGGCAATCGTAATAATGGACACGAGAGTAAAGTAGCTTTGTCCCGAAACTCAGAAGACTCCTGCGGGTGAAAGGCAGCTGGCTCCCAGATCCAAGTGTCAACTGCGCTGTGTGACGGAGGGTAAATTACCTGGTAGAACTCCCGCAGCCACGTCTTCTGGAGGTTTTCCGGCTGAAAGAGAGACAGAGCCGTATCAGCGCGTTCAGGTAGCGGCGAAGATCATTTCACCGGATAACTCGTACGCTTCAGGGTTACTGACATCTACTTTGTGTAAATCAGACAGGATCTTGAACTTAAGGGTGACCACACATCACTGCCCAGCACACGCGCACACACACACACACACACACACACACGTTTTCTAAGCTTAGAGACTGCATACCCACTGAGAATAAGACGCCTCGTTTGTTCATTAAGGTCATTTACTTACTCCCGTAGCCCTCTTACCACAAACACTGAAACACGTGGGAGGAGCAGCTACTCAACAATATGGTAAAAATACAAAAACGTTGCCGCAGTTTGGGTTTAGCAGGTACACCGGCCGCAGCCGCCGACATCCAAAGCGCTTCCCGAGCGGGACATAAGCATCTAAGACGGTTCGCTCGATGCGGGTTTTCCTTCCGAACACAAAGGGCTTCGCCGGTGCAGCGTGTGCCGGAAACGTCCGCGTTTCTCCTCTCCGCTAACAGCGGGCGGAAAGGCCACCGGAACGGCTTCCGTCGGCTGCTCCCGGCCGTGGAAACGCCGAGCCGACGCGAACGCGACGGACCATTTAAGGAGAACTCCGCGCTCCCGAAAGGTGCCCCGACGAAGCGCGGCACCGAGGGCCCTGGAGGAGGAGCCGGAGTCCCGCAGGCAGCGGCCCCCGGTGCGGTGGCCTCCGGGAGAGTGACCCGAACAGCCTCCGAACGCTGCGCACGGCGGCATAAACATGCGCGAAACAAAGGTGCGACTGTCTGTAGCGTCACTGCTCTGCGTTCACGGGGCTATACGAGGACAAGATCTCAACACAGTGACCAGGCATTCCTCGTTCCCAAGGCCTCACCACGGAGTCCCACCTAGAGCCACGATCCCTGACCGCCTGCCCGTCTACCGCTGCCCTGGTTGCGCTGCAGCCCGAACCAGTCCCCCCCCATCCTGGCATCATACCACGGAAACAAATGGAAACACCACGGCACAAACAGAGGGGGTGGCGCAACGGACCCAAGCGGCAGCCACTCGCACGTCCTCGGCGCAGCAGCATATTTAAAACCCGCTGTGCTCGCAACCTGGCCGTAAATATACGCGAGTTGAAGTGCTGTCAGTTACGGGTTCCCACGGGAGGCCCTGCCGATAATGGGAAGTCAAAAGTGCTCATTAAAATGGGGAGAGATGGATAGATAGATAGATATATTTACACATACACGCACACACGCACACGCACACACCTACCTTGTCCCAACATTAGCAGGCACCCCTTCACTCCACTGCAGAAACTTTATGGGCAAAATGCTGCCAACAGCTGTAGACAGACAGACATCCGTGTGCCTCTAATGTACGGACTGTTATTTGTAGGGTGTCAAATCGCTTACTACTCACATGATCTTCAATTAAACAGAAACCAGCTGCGGCACAATATTTTCCCTCCTTCAGGGCACAAACTCCGAGCACTAGGAACCACACGGAGATTGGAGCAGAACTGATACCATCTCTAACCGTGTTACAAACTAGCAGTTTCACGCAAGGTCCACGGTGAAGCGTGTTACGCAAGAGCACGATGGCAGCGTGAACTGTACGCACGCTAAAGACCACGGGAACACGGCCTGTCGTTACACGTCGCTTTGAGGAAAGGTCGACTGAGGACACGGATGGGACGATTCGTACGGATCCTGGACGGACAGAGAGGAGAGCCTCGGGAGCCATTTTTGGCGGTAACGCAGCATCGCGCATCGCAGCCGGAGCGGATGCCACCTCACCGTCTCCTTTCAGAACGTACTGTTCCGCTCTCCCATCACGATGGCATCTGAAGACACTTCTCATGACAGGTCAAAACAACAGGAGCATAGACAGAGATTAGTAAAGGCCAAAAAAAGGCACACAACCAGGTAGTCTCTCCCCCTCTCTCCTTTGTGCCCATTTCGCTGGGGATTAATCAGTATTGTAAAGACTGCCACTACCGGCCATCCTGCCACACAGAAGCAGAAGGCATTAATTTAAATCCACACGCGTGTGAGAACAGCACCAAGCATCAGCATTCCCGAGAGATCTTGTGTGTGTGTGTGTGTGTGTGTGTGTGTGTGTGTGTGTGTGTGTGTGGAGAGGGTTACATTTACAGGACATCCACCGTTCACAGAGCACTCGTTTGGAACTCGTTTTACTGCGCCATCCACGAGGACCAAAGCGGGTCACAACTGTCACTGCCTGAAGCTTCTCCCAGCATATTCTCCTTAGTTTTTTAAAGTAATACACACTAAGTCACTAAACCCCCTTACACACTGGGCATCAAATTGCTAAATACAGAAATATACAGCCTCTATAAGGCCACGTAACCGACGCGTACGATACACTTGAAACAATTCCAAAATCCCACAGATTATACTATTGTTTACATCAGAAAGTACTAAGAGTATGTAGAGTTTGCAATATATTTGCGCATTATTGAAGGCATTTCACAAACAAAAAGCATCATTTGCTGTACATTTTTAAAACACACACACAGAAAGGAGGATGAAACACGCAATAGGAAAACAGGGAAGCGCTAACTGTAGGATAGTGACTGTGCTTTACTGCTCCATCAGCTGATACCACCCTTTATTGGAAGATCACATCAATGCATCATACCATCCAAGAAATGAGGTTCAAAAGCAACATCCAAGCCGACTTACAGGTTGTGTGGTTGAGGTTTTGCATATGCACTCAAGATCAGATTTAGTACCATTTATCTACTTCGGACAACAGCGAAAGTCAGTGAGGAGATACGATAATCACAAGCGTGAAGCTGCCAACATCAGTCAGAACACCGATACGACTTGGTCATTTTAATTGCTTTGATTTTTTTTTTATTTTTTTTTAAACAGATGTCATTATCCCAGACTCCTACCTGAGAAGAAAAAGTAGGATTATTACCTGTGTTACATGGGTCTGAAATAACTCCTCACGAAGATTCATATATAACCCTAAACTTTTACGGTTCTGACGACGACGACAACAACAACACGGATACGTTCGCCACATCTGCTATGAGCGTGAACACAAAGGGATGCTGAGAGCATCACAAAATGTGTGTTAATGTGTGTTCTGGCCCTTTTTGCTGCTCTGTGACCGGAGACCAAATAGAGAAGTGTTAGGGATACGTACCGAGAAACAAACTCATTTGGAAAAGGCTCACTTTGTAAGAAGTAGGTCAGTAAGAAGGTCATAAAGTCATAAAGGCACAGTGACAAAGAGCTTTTCTGCTCACCTTTAGCGGAGAGTGGATCACTGCTGTCGGAACACCTTTAAAACAAGCCCTCGCTCCTTCCCTCCTTCCCTCCCTCCCTCCTTCGCTCGTCCGCTCAGCTTATCAAAAGTTAATTTACAGTTAATTAGAGAGCTCTGCCAAAGGCTACCGGTAAAAATAGCTCTCCGTTTCTGCAGGGAGTCGTGCGTTTGGCCTACTTTGCGCAAACCACAGGGAACTCATGCTTCGGACTCGTTCGCAAGTCTGCCTTTGGGGTAATCAAAGTACCGAAGCAACCCGTGTGCAGGAACACACACTCTAGGAAGCATCACATGTGTCTCTCCTCAACAGCCTTAGCAGGAACATCTGACATGCACAGTAACGAGTAACAAAACTCACTTGATCCCACTTTCGGACCGATGTATGAAAAAGTATGGAACCGTATGAGACGCCATACTTCAAAATGACTTCGTTTGCAAAGTAAATTGTGCAAAAGGTCAATAAGGGTCAAAAGACACATCCAACACTTGCATGGGGGGGGTGTTAAAGTGTTTGAACTATGTAAAATGTCATTTTAATGCTGAAGAGCTCTTGCTGGTAAGGATGATTAGAAGGAAGGCTTTCCATAAAGATTTCAGACCATTTGCTATGGAAAACTCCATCACTGCTGACAGTAACATTAATTTACAACCAAATTATTGGCCAAATATGAGCACAGACAAGAAA
This sequence comes from Scleropages formosus, assembly GCF_900964775.1. Classification (NCBI taxonomy): domain Eukaryota; kingdom Metazoa; phylum Chordata; class Actinopteri; order Osteoglossiformes; family Osteoglossidae; genus Scleropages; species Scleropages formosus. The sequence goes on along the minus strand of NC_041813.1, from coordinate 812,127 downwards.
ACACCGGTGTGTTAAACGGTACGCAAGAGCTGTCCATGTGCTGTAAGGCCTCCGAGTCACAGGTGTGCACGAGGTGCTCCGGTTGCACCGCGGAGTACGGCCGAGAGAGCAGTCATTTCGGGAACAGTCATACCCAACAGCCTTGGGTGAAGTAGGCCATTTCTTGGGCAGCTCATTAAGTCTCTTCAAGCAAATTGCAACGATGAGGTGTTGTGGGCTTTAGATGGAACCCAAAAATGGAAGCTCTTTCCGGTGGGAAATTTGCTGTGCGCTCATTAACGTTTAGCGGTCGGCGAGTCTGCACAGGTGCGGTCCTGAGCTCGGTCCCGGGCTCGGTCCCGTTTGCAAAAACCCATCGTTTCCCAGCCCTTACCCTCGCGCTTCAAGTATGACCAACCAAGAACAATGACACAATAAGGAAAAACAAGAAATACACTGGTTAAAATGCTCAGTTTTCATCATTAAATTAGGCATAGTCGAACAGCATCGTACAACGGCCGACTGCGGGCCTGGCGGCCCGAATTGCTGGGCACGCAACGTAACGAATCGCTCGCGTTGCTATTCCATCTGTGATCCTAGAGCGGGGAAACGCAGAAGCGCACGGTTGCTCGGATACCTAAGCATTCGAGGAAGCAATCTAACACCGGCAGCCTAAGAAACTGCTCCTTCAGCGATACATTACTAAATATGCAAAGAGGAAGCCACGCAGAGGGTGTCAATACATCATTGTAAGGCACTTCACAACACTGCACCATGATTTATCAGTATATAACTTGAGCAACCCTAAGGCAATGAAACCAAGCACTTGTAGTGGCATAAATGTTCCCTCCATCCCTTCTACAAAAAATATTTCAACAGTCAGTGTTCTGAAGAAAGACAGCATACCCCCTTAACTTGTACTAGGACCTGAAATGAGTTGTTTCGTAGCAGCTGTGAGGTTTGGAAACAAGGGAGACCCGCGGAAGTCCTTTTTCCCCCCCCCAGAGGCACGTGCGCAATCTTGCATGGAAATGTGTTGCGCAGTTACACAAGGAATCCTGGCAGAGCAACATATGGTACAAGTGACTTTGAGAGGACCCAGTTCGCGAAAGGCCAAAAAGTACCGATGTGGTGAATATTGTTCCACAAAGTGCCACAGTTGCAAAAAACCCAGCGACGGCAGCATTTCCAACAATGCAGCAGAATGCGACGCCACCGAAAACCTCTCAATCCCAGCATTTCATTTTTAATCATTGCAAAATTGATTACGCTAAGTAAAATAAGCCTTTTCTCTAACAGCAACTGCATTCACATTGACCACGTGCAAAACGTTCACAAGCGATTTAATGGATCGTGGCACATATGACCTCATCACCACATAAACATCTCCGACCGAAATCCCTGAGGTTCCTAGATGAACTGCTAAGTGTTAGCAAAGAAAAAAAAAAGAACTGTTTTAGTAGAAAAGAAGAAGAAAAAGATGACTTTTACTTTGCTCACAGCCAATAAAATGTTGGTGTGTTAAAGGTAAAACCTAACCTGGACACAACTGGTTGAAAATAAGGCAAAGCAGCTCTTGTGGGATTTTTACTGTACGTCACAGTGGCGCTAAGTGTGCAGAAGGAAAGCAACAGAAAAGCAGCGCTGCTTTACAGTAGTTTCTCTGCTTTGGCACCGTGACAACGTGACATACTGAAACACACAAGGGTGTCCTGCTGGCCCCCCCACTGTGCAGGCTCAACCTCCCAGAGATCGGACAGGGATTAAAACTATCCGTAGGAGAGGAAAAGCTTTGATTGAGCATTGGCTCCAACATCAGCCTGGCGCTGCAGCGCTTTTGTGCCAAGAGGAGTTCCCATGTCTGTAGAACCTCAGTTGATGGAGATCACGGCAAACACCCCCCTCCCCCAGCTCCACATTTCCAGCGAGGAGGTGAGGAGACAAGCTGCCCTCCGTTGCGGAAGGTTGTGTAATCACCCACGGGATTCTCTCATTAGGGAATTAACCGGAGCTGGGATTGCAGTGACTCAAAGACTGTGCAGAAACACCCCAAGACAGACAGAGAGACTTTCCTTGACAACTGTAATATGACATGTTGGGAGCCTCCTTCTTCTTTGGAAGCAGGCCCATATCCTGCTCTTCCGGATCAAGAAGATCACCAAAGGCCGAGGCAACTCTGAGCCACCGTAGGGGGCTATCAATAAGCCTTTCCAATGGCCTATGGTAATGCTATAAAATGTTACAATGGACTAAGGCATTTGGACAAATTACTCCAGTGAAACGTACCTCAGCAGATCAATAAACCACTACAACTGATTAGGCTCCAGTAATTCTATAAAACACATCAGCGACTGCAGTAAGTGACCTGCCGAGCAAAAAGATGCTGCTCTTACAGTCTGATAGATCCCAAAAAAACACCTCCATGAAGAATTCTTTACAACATGGACAGGCAAAGCAAAACCTCTGGGTTTTCAAACGTCACTGTGGTCATTCAGATTAAAATCAATCATCAATGAATTTCTGCAAATATAATGCAATGTACACACTGTATTTTCTATATGATGTACGTCACTCTGGAGAAAAGCGTCTGGTAAATGAATAAATGAAAATGTAAATATCAGAATTTTTTTTCTCCCGCTCCAGTTTCAAAACTACTTGTTCAAGGCAGGGTTGCAGTCCTCGACAATGTACGCTGAAAACAGACTGAGACACGAATATACAGCAAAACACAGAGCCTAGTCACTGAGAGGCACCAGCATTACCAGCTACACCATGCTATTCCAAAGAATTTTGGAAAATTCAGATTTATTTTGTAATTTAAATTTAATGATGCAATGCTAAATACACAAACATATCACGCAGAACAGCAGAGCTACAAAAAAAAATGGGACGTATGACATTGCGAGTGGTCCTGAACAGAGCAGGTTTACCTGCATCACCTCCTAATAGGATAGGATTATGAGTCCTAAAATCGGTCTTGACACACCTAATACAGGGTAACGTTTCAAGAAAGTTTTACAGAATCTGGAAGGTTCAGTCAATGAATACCTTACAAGTCTATAATCAATCAATCCATGAACAGTGAGAGAAATTATTCAAAAAGACATGTTAACAACAAGCTGGTATAGAAATGAATAAAGCTCTAAAATCAGTTTAATTAAAAGTAATGACTGCATGCAAAAAAAAAAAAAGTGACACGAATGCCCCAATACACTTACTGACTATATCGCCTTTGTCCTGGACACTTATCCCATTGTTTTAATCTATTAAAAAAAAAAAAAAAAAAAAAAAAAAATACATCAACCTGTGTTTGATAGCGAAGCCCCAGATTTCTGTTCTTTAAATAAAGCAAGGCCTCTCCCACTCACATATAACTATCATCCTATTGACTGAAACACCTGACCGATTTCCCCTTCAAATGAACTGATAATTCTAGCGGTTCACATACTTTTGCCACACACAGATATGTGACATTGGATCAGTTTCTTCAGTAAACAAACAAGAATAATGTTCTCATTTGTTAACTGGGTGGTCTTTGCAGTTTTAGAACTTGAGTCAAAATCTGATCGTTTTAGGTCATGTTTAAGCAGAAACAGCGAAAACTAAACGGTTCACAAACTTCCAAGCACCACTGTAGGTTGTACAACAGAAGGGGAAGATAAAGACATGGTTAAACTAACACTCGTATGTCCGTAACTTTAAAAAAAATAAATAAATAAAATAAAATAAAATAAATAAATAAATAAATAAATAAATAAATAAATAAAAATGATTGCACTACAGCCCCTGTAGTTATCGCTGAGAACGCAAACCAGCTCTGTCTACCAATTTGCACAAGCTTCCATTAGGTTGTAATCAAGAGGAACCTCAATTTGCAATGTTAAGAGAACTCATATAGTCAGATACTAAGAGCACTAAGAGCTGGTTAAGAACTGTTAACAGCTAGGGACAACCGGTAGCATAGTGACCGCCTTTGGGCGCAAAGGTCCCGGGTTTGATCCTCACCTCCGGCCGCAGTGCTCAGCTGCGTAAACGGGTAAATTGTAACCTTGGCATTTTAAGTCAGTCACTTTGGAGAAAAGCGTCGGCTAAACGAATCAACGTCCGCCTTGGTTCCTGACGACGGCGTATGTTATATGGCTGTACTGAGGCTCCCTTTTCGTATCGTGCGTGCGTGCGTGTCTGCGTGTAGCACTAACAGTACTACACAGAGCTGCAGAAGCTCATACCTTTCATGTGTCGAAATGTTGCAGGAAAAAAAAAAATGGGGAAAAAAAATGGCTGGATATGCAACAAGGGTCACAGTTAGGAAAAAGACATGAAGACGTTCCCCTCCCATTTACATGAGTGGATAACTACACGATCACATGGCTCACACAGAGTACTGGCACTTTGTGTAATCTCACATTTTGCACTTATGCAAATAGAATTAAATAGACAAATGTTTTCCTCCTAGCTTTTTTGGATCTTTTTATTTGCTGTGGGTATTAAATGCCGCATATTATCCAGCGGAACAGTTACACATTTACTGAAGCAATTTTTATTTGCCATTAAGGGTCATCAGCAGCAGCGACCTTCAGATATTTAACTGGAAACCCTCCCTCCAAGTAATTTCTAGAGCTTCTCAACTATAAAACACACCTGCTCTCTGCAAACAAAAACATTTGTACTTGTAGTTCCACTTAAAAACTCTTTGGCAGCGAAGCTACAAGAAGTCTATAAATATTTAATTTAGATCTCTCATTACTTGGTACATAACTATGGTTTATTTGCTGTTATCACCTCATACAAGGCAGTGTTTAATAATTAATTAGGAAAAAAATAAGCTTTTGTTATGAAGAGAGGGAGTAAGAGTTTCCACTATGACGTCAAAGGTTAAACCAAAACACACACACACATACACACACACACACACACACACACACACACACACACACACCAATCGGTGAAGCAATTTCCCCACCATCAGACATTTTCCTATTTTGAAAACTCTGATCCACGACGGGAAGCAGCGAAAAGCCAGTGGCTGTGCCAGAGGATGGGAAGGAAGACAAACCGTTGGCGACAGGAGCATCTCACCGTCGCAGTGACACTGATCTTCTCCATTGAAAAAAAAGACAAAATCCATTACTAGTCCTTGCTACTGCCAAAGAAAGAGCTGTGTAAAACAGCCTAAGAGCAATGCCTTTGTGGCCTATTTAAACGAACACACACACGCGCGCACACACACCATCACAGCACAGTGACGACAGAGATCCAACACTGCCGTTCCAGATTTTGCTCTTTTCACATTCCTTTGAGATTCAAGGTTTTTGAGAGTACGGTGTCTCGCAACTCCTCTGCCGTATGATCAGGTGAAGGTTCAATCCCTCCTCAGTTTGCGCGGGAGCGTTCTTCTCCCCATATTCGAGTGGGTTTACTCCCACAGTCCAGAGACACTTCAGGTGAACCGCAGACTCTTTTTGCCCTTAGCGAGTGCGTCACCTTGCTCGACTGAATAGATGAAGGCGAAGGTGAAGAGCAGAGTGCAAAGAGCCAAATCCATCTCGCCCTGACCCTTTCGGTGGCTCCTCCTTGCTCCACAGCCCTCGGGCAGGACACTATCTCCCACCGCCCTGTCGCGCACAACATCCTGTTTGCACCGGGGCAAGACAAATATTGTCGCTGTGTGGCGTGCAACACATTTCGCGGGCTGTCACGTTTTCTGCGCTTAGCAGTCATCTCTCTAGTTGTTCTCTTCCTGCAAGGGTGGGAGATACTGTAAGCTAAGCATTAGCACAGTCAGAAGTGAAAATACAAACACACATAAGCATACATGGCATGCAACTAATTTTTTTGTATGTGTTAGTAAAATATCAAAGTCAGATTTACAAAGATGCAATGCACCTTCGAAAGTTTAGTTATAGCATCACATTAAAAATAAAAATAAAAAAAGAAAACTTCCACTCTGTGTGGTTTTTATTAGCAACCTAGTGATATTGAGTGTCCAAGCCATAACTTGTGTGACATCACAGAGGAAGAGAAAAGGAGGGTGAGGAAGAGGAATTTTCCACGAACACTTGCTTACAATGAAGTGTCGGCACTACCATCTCTTACAGCAATATACAGCCACATCATGCCCAAGGCCTCTGGCGCATCCTTTCTGCTTACAGCTGAGCCCCATAGTTTCTAAAGCTTTTGAAAAATTCAACTGTGACGTCAACGGGTTGTAACAACTGAGCGGCTCGCGTCTCGTAGTCCATCTCCGTCCCGCTGAAGCTGCGTGCCACCTTCGAACCGTGTGCCACCACACTTGCCTTTTTAGCAGAGACGAGCACATCGCAGCTCGCTCGCACAGCCCTTACATGGTCAGGAGAGCCCAGGGTAAAGCACCATGCTGCACAGAGAGGATCTGAAGTGGCCTGCTGGGTGTCTCAACTAATGTGCCACACTGCACTGAGGAGGCCCGGCTAATTAAAGGCAATTATAAGCAGTAAAACGTTTACTTTGCTCACATACATCAACCCACTGCGTAAAGGAGACTTAGAAAACTACAAAACAAAAAAGAAGAAGAAGAAAGCAAACAAATCCCAGTGTAGAGTGGGTGTGAACAGTACATCGTAGGTTTCTCCGCAGCGCCGCTCCATAAGGCTCCAGCCTCGGACAGCAGGGATGGGGGTGGCCGCTTTGCATCTTGCCTGCTGCGTACAGGACGTCTGTAAGCAATTTCCCATGCCTGCTCTTGTCACAAAGCACATTTTCCCCCTGCTCATGACCCTGTAGTACTCCTCTCTCCACCCCATCCCCTCCAAAGCTATTCTAGGATATTTCCTTTTATAGCGCTCATCAGCTCCTGCAGAAAAGGAGTCCAAACCTGAAGCATTGAGTGCTCATTTGGGTACCTTCTACATCAAAGACAAGTAAAGGCACTTTGGATTCTGAAGCACATATAGAAAATATGTTAACATGTGAACGCCGTTTGCTTCCTGGATGATACTGTATGTCGCACGCAGAATTTCATTTTTAATTTCTACACAATGAATATATGCAGGGTTTACAGAAAACGTAGAAGTACTAAGAGAATCTAGTCCATTTACAGAAATCGAAAGGATCTTTTTATGGACATTACACTGAAAAATTCCGGCTACCCTGAAAAATTCTGTAATTTTTCTTCTTTCCTTTCTCATTTCTAACATAAGGACTCAGATGAACTTGATACCAACTTCTGTCACCCCCTACTGACATGACTTTTGACCCTGCTGTCAAGGTTGTCATCTTGCATTATAACACATCGAGTACGAAAATGTACAAAATACACCCCCCTCTCCCTGCCCTGGAGGAGATGTGTACAAACATGATACACTAGTCACAAATGTCCACAAAAGAGGGACAAGCACGTGCATGCACACCCACACACACTGCATTGTCCTAAGAAGGAAAAAAAAATATAAAGGATGTGGAATACACACCTAAACATTGTGAAAAGATTATAAACAGGAACAGTAAGACAAAGGACTGTCTAATCTCTGGCTTCCAGATGCACAAAGAGAGTCAGTAAACAACAGAGATGTAGATCACATTTAACAAGTGCTTCGGTTTATTTTTAACCTTAGGAAACGCAAGCATGCGCGCGCACGCACACACACACACACACACACACGCGCACGTATTTAAGAAAGGCAGAATACATGAGGAGCAAAGACAAAACGCGATGCATATAAAAAGAACCTGACGGGTGGACAGACGAAGACAACGTGCAGATCGTTCTGCGTATCGCTGAAAATTCTCGATTTGATGACGCTGGACTTGGACTCCCATCGCAATCTTCAATTCTTGGGGGAAAACGAAGGAGAAGCACAGAAGAAGGGCAACATTGACACCTCCCTCATTCATTTTGTCCCCATCCCCCTGTGATGATGGGTATCTTGTCTCAGGGAAGCTTTACCTAAATACAACAGGGATGATATCTACTGGATGCAAGGGATCGTTATATTTATCTCCGAAAAGCAAAACCCCTTAATGAGATTAACTTTAACGACATCCTAGCGAACCAGCAATGTCTCACCATGTCACTTGATCTGCTTTATCTTTCTGTTAGTACAAAACGTCTCTTCACGTAAATACAGCAGCAAACACTGACAGCATTATTTGTGCAACCTCGTGCCTCTTCTGTGATAAACAGAAGATATCATAAGACATAATTCTCAATCTAATTCCAAGCCAAGCGTTCTGGCTTCAAAAACTACTTTCCAAGGGTTGATCAGAGCACTCAGTAAATTAACAGCCTCAATAAAAAACTGCAGATAATTGTTCATGACAGCCAACAATTCAAAAAAAATAATAAATTCTCCGAAGACCGCACGGACTATATTTTGAAATAAAACGCTCAATACCAGTGGTAGTAAAGCTCAGAAGCACAGATGAGTCACATTCAATAATTTCAAGGAAGGAAGAAAAGATTATAAAAGCACCTTTAAACAACAGAAACCTGAGTACAATATGTCCTATTACTTAAGCATCCTCTTATGTTACTGTTGTGCTTCACACAATAGTTAAACATCATCAACACAAAGTGGACATTTAATCAAATAAGTTTTCCGGACGAAGAGGCCTTTTGGAACGATTAGGCCATCAATATCGCTGATAAAGAATAAGTAATACCAGAATTAGGAGTGATGGCAGCTTGTCAACATAAAAGCAGCACTTTGCAGCGAAGTAAGCTTGCGAGAAGGTTACAACAATATATTGCCGAACTGAAATAGGGATTGACACAGTAATTCTTCTGACAAAGCCGGCGTGGTGCAGACTGACTAGCGCCCTCTTCTCTCTCTCTCTCTCTCACACACGCACGCACGCACACACACACACACACAACCACCTTTGTAAGTGCCATTACGCACTGTGGTTCACGCACAGTCACGGCCCCTTTGCACACGCCTGGTCCTTCACAACTCGCCTTCTTTATCTTCTTCCACACCCTACAGCAGGACTGAGGACTCAGCCAGTTGCTCATCAGTTTAGGTGCTGCACACAGTAAGAGGAAGGATGAGTATGGGGAGGGGGGGGGGGGGGGGGGCTTTTGTTTTAGTGGATTTCAAGAAACCCAGCTGCTGTAAGGAAGGTCTGGACAGCTTCAGGGGCACAGCAGGCCTCTCCATTCCCACAGTGAAAAAAACTCAAAAAAAAAAAAAGTTTGCAGAGCAAAGTGTTCAGACAGAGCGAGAAGCTCAAAAAGCAGGTGGAGGCAGCGCAGCAACAAAATCTTCCCCACGGTCCAGGTTAAACCAGCAGTTCACTCCACACAGCCTCCAAAGTGAGGGTCCTCAGAAGCGCAAGCTGTGCCTTTCAGTGATGCTCTCAGAAGGACCTCAATATTTCTAACGGAGCCAGCAACAAACCCGCTTGGCCTAGGCTGCTCTCATTCTGCTGTCCACATTTTTTTTTTATGATAATATTAAGTCTGTATTCAATGTCTCCATATGTATGTTATGTTTTCCCCCATTACTTTAACTGTCCTATGCTATTCATTGGAAATGCCCAACCAGTAACAACAGTAAAAGATTTTGGATCTTTCTTTTTTGCTTTTTTTAATCCCCATTTCTTCAAAAGGACTTATACACACTTAAGTTGCTGAAATGGTTTCTTCCAGGCTCTCAGAGTGTCCATTTCACCTATTGGAATAATAAGGTGCTTTTAAAACGTACAATACGGAGTTGTTTCGGTGCAGAGCTGGGAGGCAAAGTCCAGCGGGTTTTCTGGCTCCCCACTTCGAACAGCAGGAGCTCAAAGGGTTAGAATGGGCTCAGTTACAAGAGCAGAGTGGATAAAGCCGCTGCCTTGGATTCAAAGGACCCAGGTCCAAATTCCCCACTCCTGCTAGTTCCCTTGAGCAAGGTGCTTACCACCCCCGAGTGCTACAGTAAACTGCGCTACCCTAGGTAGTGTAACACTAATTCACTTTGGAAGAAACCACCAGCAATAATTAAATAGAGTAGGGTTAGAGTTCTGCAGGAAAGCTAAGCCACAGGCTGCCAGGTACCACTAATTTGTATTCAGCACCAAGTCACACGACGGTGCGCCCCACACATTTGTACACCTGTTCAGACCTTACAGCAGCGCAATAAACAAGAGGGGGTCCAGGACGCTGGTCGGTGGAGTCCCTAATGCAAACACGCCAGGCGTTCGGGGAACATATGGTGCTGGCAGCATGTCACCCTGAGTGGTGGAGAAGGCCGTGCCAGTCAGCGCACGTTGCGCGTATGTTGTCAACACTCAACTGCGGGCAGCCGTGAGGTTACGGCTTGGTGGGGGGGGAGGGGGGGTGCGCTCAAAACGGATTCGCCCCATACGGATAAAAATAAATAAATGAAAACACAAAGGATGTGAAAGAGGTGTGATGTAATAATGGCTCACTTGAGGGAAATGTGGCCAAGTCGTGTTGCGGAGGCAGAGAGCCAGTCGTACGTAGTCTGTCAACACTCTCAACATTCTGCAGTGAATGGCCTCAATGAGTGGTTTTCACACTGCCTACAAAAGACAAGAGCGCCATTCTGTCAGACCGTACAGGAGCACGACAGCCCGGGGGAGACGGGGGCTCTGTGCTAAACTTCGGCGGAGAGGTCGTTTCTCAGAGAAAAATTGTTAAAGCGAAGCCACACAGGTATCAGTTCTATGAATGAACGTGAGGCTCGACGCTCAAAAATCCTCATCCTCAAAATGCAGCGCTAGAAGATAATGCATTGTAATATTCTGAGATGCACAAAAACAGCGAACAATTAAAAGAATTCAAGGAAATAAAATATTTGGCTTCCTATTCATAGTAGCGTTTCTACAAGACATTTTATTCTTTCCGCTCCAAATAAAATGCTTCGGCCAAGTAAAAACACACCACTCTCAAAAGCAGCGTATCGCACGACCAACGGAGGATCTCCGATTCGTTGCACCGACAGGACACCTTCCACAGACAACAGCATAATACGGTATTACCAACTCCCCTTTTCACTAGACTACAGGTCTTCAAACAATTCAATGACAGATATTCCAGCAGGACAAAGTTACAAAACTGAAGTTTACCGCTCTCACGGTAAGCGTTCCTGTTAAATGACCGATTCTCTTCTGCACACACCCTTTCCTTCCCCTACCACGCAATGCAATCCTCATCAAGTGTCCCCTGCTTCCCCTACTGCCTGGGAGCCCCGACTCGGACAACGATGTATTTTTAGAGACTATAAATAGCAGCAGAGGGCAACAAGCGGTGCAGCGCCTGTGCATTGTCCAAACCCTCGTGAGTGGAAAATCGAGCTGGCGAGTAAACAGAGCGCAGCACAGGGACAACTGATAACCCTCCAGTGACCACAAGTCCCAGGGAGAGGGAGACGGCATACGCAGCGATAAGGCCAAAGGCGCGAGTGGCGCTCAACACGTCTACGTCCGCTTGACGGCTCTGGAAGAAAGGCCGCAGGTCAAACTTACCGATCATCGCTTTTCCTTTTTCGGCTCTACCTCACATGGGGTGAGAAGCGATGCATTTGTGCATTCGACGCAAGGCGTGCTGCCGCTTCGGTTTACGCAAAGTTTACACGTAGCCATTACTGCTCACGACGAGCGTTAGTCACACACATGGAATTATGGGATACGGTACCAGGTAAGCGTGTCGTCACGCATTTAAAGCAGAAGACAGCGGCTACATGAGCACCGCAGTGTATGCAGGCCAACCTACAAGTCCAGCTCCTGTACTCCTGTACCATTTGTCCTTTGGTTAAAGGTTAGGTCCTGTTATAGGTGGCCTTATAGCTAGCGACTCTTAAAGGCAGCAGGTTTGTGGAAAATGGACATTGATGTCACAATTAAAGAAGGCACCAAGACAGCCAAGTAAATAATATGTCACAGCTGTGACCATATTTTATGCTCTTTTCAAGAAGTGTTTCCATTTCAGGCCCTCCACACGCAGCCAGTCTGTGCCTTTCATCGCACCATCGCCATTATGAATAATTGGCAGCCTTGGAAACACCAGTGCAGCCCCACCTAGAGTGTGGTGAACATGCGCATTAGGGTGGGTGTGAGATTACTGAAAGTAATTGGTACTCTAAAATCATACCTCAAAATACACCCACTTTCAATGGAGTGCCTGAACGAGGAAGAGATTCCACCACCGTCCCCATATACAGACCTTCAGGTACCTGTAGAAGGCTGCTGGTGACAATGCAAAATGCAAGGGCAACGCAAGTTTTATTTCAACCTCGTGAAACACTCAACAAATCACACAATTCATTTAAATGAGAGACCTGTGTACCATACTGTAACGTGGTACGCCCAGGTCCCATCCACAGCCCTCGTCTTCAGTTGACATGTTGCTGGGAAAGCAAGAAATGCGCTACTTTACATGGATCTAATTGGCAGGCGTGGTTTAAAATGCTCAAAGTCTTTTAGATAAGTATACTTTGCAATCTGTCTGCTGGTAACAAAAGCACAACTGGTATGTTGTAGGCTGATATTTCATTTGAGCAAAACTAAAAGGTACTGATTTGCCTTTTCTTGCACATATACAATTAGTTCTGCTTCACAACTGACAAAGCTAATTCATTTCACATCATGCAGTAAAAGTACTCAACTGTCATTTCTACATTTCTCGCCACAAGATGCTGAAGCTTTGGCCCCAACTGGCATGGGAATATCTGTTAAATTTAAATCTTATAACAGTGTCGACTCTGAAAGTCATTAAGTAATTGACACCTGTACAACTGTAGATTTTTTTTCCAAATTGTACTGCGTTTTCAAAGGTATGTTTAACAGGCCAACCTGATCACACTTGGCGTGAGAACATGTAGCCTCCAGGAGAAGGTCTACATGTACACAGCTCAAGGCCCAGTTCTGCAGCTGTTTGAACACAGAGAGCTGGTCTAAAGTAGAAAAGCCAACATGAAAAAGGCATGATGGGTTCTGCCTTTCCATTCCTGGCAGCTCTACGTTCTCAGCTCAGAACCTTAACTCCAGAGTTGCGGAAAGGAGGACAGCGAGACGCGATGAAGAAATAGGACAGCGTGTGGCCCTGAGCTCTGCTGTGCTCTTTGAAGGCATGGCTCCAGGGCCCAGCTGGGACTTGCATGGTGCCAGCGCGTTCCTCTCATTATCCAAACTGAAATATCCAGTAGGTTGGGGAGCCTGGAGAACAGCACGCCAGGGAGGACTACCACTGCAGACCTACTCCTAACAGCTGCCACATCTTCACAAGCCACAGTGCCACAGCTACAAATAGATAACTCCATATGGAAAACCATCTGGTATGTGTCCATTTTCTATAGCTTTTAATAAAAGTGACTCACAAATTTAACAACATGTTTCCAGGGCTCATATAATCTCATTTGTAGCACACAATATATTCTTTGTGGTCGCATGTAACTTGACTTAGGGTTCCACACCCCCCCCAATAATAAACATTTTGTGCATATTAGCAACCAGGCCTCAACAGATCAAAAGAGGGATCAGACTGAGAAAGGTGGTCTTTGGTACCCACTGCGACTCCTGGTATGGCCAAAGATCACAGGCATCGTGCCAGGAGTCATTCTACATGTGGTATGTGGGAGCTTTAGGGAACCGAAAAACATGAAAACTCAATCAATGTTACAAGACACACACACACAGTCTGAAACCGCCTGTTCTAAGTGGGGTCGCAATGAACCGGAGCCTAACCTGGCAACGCAGGGTGCAAGGCTAGAGTGGGAGGGGACGCAGCCAGGACAGGACACCAGTCCGTCGCAAGGCACCCCAAGTAGGACTCAAACCCCAGAGCCACCAGAGAGCAGGACCCGGCCAAACCTGCTATTCCACTGCGCCCCCCCGTTTCCACATAATGATGGTCATTCTTGCCTCATCGGACGCATGCAGGCATAGCCAATCAGTGTAGACATCTCTGTACGTTAATCACATATAACATTTGTTCATTTGATAAAACAATTTAACATCTTTTTATAAATGTTTTTTTTTTTTTTTTAAACCTATGGGGCAAAAAAAAAAAAAAAAACTAATATATCATGCATGTTAAAACATTTGAAACCATCATCCATTACAGTACTATTTGTGCTGCTTGAGGGAAAGCAAGTTCCTTCGCATTAGAAATTATCCATCATTGATAAACACTTGCCCAATGCAGCGTCAAGCTCGTTCAGAATTAATCCAAGAAGCACAACAAGTGAGGAAGGGTACACACTGAATGAGAGGCCAGTCCACCCCAGAGAAATACAGACACACTCTTACTGTGGGCACTGCAGAGTTACCAATTCACCCGAAACCCATGTCTACGGACCATGAAAAGCGAAGCAAACCCATGCACACACTGAGCTCCATTTCAAGCTGCTGTGCCTCTGTGCTGCCGTCATTACAAATCCAAATTTATTTGCAGAGTTTACCATGTCCTCCAATGTAACAGCAAGGGTTATTAACGTGCTTGAAGGCACATGCAGAACAGCCGCACCTACAACTTCACTTGAGCAGTACAGCAGGACCACAAGGTCCTCTACACCATCTCACCTTAGACACTAACAGTATTATTATGTCTGCTGTACTAAACACGTGTGAAAAGGCCACTCCGACCAAAGACTAGATAGAGTAGATATAGTAACACCCAGTAACATGGAGCTGTAATAAACATTTCTCAAGATCTTACAGATAGACAGAGGAGAACAGAAAAAGACATGTCTTGTTCAATGCTCAAAACCACCTCCTCCTCCTCCTCCTCCTCCTCCTCAGCATCGTCGTCGTCCTCCTCCTCACACACGTGGTCAAGTAATTGCAATGAATGTCTGTTTATATTGGTCCCTACTGCTTTTGTGTTGTATCATGTATTTACACTTGCACTAGAAGGCAAGTCCAGACGTGCAAACGATTACAAGGCAAAGGAGGAACAAGGAGGGATCTTTCTCAGGTTGACGGAGGCTCCCCACTGGCAGGTTTGTAGAAAAACAAAAGGAAACCATGGCTACCACTTGTGTGCAGCTGAAATAGCTTGGATGACTCAGTTAAAGGCCTGCTTGGCTTTCCAAATATACCAGCTTACTTTTAACACTGACAACCAAAAGCTTACATCCACATTTCCAGCAGCTAAAAAAAAAAAAAAAAAAAAACCCAATAAGAAATAAGCTACAGAGAACAGAGTGTTACACCATGCGGGATGTAATTTCAGCCATCATCAAAATGTGCCTATTGAACAGTACATTGTTCACATTTACAGTACATGTATTCATTTAGCTGACACTTTTCTCCAAAGCAACTTACAATGTTGAGCTTCCTACAGCTATTTACCCATTTTATACAGCTGGGTAACTGTACTGGAGCAATTGCGGGTAAGTACCCTGCTCAAGAGTACTATAGCCGGAGGTGGGATTCAAACCTGAAACCTTTAGCTCCAAGTGCTACACTATCAGCCGCCCACCATGTAAGAGATATGCAGTATAGGAGGAGGCCTTGTTAAAAGCCCATGAAAGTACAGTTGTCCGGTGAGCTCAACATGTGTATTAACATGCCACATGTCTCCATTTGCTTGGTTCCTGTATCAACACCTGCGTGTTGGTGGCGGTGCACCGACTGCCAGCTCGAGTACAGTGCCCCCTTGTCTCCTTGCAGAGCCTGCCCACGCTTCCTTTTCAGCCCACAGAGCCGCCGCTTTGGCCCCATAGCTTTTCCCAATGTCTGTACAGCGTCTCTCAGGCGTACATGCACACAAAGACAGGCACCTGAGATCAGCTGATGAGTTATTCTTATTTACCCTAATTACATCTTATAGGTTTACATAGCTTAAAACTGTCCAGAAAAAGTCTAGCCCCAAAACTGGTCTTCATGTGCAAATGTGTGAAATAAAATCCAAAAATGAACTTAGAACCCGAGCCCAGCCAACAAGCCCCAAAACATGCAAACCAATATTGCCAAGCAAACCAAAGATGAAGCACAGTAACACCTGGAAAGTTCTTTCTTACTCTTCTTACCATCAGTATCTGATGATCTACATTGCAGTCTGGTTTCAACATTCACATGAAATCATCCAGCACCAGCAGGGAAGAGTAGGTCAAATTTACTGAACTTGTGAAAGTTGAGATAAAAACTTCTTTTTGGAATCTTTAACAACACTTAAGTGATCTTTAATTTAAATTTTTTTGTTTAAAAAAAAAAAAAAAAACACTATGTGCCTCTCTGTGTGCACAGGAGCTTCTCAGTCCTTAGATGGTACCTAGTTCACATTTTGCTAATGATATCTGCAGTGCTACTGGAAAATGTTCTTTGGGAGACTAAGTGTTGAGGAAGACCATTAGAGATGACCTTCAGGAGACTTACATGGAGCAGCTGATGATCTGGCCTCCAAGTCAGGTAATGACGTTAAAGTAGTCCAACTTCAAGTGGGATCATGAACCTTATTCTCTCCAGTAAGTGTTCTTACCCCCAACGAACTACTGCTTGGGGTCACCGACAAGTGCTCAACCTCTTGTGCAAGATGCAAAGCATAAACTCCAAGTCAACAGTGAACTTACATTTTATGCATTCTACTTTAATTCATAGTAAATGTTGTCTGCACAACACTGAACATTCTGGGTGATGTAAGGGTGTGCGATAAGCTTGGCCAATAAGGACAGTGATGTTTCTCCACTTTGTACATCTTAGATATTAAGGTAACTTGCGAAATGGGCTGTGCACATGGAAGGAGACCACTGTCTTCGTCCACAAAGCTACACACATGTGAGTGGATTTCAAAAAGAAAATCAACTATATAACATCAGGCAAACAAGCATCTTTTCTACTGTTTATCAGTTCATGAAACTAGATTGTTTTATGCATTTTTTTCTAGGAATGAGATTTTTTTAATTATTATTTTGCTTGGGGAAAAAACACCCCCTTTAATTACAATACCAAAACTGGGGAAAACTTCTGGAAACAACGTTAATAAAGGCAGCGAATCATGTTGAAAACACCAAGTAAATAATGAACCATGCCACTAGAGAACAAAATGTTATAAAAAGAAGCAAAGTAGCAACTGCTTTGTTTTTCCTTTTTTGTTGTAGAGAAATTATATAGTCAATATTTGTTTTATACCATCTCATACTGAGCGTGTACTATATTCATTTTCAAAACAGTGGGTTTTTTCTTCTTTTTTTTTTTTTTTTTAAAACTCCTCTTTCAACAATTCCCGCATTAAGAGTGCAGCAGAGACTTGTGGCTCTGCCAGCAGAATATCCACGACACACCCACTTACAAGCAGCCATGTCTACTCCAACAGAACTGCATTTCGAAATTCACTCACAGGAACAACTTGAAATCATAAAGCGTTAAGGTTACATTGGCTGATTCCACACCATTTTCCGCCAAACTGGACACCTTTGTCTAATTCTAAAGTAGAAACTTGTCTCATAGCAACACACAATAGCGGCAGAAACAAAACCATACTTTGTAGTAACAGCATAACACTAACCCTTGAATTTTACAATATTGTGCATTCCCTGCATCTAATATTGTAACAAGCTGTAGCTGTAAGAGCAGAGTGTTTACAAAAGGCTTATGATCCACTTCTCCAGTCATGAAGGCAGGGCAGCTGGGCACTGAGCTTGGAGCAAGGCCTTGGAAGGCGGGGGGGGGGGGCTGCCTTTTTCCACCACACTCTCGGAGGAGGGTGGAGCAATGCTGGCACCCGGATCAGGCCCAAAGCAAGATCCTCTACCCTTATCTCAGTTCCTTATCTGCTTTCTGATGCGGTGCTCATTGTCGCCGTCTCTCTCGACGGCACATCCGTGATGCCGTAAGAATGCCAATGAAGCAAGGGCAGGCGCGGCACAAAGTGTACTACGATACTCCGGGTGCGCACCTCCCCACGAGCAAGGCTTTTCCGCTTCTGTTCATGGTTTACCGAACGATGTTTACAATATCATTTTGAACACGTCTCATATGGCAGAAGGAACCCCTCTAATAAGTGAGCCTTCAATCTCAGCCCTTGGACTAGAGGCAGCGGTGACATGAAAATTAAATGGTCTTAATGCATAATTGTATGCAAACTACTTCCTAGATGGATTTCCTCACTCGGTCTGAGGTGACGTACGAGCTATACTGCGGACCTGAGGTTACAGTCATTTGACATGCCCACTGAAAGCAGTTTCAACAAGTAACCCTAAAACCAACAGAAAGTGTCACAGATACAAAAGAAAAAGTTATGCATGTTTCACCTGAGTATATGAAGGTTCAGAATGACCACCCGTTTGTCCCAGACAGCTGGCGCGCTGTCGCACTCCGCCCGTTTTCTCTTGCAGAGAGGGTCTATTGTTCACAGCACAAACCCAAGAATGGAAAGTCTGCATCAGACTATTTGTCTCCATCTTTATCCCACAGCTTCCCAACTTGGCGAGCCACAGAAAGGTCTAAGCTTCCTTGCTAATCGGTGCGTTCATTCCGTCACCCTCTAAGAGGCCTTTTTTTTTTTTTTGTTTGTTTTTTCCTCCAAACAAACATCTATGCATAATGTATTTATTTCAGGGGAGAAAGAAAAGAAACCATTGCATGCATCACTTCACATTTGACTTTCCCCATTTTCACTTTTGTTTTTACAAAATTCTTCGAGACACCTATGCCATGTGAGACAGTCTGAAACTCTCAGGAACTTCTTAAAGTGCTTTTAAACATGACACAGCTGCCGTACAACTAGGTCACGGTCACGACTCTTCTTTAAAAGAAATTTAACAAGTTTTTTTTTTTTTTTTTTTATGCTCTCATTGTTCCACTACTGGTAGTTAATGAGCCATCCGTGAGTTCGGGGGTTACGAAGGCTCACAGCAATACTGCGTCAATAAGAGAAGCGACGCATCGCAAGGCTGTTGCGCAGGGCGACAGGCGCCATGAATCCAGAGTCCAGACCAGGTAGGTAGCAAAACGAGCGGTTCCACACAAAGAAACTAATACACACGTTGCCCTGAGTGGCTCTTGACAAGTGTCAGCACAAACGTTTGTGCGAAATCAGTACTGAAATGCTTCCAATAACGTGAGAGTCACAAACCATGAAGCGGTACACAACATTTCACACAAACGTGTTTACACAACATTACAAGACCGTAAGAATGTTTTTGGACAGTTGTAAATATACACAATAGAATTATGCTCTTATGTGCTAAATGTCTCATTGGTTAAAGAGAAGGTAAATTAATGTTGATGTTCTGAAATTATTTTCATAACTTGAGGTATGGAACACTAAAAAAGTTGACACTAAATTCATAAACTTTTTACAGATGGGGTATCTATAGCTTTGTCGAAGTCATTTCATGTTGAAAAGTACATTCTAAACATACATAATTTTATATACAAAGGTTAAGTTTCGGTGAAATAGTAGAGCTCTGAGTAGCATTTAGGAGTGCCTGAACATACTATATGCATAACTCAAGTTAATTCAGAGCTAAAAGGTGCACGTATAAAGATTAGACTGAACACAACCCAGCGAAACGAATGTCAACATCTTGCCATTGGCTCTTCACCGAGTTCTCTCGCTGACTAGACTGCATGTGTTTGGAGTGTGGGAGGAAACCCAAGCAGACATGGGGAGGACATGCGAGCTCCACACGGACAGAGCGATGATCGAACCCAAGTTCTCTCACACCTCCGAGGTGCCGTGAGGCAGCAGCGCTTCCCGCCGCACCACGCTTTGATCCATCTAGTTCTAAAACTATTAGTGTTCAAGTATGATGAACAGTGAACAATGTGGCATACTGTTAAGAACCGAACTGAACTGTGGCTCTTAAAGCAGCGAACATGACTATTTTTTAGGAAAGGATCTCCTGTCCAGGCAATGTGTGACAATGGTAGGAGAGCAGACGCACCGAGTGCTATGAAGTGACACACAACCCTTACAGATGTGCCCAGAGACTTTAATGCCAGCTGCTGGAATTCAGGTGTACATGCACATGTGAACAAAACGAACAAGCAGGCATATGCTCGAAGTCGTGCCTTCGAAAACCCAAACGTACACAGAGTCTAAATGTTATCTGACAGAACACACTTCCATCGAGAGAAGATACGCTGGAAAAGCGTGCAGTTTCCCTCCGGGACCTTCTGCTGCCCTAATGCATGTACAGAAATAGAAGAGGAGCAGCACTGCAATTAACACGAGACTAATGGAACTTCTATACAAGGCAAGTGCCACCTTGGCAGCGAAGAGAGGCGACCCATGACGAGCTCTGCTTTGTTTCCACATACAGAAGTCCAGCAGAAACAGAGGAATGGCCGTTTCGTACAGAGCCATTAAGCACATGTTCAAACTTGAGTACAGCCTTACAAGACAAGCATAAATCACAAGAAGTGTTACCAAATGAAGCAACATTCCAGGTGGCGAATTAGCAGTTGCTTTGCCAGCACTGTTCATCTTAAGAACGCTTCAATTTTGAAACCCAACGCATCTACTGTCTATTATAGGGTTCGCCAGTCAAATGTAATGTCACTAATCTAGCGGAGCCAGTTTCCTTACTTTCTGAAGATGCACGATGGAGACGATGAGGGCAAACACAACCCAAAATCTGATATGAAATGGGTCATAAAGTACATACAAAAACTTAACTAAATTTTAATATTGCTGAGAAAAGAAAAAAAAAAAAGGTCAGCATTAACTGCAGTGGTTCCCTCTGGGGACAGTACTCTCAGGGGCATAATGTAAGAAAATGTACCAAACTTCTCAATCACTGTGACAGAGCATGACTTTTTAAGAAACTGATAAAAACAAAACCTTAATTCATATTTTGTAGCTTGATATGTGTAAGGGGTGTCAACGTTCCATGAAGTGCACAATTTTAACGAAAAACAATGTGTGTTATTTTTTCGCCCATTTTAATTTAATGACTTAAATGTCTTCGGGCAAAACGTAAGTAAATATGCATAAGACAGTGATCCCACCGCTCCGAAGGTCCTCGTTTCACGAAGAGCAAACACGTAACCAGAGGTTTTGCTTTCCAGCGCAATCCTGTCAATGCGCACAACACACTGTACCTATGGAATGACAGAGAACATATAGACCCATCACCTGATTTCCACTAAAAAGTAGTAACTGATGCTCCAGTCTATTCACCTATTCATTAATAAGCACCAATAAAGGACTAAAGGAGCAAAAGAGACGCATTCAATACTTTCACGCAAAGATGTAAAAGAATTATTCGCTCGGGAAGCGGCAAAGCTCGTTACTTCAATCTTTATGAGCAGTGCAGTCACTACAGGCTATTTCAGCTCTATCTGCAAGATGTCTGGGGAAAAAAAAAAAACCACAATAAATCCAAAGTTCAGCACTCATGACACTAAATCTATTTATATCTTCAGAGAGCAAAAGAAATCCCATGTTTGCTGCCAGGAGTTCACACAGGACTGTAAACTGGCTTCTACTTTGCTCTTTATGAAAATATTTAAAAAGTACCATGTTTAAGAAGGGACTCCAGGAAACCAGTAAACTCTTGCATACGTTGAAGAGTTAAGGCGCCCTTCTAAAACAGGGCTAACAAGCAGACGAGAGACCGTTTCCAATACTTTGTGCTTTAAAATTACATACCACATACTAGCCTACTGCCTATTTATACTTTGATCGGTATTTCTACAATTTCCCTTAATAGCAGCAGCATTTATTAAAAGCACGGTAATTATTGAGAGAACGTTAAACAGGCGCTCACCAAAACGCAGGAGACACTGTTACGACGGCTGCTGAAACCTACAAAAAAAAAAAAAAAAAACTAAAATAACGTGTTATGACACATTATGATGCGTCCGTGTTACACCATTAATCTTCTGTTTACACTGAATAAAAAGCATATATACAGTTACTACTATGCGTGCTGAATGAACACTTAATGAATGATAAAATATTCAATGAAGAACATGAAGGAGATAGAAAGGGAAAAAAATAGCCTCATTTTACAGAGAGTATTCTAAATTGTATATTTACCTACCACACCGTCAATTTTATAACAGGGCAGAAGTAGCACGGCAGTTTAAGTACTAGTATAAAAGCATCATCTAAGGCACTAGTTAATCAAGAGAATTTCACATGCATTATAATAAATAGCTGTACCCACTGGCCCTGTTTTTGCCCCTAAATGACCTGGCTATACATGTAGGTTTCCGGTGGACACACCAGTGTGCTCCGTGTGTGTGTGTGTGTTTGTGTGTGTGTGACAACCCTGTGATTGGTGTCCCATTCAGGCTGTACCCTGTCTCACTCCCTATGCTTCCAGGAGAGGCTCCAGAGCTCCAAGGCCCCACACTGAACATGTGGTTATGGACAGACACTCATTCGGTGTGCGCGTGCGAGAGAGGGAAAGACACAGACATTGCAGCACAGCAGTCATCAACACCCTGTGTACTGCAGTAATGGTGAGGATCATACTCCGACATCGACAGTCACTTGCAGGACCACTTTTCCCACCGACCTCCATCACTCAGCAGTCAAGCACATGTGACACACCCCCCAAAGGGCGTCCTTCCTTGTGACGTTACCGCAACGACCATCCAGCCGGGCCCCCCCCACACACCACAGAACCCGCCCGCCCCCCAGGAGGCCAGATGCCTTTTCAAGACACTTTTTCACCAGAAGCAACAAGTTGATGGCAGAAGACAAGACAGCAAGTTTAAAGAAGCCAACAAATAACTAGTTGGGGAGGAGAGTGACTGAAACCCACCTCTATTTACTCTGTTTTCCTAGTTTACACCGTTTGGCTCCATCAACCTGTCAGCTGGGTTCTTAAGTGTTTCGTGTCACTCTTGAAACTGGACCGATCAAAATGGATTCTGCACAATTCTCACACACACACACACACACACACACACACACACACACACAAAGTGTATAGGAACACACTTCTACACAACGTGTCCTGTTCATCACCGACCGAGTCAGTTCTGATAGAGCAGGAACAAGTTGGACCTCGGACTCAGGCCTTGCTCAACGGTACCGAAGTCCTGGGGGCAAAGGTGTAAGATGCTCAAGCCAAGGATCCACAGCCATGACCCATGTCCCTGTGTGTGTCCGCAGCCAGGCTCCTCTCTGGACCCCAGAATCATGATCATGGCCGCGCCTCGGTTCGGTTCGGCTGTGCGCGACCGAGAGAGGGAGGCCCTCGAACACCGTGCGTGTCACAGACAGAGTACGAACAACAACTGGCGCTGCAATACAACGAAGGAGAGAGACACACACACACACACACACACGCACGCGCACAAGCGCACACGCACGAGACGCGCGCGCGGAGCACCAGTTGGTCGCGCCGCAATCACGGCGGCGAGTGCGCGCGCGATACTCACATCTTCAAAGAGCGATCCAACGTTGGCTGTCACGAGCAGTATCCCCGTGCCAGGCTGCGCGCTCACTTTCCCTGCCATAGTAGTTCGACGTCGGTCTGCAGAGTCGCGAGCGTAACTAAGAAGCGACGGAAAAACTTGTCTTAAAAAAATGTCGAAGGAGGCGGCCTTGTGACAGGCTAACACAAGAAGAAGAAGAAGAAGATTGATTCGAGGAGGAAAAAAACACACCCAGAGAGGAGTTACGACTGCAGAGCCAGCCAGCCAGCCAGGTACTAGTACTAGTAGTAGTAGTACTAGTGTACGACCACTCACTCGGCTCGCTGCTCTGAGGCGCGCGCGTGCATCTGCAGCTACTACTACTAGCTGCTCTCTCTCTCTCTCTCTCTCTCTCTCTCTCTCTCTCTCTCTCTCGCTTGCTCGCTCGCTCGCAACGAACGGAACGATCGATCGATCAATCGATCGATCTCCTCCTCCGGCTCCTGTGTTGATATTTTGACGTAGGGATTCGGAATGGACACACAGACAGAAGAACGTCAACGTGTTACTACGTCGGGTTACTTTTTCACGTTGACGCCGGCCATCGCACAACTTAACGGCTTAATCCACGGCGCTGTCGGGACTCGGGCTCATCTCAGCGCTGCCTCTTTTTCCCCCCGGCTTTCCGCCGCTGCGAAGCGTCGCTCCTCCTCTCGGCTGCTGCTGCTGCCGCACCACCATCGGCGCTCGTTTACAAGGAGCGAGCGGCGCGAGCGGAGCCCCTCCGCTGTGCTGACGTCACGCCTCAAGCGCGGAGCCGTGGCTCTTAAAGGGGCAGCGCGCCCGAGTGGTCGTGCCCGCCGGCTGCAGGTTCGAGTCTTGTCGGTTAATCTTCTCCTATTGCGAGTGCTTTAACTGTTGAATAATAAAAAAGATAAACACACTGTTTCGTCACTGCCAGCATTCAAGAATCCGCGTGCCATTATATCATGATTATTATTAAGGCCTTCTTCTTGTGCCTAATAAAAAGAGAACATATATATATTGCAGCCTAAGCGGCCTTGGTCGCTCCTCCTTCAGTTGAGTTATATCCACTCACTGCACCTGCTCTGTGCTGCACACTAAACAGTGTCAAGTGCTGTGCGTGTGCAGTACAGTCATTCCCTAACTCCTGTTAACGTGCCTATAAGGAATACACAAAGAGAAACGAATGAGGGCTCTTGGGTGAACAAAGTGCACCTTGACTGTTACAGCGCGTGTCCGTCCGTCCCGCCCGCTTCCTTACATAAAGCACTGACGGTGTACTACTAGTGTACTACACTACAGTATTTACAGTGTAAAGAGCTGTACGCTGCGGTACGCTGCGGTACGCGCCACGTCGCCTCCTTACTGACTCACTATAAAAGGGTGTGAAAATGAAATACGTTTCGAGGCGGGAACTCGCAGGGGGAAGAGAGGAATGTGCCCGATACGTGGGCCTGCAGGCGGTCGTACGTTTCGGTGGAGCTTTGAACGAGATCGTAGTCCGAGTGCAGAACTCACACTTCAGTGTGAAGCGGCGTGTGAAGGAAACACGTGGCCTGTTTTTCGGAGCCCCTGAAAGCCTTTGCGGGGGGTGTGAAGCCTCCCTGCTTTCTTGGCCCCTTTGCCGGGGCCCACCCCGACACGAAAACGTGTTCGAAATACCCGGATCCCCCACTCCTTGCTCGGCGACGTCCGGAGGGCCGGGTCCTCCGCGGCGAAGTTCGGCTGGAGGCGAGCGGGACGGCCTCGAGACGGGCCTGCGGAGGCGGCACGAAGAGCGGCTACGGAGAAGTAGCGCGAGGTGTTGGGAAAGCTTGCACGCCTGCTGCAACCTGAGGGCGGGGGGCTCTAGATTCGTCCTCGGGCGGGACGCGAGCCGTGCGACGTCGGATCGCGGCGATCCCGTAAACTGAGTCGACCGTCGCTCCGAAACGCTGTTCAAAGTGCACAGCTGCGCCTCGCAGACCTCGTGCGAGTTCACGTCGGGCAAGAGGAATTGCGCTGGTAAATTTGCCGCGAGCAGAGCGATTCTCAGACACAAAGGTGTGCGGGAATTGCCACCCACAGCCAAAGCGCATGGCATAAGTGCGTCTTCCAGTTGGCTCCCTTAGTGTTACCTTACTCTGTGTTGGTAAATGATCCCGCGTAAGTAATAAGTGTTAGTGAATTACACTGCGCGGCGTGGTATGTTGTTGTGACAATTCTCGCTAATAACGTTAAATCCAACGCTTCCGCAGCAGAGCGGAGAGGACTGCAAATGTCGCCTGCTCCCTACAAGCATATTAAAGAGGTGCGTTCAGGTGTCAGTGCACTGTTACGTTGAACAGCAGATGAAATAATAACATATCTCCGTCCGGGTCCTGCTAATAATCATTCATTCGCTGCACATCAACGACATGGATCTGAGATAGAAAATACATTTCTTCGTGCGTGGAGCAATTTCAAATTTTGCCAGGACGAAGTACCCCTGCATATAAGTCCTTAAACTTAGACATTTGAAAAAACACAGGAGGCAATGGAAAGAGAACTAAAAATAACTAAATACATGTGCGCTTTGCGTACAGTCCGATAGCATCGCCAGGTAACGTGCCGCACGAGTCCCATTCGAAGACTGGGTATCCCGGAGAAATGCAGGGTGTGTATGTGTGTGTGTGTGTGTGTGTGTGTGTGTGTGCGTGTATTTATTTTTGTCCTCTTCCACCAACTGATAAAGGCCTCCGACCGCTCTAAGGCCCCTCCCTCAGCGCTCTGGCTAATGGAAAAAGTGATGTAGGAATTCCAGTATGTGAGCAAATATGTGCACTTTGACCTCCGTTCTGCATATTACTAATTCGTCTCGACGACTTTGGCATGTAGTCAGATGCGTACAGTAACTTAGAGGCACGTCCTTCCCAAGACACGCGCGTGCAACAATCGGAGAAGCGACGTGCCTAGGTCGCTCGGGCCGCACCGCATCGATGCTGCGGACGTCGCGTGGACGTCGCCGCAACAGGTTAAACGTTACGCCGCGCAAACATAATTTATGCCTCTCGCACCTTTTGTATGCTTCGCGAGGCTCTGTATTCCTGGCGCTTGTCACATGCCCAGCAGAGACAATCTTTTTCTGTTTTCCTAAACGTACACCTCCCTCTTTGTAATCTAAATATTCGTCCGCTTGCCAAATATTCCTGTTCGCGGGGCATCCTCTGCCACCCGAGTGTTCCTCCTCACGGCGTCGCGGCGTCGCGGCGAGGCGTCGACCCACGCGCTGCCGATACACGCGAGGCCTGAGTTGGGGACGCTCGCGCTGTACAGCATAAACTGTGTTTTACCGTTGTCGTTTTCAGGGTAATGCTGAAAATAAGATAAGTGCAGTAATGCACTTAATGTAAAGAATGTGGTGCTTAGCGCTGACCGCACTGCCGTTCGCAGCTGTGCACATCGATAAGAACCGCTGAAGCCTCGCGGTAGAGCTTTAATGTGGCCGTGGGTCACCGTACTCTGGCGTCGGCGTTTCGCCGAGCGGAACGCAGAGAGAGAGAGAGAGGGATACGCCAGTCCGCCCGACCCGCCCGACCCGCCCGGCCCACCTGAGCCACCTGATCCGAAGCCAAGTGCCTGCCCTCGCCGGTCGACGCATTTGGCAGTAATGTTCAGTTTATTGCTGACGCCGCCGGCGTCACAATTTAGCTCTGAACATAAACCTGCCCGAGAGGTTAATAAAGTCCGTCACACTTTGTTCATCCAGTCCTTTAACCGAACGATCGCATTATAAAATAAACAGCCATCTTCTTTCTTTTAACTATGCGCTTTGCGGCAGATTTATCCTTTGTTTTTTTTCCTATAATAATTCTCCATGAGGAACGATATATTAGAGCAATGTATGCGTATTGAGAGTGTTCCGAATAATTTATACAATGATTATTGCTCGATTCTGGGTTTTCGTTCGTCTTACGGCACAGCGGCCACTTCCTAATATATGCATTTGGCAGCGTATGCCATATTCCACTCTATGCGGGGATTTATGAGCTCCAAGGCACCTGTTTTTGAAAAAAAGAAATACAGAAGTTGTATTTCATGGTTCATAAAGTCAGAAAGTCTACTTTTTCACTTGAGCCGTCTCCTTAAATGTGTCACATATTTCTGATTGTGCTCCCCTAAGCGCTGCTGGATTCCTTTGTGAACGAGGCCTATTAAAGCGATCCCATTACCGCGGTCCATAATATCTCACTTTAATTTCCGTTTGCTCGCCAGTTAATTTAGAACACGGCACCCTGGTGGGAAAAAGTCCATATATTGTCACGGAAGCACACTGTACGGCCTAAAATAATTTTCAATGACAATCTCTAGAGGCCGCGTTCGGTTCTTACGCGGACGGAGCGCAACACAAACTCCTGTTGTCACATTCGGTTTGGTGACGGCAGGAGGAACATCTGGAAACATTTCAAAAGTGCGAGGACCCGAAAAAAGGACGCTGAACATGAGCCGTACGAATACAACGAGCCTTATACTCTAATTAACGTGACTATTTATAACAGCCTGTATCCGGTGAGACTGTATTAGGCTCCTTGCAGTTAATACTGAAGCAGCCCAGTTACACAAGTCAAGTGCGGAAATAAAAAGCGCAAAATGTTCGGCAGGCCGTGCGGACGCACCGTTCGCTTTAATCCGTCTCATTCGCTATCGAGGGAGGAACCTCTCCGTAAACGAGCGTTATTGCTGCGGGTGAACGTGGCGAATACAGCAAGGAAGAAGGTGAGAATCACCGAATAAGCGGTACGGAAAATTTGTCCGGACGGTTCCCCCGACGCCGCGATCGCTGCGCGGCGCACAGCCCGCCACCTGGAGGCGCTGTCTTTCAGGGCTCCTCCGTGTAAATAAATGCAGGCAAAGAGGATAAGGAGCAAGCGAGGAGATCCCACTCGGGTCGCGCTTCGACACTTGAACCGAGCAGCAGCGAAGGGCGAAACGCGTGGCTCCGAGAGCGAACATCTGTTGCCGCGCTTCCCGCACTAAAGGGGCGGAGCGCGCTCTCTGCAGACAAACGGGGGGCACTTTGGCGATGCCCCCGTCCCCCACGTCCCCAGCGTCCAGTTTAATCTATTCCTTTTTTTCTTCTTTCTTTCTTCCTTCCAAGTGTAAAGGTTTGCGGCGCTTTTCCCCGAGCCTGGCGGCCCTGGACAGGAGGGCCCGGTTCGTGCGGCGCCGCCAAGCGCGCCGGGAGCTCACGTAGCTCATGTAGCCGACGTCACGCAGAGCCGCTTTAACGGCGACGCACCGAGCGATGGACTCGGAAACCGCGCTATTCCTTCGACGCTCCGATGCGGGGACCGTCGGCACGTTGCGCTTGCGTGAAGCGAGCCTTTGGTGCGCCGGCATTGCAAAAACAAGCGGCACGCGTCGAGGTAAAGCGCAGAAGTGATAACCGCAGCCGTGCAATTCGATGACTTTGCTCACTTCGCGCGCGGGCCGGGCCGTAGCCGGAGAACGTCGGCTCTTCCGTGCCGGAGCTGCAGCGTCCGAAAAGAGCGCGCGCGAGCCAGGCTGAACCGGCTGCGTGACGCGGCGTTGCCAGGTGCGCGCGCGGGGCCCGGCGGGGCCCGGCTGAGCGCGGCGAGGTGCGAGGAATCCGGCGACGTCGCACTTTTGCTTTCTCTCGACTCTTTCGCCGCTGCGGAGGGGGGGAGAGGGCAACCGCAACCACGCGGCCCTTTTTCCGTTTATTTTCACTGTCGCCGAAAGTATAACGGCGATATTTCAGACACGGGTTCCAGGAAAATCCAGAGCGGACCGTCAGCAGGCCTCCCGCAGTAAACAGAGCCGAGCGCCGGTCGCTTCGGCCCTTTGATGGCAGAAATGGCCTTTTAAGGGCACCGAGTGTCACCAAGTGTAGCGCTTGGAAAGCCACCAAATTAAACTCGATAAAAATAGCCTGGGAATATTTCTGCTTCCAGAAGAGCACTAATGGAGCCCCGAATTGCGTTTCGGGGAATTAGCGTGCGAGGAGCGGCATCGGCGTACGGGGCCGTCGCCGAGAGCGAAGACGTTCCGCTCGATGCTCTTTCGCGTCTTTCGGCACGGCTTCGGAAACCGTCGCGGTTCCTATTCCTCGTGACGCCGAGTAGACTTTTCTCCAAAAATACGGCCGCCTCATTGCGGAGCTCGCGTGTCGTGCCGTCACTTGACTAGAAACCGTGCAGGTGAGGCTGAGCGTTTCCCTCGAGTCGCAGCGTTCGCGAAGCCGCTCGTCACTGCACTTTTAGGCCGTGCCGACGCGCGCGTTCTCGACGACGACGACGACGACGACGACGACTCGCTATATTCACACGGCACCGTTAAGAGCAGCTGTAGGGGGGCCGTCAGTTGTTCGGAGGCACCGAAGCACCGCATGTGTCTCGCAGGAGTCGGCGCCACGGAGCGCAAAGGAAAAGGGCCGCGCGCCCGTGACCTTCGTCGCCGTCGTCACGCCTCACGTCGGCTGCTCCGAGGGCATTTCTTCGACATCTGAGCGCGAGTCGATGTGCAGCAAGACGAACCTCGAGCTCACCCGGTAGTATAGAGCGGAGGTGCGCTTTGGAGGCTGGTCGCTGCGGTGAAACACAGTGCGCTGCGACACCAGGCAGACGCAGAATTCCGTACCCAACGTTGCTCTGTTTCCATTACTATGCTTTCGTCCAAATATACAGAACACCACTCCGCTCTCTCACTCACTCACTCACTCTGGTAACTGCTTGTACTTGTCAGGGTCACGGTGGTGTGGAGCCTATCCTGGGATCACAGGCTGCCAGGCCAGGAAGGGTGCACCCTGGATGAGATGCCAGCCTGCCACGGGGTGGCCAGATACACACGTTGACGCTGTGTGGACAATTTAGTCACCGATTCCTGTCTATGTCATTCGAGTGTGGGAGGAAACCAGAGCGCTCAGAGGAAACCTATAGGGATGCAGGGAAAACGCTGAACTCACACCCAAAAGAGCCCAGGTGTGGTGAGAGGAGTGAGAGGAGTGTTACCCAACGCACTGCTGTGAAAGACGCTGCACAGAGAGTTTGATGAAGTGATTTTGACATTTATGGCTCCGCTGACGCCGCTGAGCAAGAACAGCAGCTGGAGAAACTTTTCGTTAAGGACAAGAAAGTAAAGAACAGAAATGAACAGTCTCCTGGAGTGTTGTCAAGGCAACAATATTTACGTGTACATATTCATTTAGCTGACACTTTTCTCCGAAGCGACTGACAGCGCTAATCTGTTTTCAGTCATTTACCCTCTTGTACAGCCGGGTAATTTTACCGGAGTAATTGCGGGCAAGTACCTAGTAGTAGTGCCCTTTGTAAAGCTCTCTTTGGTTTACGTCAACAATTTCTGTTGTTCCCTGCATAAATCCAGACACAGGTGCACTGGCTTATACGCAGGCTGCTTGCGAAAATGCTAAAATACACGAAAGTGCTTCATAAGAGCGTTAAACTGCTTCATGTAAAACTATCAAAGTGCTTCCAGGTGACTTACGATAAGCTTACATCATGAATCAAGAAGCTGTGAGAGGAAAAATCCCCGTTTCCTTTCACTTTTGAATCGCACAGGTTCTCCAGGGCTCAAATTAAGAAGTGCGCATAAGTACCATAAATAAGTACCGCAAATTTTCCTGTCCATTCCGTGCGTACAATATACAGATTAGTTAGTTTTTCTTTTTTTAAATCTTTTAATGGGTTCTATGACAGGAATTTGCTGGGCAATAACTTGACCTGGATTTACTGTTACAAAAAGCAAGTACTCCCAATAAATATACATTATGATACTGATTGAGTGACAGACAGACAGACAGACAGACAGACTGGAGAAGGACATGTTTTATTACCACCAACGTCCAGCAGATGGCAGCATTGTGCGCCCAACAGTGTTAGGAGCTCCCAGCACAAAGAACAGGGTAAAACTTCCCTTGTTTCCCTCTCTCACATGTTACAGTGACAAATTGACTGCAGAAGTGAATCTATTATTTCATGAAGCAAAACAAACAAAAAAGGCTAAATGGTTTTGAACAGAAATTCCAAATAAAAAATGAGCTACTGCATCCTCCAGGTGTCACTTTAGCGTCACAAACGCTAAATTCTCCTGAATATACCGCGCCATTCAGCTTGTGTGTCTTCTGTGTTCTCTCACAAAATGCAGCTGAAACGCACTTCGCTCCCAAATTACTTTAGACAGTTTTGGACAACAGTACAGACAAGATGCCGGAATCCACGCACATATGGTACACACTTTTTTGCTGCTATTATCACTCACTCGCACGCACACACACACACCATCAGAAACCGCTTGTCCCATACGGGGTTGTGGGGAACACAGGGCGAAAGGCCGGGGACACACACACACACACACACACACACACACCCAGGACAGAACGCCAGGCTGTTGCAAGGCACCCCAAGCGGGGCTTGAACCCCAGGCCACCATGCTCCCCTGCTATTATTATTATTATTATTATTATTATTATTAGTTTTCACACACAAAAGGCATTTCTCAGACTATTTCTTCAGACTTCTTAGAAGCATTGGAGCCCACAGCAGTTGTGCGCATCGCATATAAATGTTCATGTCTGGCGCTTTTCTCCGAAGCCACCAATAGTGCGAAGGCTCCCGCAACGATCTGTCCACCGTAGCACCGGGTAAGCGACCGGAACAATTCAGAGTAAAGCACCCTGCTCGGAGGTGCTGCAGCAGGAGCTGAAATTTGTCCCTCCTGCACCGCAGTATTTCAGTGTAACATACCGCGGTTACGCTGACGTGCTTATATTTTCCGAGTAGTAATAACCGAGCGCTGGAGAAAAGCCGCAAGTGCAGCGTTTTCCAAAAGTTTGCAATAAGAAAAGTTCATATGAGTGTCTCTGTGAAAGAGTCCCGCAAGTTACATGCATCTTGGTCGCGCACCCTCCCATTCCAGAGTCATTTGTGCTCTTCTTATGACTCTATACTTCATATGCTTAGAGAATTTTACACCGGCAACATGCAAGTTACGAGCATCGCTGAGAAGTAGAGCAGCGGTGGCCGTTGTGGGACGATACGCACTAGTTGTCCCACCAACCGGTAAGAGCAACTGGAGTATTGTAGCCGCGTCGCCGCTCCAAAGCAAGTTTGTCTTTTTAATTTTATGAAGGAGAGACACAGCGATTGAAGAAGAAAAGAACATCAAGCGAAAGTAGGAATGAGACGTAAAGCGCCGCACGTAAACGAAAACCCGAGCCGAGGCTCCTCTCCGCGCTCTTGGCGCTTAAACTCGTGGGTAAATAAAAATGTTTATTATGGACAACGAGTCACGCTGGGAAAAATGTGTCGGGTGAAAAGGCCAATTCAGCTGAAAAGTTACCAAGTTTAGCGAAAGCGACCGAACGTCCGAGACAATTTCCTTCGCATTTCGCTCTTTCGCTTCAGAAGTCGGCAAGTTTGAAAGAGACCGAGAAGTACGGAAGAGAACTTCAGCTCGTCGTACGTCGTCTCGGTGGTGACATAAGAGAGCTACTCCCAGGATGAAGCCGCGGCACAAAGGCAGAGGAGCGAAAGCACAGAAAGGAGGCCGAAGGGAGCAGAGGACTCGTGTCCCCGAGTGAAACGAGGGCCGAAGCTGGCCGACGCTCCCAAGACCTCCCGCGCTCGCCGCGCCCGTTTCCAGCCTTTCGGCAGAAGGTAAACAAGTTCCCCTGGACCGATGCATGGATACGTGAGCCGGGCCATTCGAGGGAAGGACCGGAACGACTTTCACGTGACCTTTGAGCCTTAATTCATCTTTGCTTCCAGTTTCCCATCGGTCACTGAGCTCTAAGCGCCGAGCTTAGGAACCAGACCACGCGCGGACGCGCTGCTCCTGGGCCGCGGCCCAGCAAGGGATGAGCTCCGCTCCACGCCGTGTCTCAGGTGGCAGGGGTTTCGGACGGTAGCCGGAGCCCCGATCGACACCGTCTCGTATCGTTTACGTTATTCCAGTTCGAAACGTGACTTTGAGCGAAGGGACCGGCGCAGCAGCCGTTCGGCTCTTTAACCGGCCGTTTCCAGCACCGTCTTCAACGGTACAGCAAACAGTCTCTGCGCTGGGATTTGAACTTGCAGCCTGCGGACGGGTTCCTCAACGCGAGAGGCTGCGGGAAGAGCTGGGGAAGGAAGCGGTTGTCTGAGAGGGACCTTTGCTCAAGAGGACGACAAAGTAACAGGAGTGTTGGGCGTTTAATCGAGCAGAATGTGAACTATCGCTGTGACCCCTGGGGGGGGGGGGGCACTACTTACTACGCGCAAAAGTGTCAGGAGGAGGAAAGCCGAGTAACAGTGATGCACATATAGTGTATATATAAGGGGGGTGCGATGGCGCAGTGGGTTGGACCGCGTCCTGCTCTCCGGTGGGTCTGGGGTTCGAGTCCCGCTTGGGGTGCCTTGCGACGGACTGGCGTCCCGTCCCGGGTGCGTCCTCTCCCCCTCCGGCCTTATGTCCCGAGTTGCCGGGTTAGGCTCCGGTTCCCTGTGATGCCGTACGGGACAAGCGGTTCAGATGTGTGTGTATACTATATATATATCTATATTTTTCCATGTGGACACAGAACTGCTGGCTTCTTGCGCAGAAGAGAAACCGAAAGGAAAGCGGGAGCTAAAAGCCCTGTTTTTGTTGCCACAGGTAGGAGAGCAGGAAACGGAGCAGCCGGGAATCTCAAGCTGTCACTCCGTGGTCCTGCGCGCAGCAGAAGAGGGGAAAGGAGCGCGGAGCGACGCGTGGCGACGGCTCCGGGACGCTTCCTGCCACAGAAGCCAGTCTTCCATATAAGGCTGCGGAATGCAAAACGTGGGGTGGGAGGGGCGGCGGCGGCGTGTGGACGGAGCCGCGCGGCCGTACGAAAGACAGACGCGGACGGTGGAACCGAGCCGGCGGCCAACACGAGTTCGCATCTCGCTCTCGTTCGCATCGCGTGAGCCGCCACGCCTACTGCATCCGGATCCCTGAAGTCCAAAGTGCGGAGCTTCGCTGAGCCCACGCCTTTAGTCCAGGCTTTTGGGGAGCCGCGCCCGGGTTCCCTCCAAAAAGGCAACCCGCCAGGAGCCTTTGGTCGGACGAGCGCCACCCTTCAGCCTTCGAAGCAGAGAGGCAGACCTTTCTAGAACACGGCAGCCTGCCGTTTCGCAGCGGACGCCCCCCCGGGGCCTGACCCGCGCTACGGCGGGGAGCCGCTCGATCCCGGCGAGCGGCGGCAGCGGTCAGCTGCGCCGCGGCGTTCGCGGAATCCCGTCTCGTGAGCCTTCGGCGCCGCGCATGACGGCGTGTGGCCGTGCGGCCGCAGAAAGGGCCCGTTGCGCGGCGCCGACCGGTAACGCTTTGAGAGAGGAGTGGGAAACCGTGACAAGGGCGGCGTGCGTGCGTTCGTGCGAGCACGCCGGAGCACCTTCTCCTCACGGAAGCGTAAACGAACAGCATCAAGCGAGGCTTACTGAGAAGGGATCTCCACTGATTTTAGAGGGAAAGGGCACCGGGGTAAAACTTCTTTTACTCCACAAAGGCTGCCTTATTGAAAAGATGGCACGTCGCACACGCATCTTGCAAGAGCTCAAGAAGAGGCTTCAATAAGCGACGAGACAATTTGCCAGTCCTCCTGCAGCCAGGGACATTTCTGCGGCCACACCTTTGACCCGTGACCTCGCAGCAGCGCGTCTGTGTCGTGAGGAGGACAAACATTCGTTCACATTCTAATCTTATGGCAGAATAGCATGAATAATTCAGGATTATTCATATAATATTTCTTGTTCCTCATGGCAGGTGTTTCCCCTTCCCGTCGATATGCTGCCCTGTGAACGGACGGCTTATTCAGCTGAAACTATGAGTGACTGTCCTTGTGTGTGTGTGTGAGAGAGAGAGAGAGAGAGAGAACAGGCAGAGGCTGAGTGACGAGCTGTACATTTCTGTTTTATTTTTTTGGGTGTTTCCGTTACAGTGGATTATGTTGTTTTTGTTCAGAAAAACAAAGTAAAAAGGGGGGGGGGGGGGCTTCCTTTCGGGATGAAGAGCTCTGTAGCACAGCCAGGTGACGGTATAAATACACTAACAGCTCTGACATCGCACTAATACACAATTATACAGGTACTGTATTCACTAGGGACGTTATTGCTGAAGTTAAACGGGCGAAGAAAGGCTGAGGTTCTCGACGCACGTTTCACAACCTCTCGCCACGCATATGAGCGCGAGCGAGCGGTCGGGACGTCCCGAAGGCCGGCGGGGAAAGAGACGTGCGCGTGGCCCCCGTCGCGGTCGTCCGCAAAGGGCAGAAGGCGAACGGCGGCCGCGACGACCCCCGGCGAAGGAAGGGCGCCGGCAGCCCATCGGTCCCGGTCGCACGAAGTACCGAGAAAGTCGGGGTAGAAACTGCTGTCAGGAAGAGACTTTGAAAGGCGGACAAGTTCTCGTAAAAGATGGGCCTTCGCAGACATTAAGACAAGACAAGATCCTTTTTGTTTCTTCAGCGACTCTGCTTGTCGCGGATGACTTTGCCGCAGGCGTCGGGTTCGTGCCCGAAGCAGAACGGGAGCTCATTCCGACACGTCCCACTCTTAGGTAACAAAAGTGCTTTTCCGAGAACGTTCTGCGGCATCAACGTGCGTCTCTTCCTAACGTACAGAGAGATCTCTCACTCACTCTCTCGCTCACACCAACCTCTGCCAAACTTCCTATGTTAAACGTGCCCATATAAGGGCCGCACGTTAGAGCCGGCGAGCAAACGCGGCACTTTGCGCAAACACACGGCCCCGTGAGTCACCGCAAACAACGTGGCAACAACACAAACGCTCAAATAAGCAGCCGTAACTAATCCATTTAACAATAAATGGGGGGAAAAAGCCTTTACTGGTCCCAAGTGCAGTTAAAAGATAGAGCACATCTTAGATACGTGTGTCTAACGTCTATATCCGATAGGCCACATAGACAATTCGCACCCCAAATGGAAACTCTCTCCTTACTCTGGCTGAAGACGTGTAAAAATAAAGTAAAAACACACATGTAACTGGGGGCTGTGAAATTACTTTTGGGTCTTTGTTGCCCAATCCTCATTAAAGTTAATTATAGACACAGCTTGCGAGGAAAGAGGCCATTATCAATAATTGCACACGTTACAGCCAAGTGTTTGTTTACTTGCCGCTTTCCCTTTTTTATACCGAAACTCACCTCCGCAGATCTTCCGCGGTAACCTCGCTCGTACAATACGTAGGAGCGCGTGCGCGAATCGCTGAGCGTAAGGGGCCCATCGGTCCCTGTGGGACAACGCGTTTATGTTTTCGTGTGTGTGCGCGCGCGCGCAGCATTTCTGATGAGCAGGAAGAGCTCTTGTGGGACTCACTGAACACCCGCAGCCCAGGGAAGCCCGGGAGGCCCAGGAGGCCTTCATTAGTCCCACATTTAATTAGACAACCGTTATTCCTCTCGTGCTGCCGAGAACAGATGGCCAAGGGAGACCGGCGCAGTATCCCACAATGCACAGGGGCTGGAGCGATACTCTCCGGCTCAATTACAAATCACCAGACAAAATTGTCCCCCGTGCAGGATTCAGCTGCAACCCTTTATGTCGCTACTTCGGCGATCAAGTTTCGATTGCGTGAGACGTTGGACAGAAACCGCACCTGGACGCCAGATTAGCGCAAGTGGTGCCAAACGTCCACCTGCATCTGATCGCTAAAGCAGGAGCGCGGGCTATTCCGGAGGTGGAGCGTAGGGTCGCCGTGGGCTCTCGGGTGTCCGATCGGAAGAACGAATGACAGCTGGACGAGGACAGCGACGGAGACACCGAAGGAGCGGATGAGTTGGCGACAGGATTCCGCACACGAGCGCCAGATAATTGTACCGTCTTCCCACAAGATTCCTCGAGCGTTGAGCACAACCCAAAACCGGCAGATCCCACCTTCACTGGGCATGTTAGGACACCTTTCACATAAAAAGCAAGACAATTATGACCCACAGTTACCTGTAACTGAGACACACACAAAAGAAGAGCCACCGATCCACTCATCTCCCACCTCACTGCACACACGCCCCTCAAAGCAGGGTTCAGACGAACCAAATCCGTCGTTGCCTCCATCTTGCCAACAGCACAGGGTGCACAGATATGCACCACAGGTACCACACGTAACCACAGCAGGACAGGGACAGTCATTATTACACAGAGACACCGTGGAAAATGGATGTGGACAGAGAGGAGAGCGCCCTGTCGCATTAAAACATAGGAGACACACTTCTACAAAGCTGTGCTCAATCTTTAGGTGGCCTTGCATATGACTGTAGATGAGAAACACGGTTCAGATGTACACCATGAGCCGAAATCAACCCCAGCACCCTTCTAACACGCCGTTTTACTCAGTCTGAATGCAGGACAGTTTCATCGTAGACTGTATTTTTAGTGAAGCCAATGTCATTCATACCATTTAAGACGAAAAGGACGTGAGTCTGAATCCTTGACACGAATCCATCAAAATTATTGCAAAGCACCTGGTAAACAGGTGAGCTTGTTCTGATATTAGAGCCAAAGGAATCTATTCGGCCAGACAATCTGTGTCTAATGTATTTTTTTTTTTTTTTTTTTTTTAAATAAAATGTGTCAATTCAGCAAATGGTATGAAAAAGAAAAAAAAAAAAAAAAGAATTCATCCACCTGATGTACACTTGCTGCGTAACTGCTAGAAATTCAAGTTGGAGCCCAAGTGTCAATCACCAGGTGATAAAAAAGGGCAAAACACATAGATGTTGTGTTCAAGTCTCATTTTCAGAAGACATTTGCACAAGGTCATGACGGGGTGGACACCTTATGTACGAATACCAACTGAAGAAAGCTCAACACAAGTTACTAAATTAAATACATGTTAAATGGGGACACAGAAACAGAAATGTGTGAGAAAGTACCCTGATGTCTTCTGTCCACGATTGTTTCACCACTTCCTGACGCGATGAACACGTTTACATTGAAAATGAGCATTACTATTGCTTAGGCGTTCACAACAAACAACAAGGTGCCAACAAACAACAAAACAATGGCACACACTGGAAACGGGAGTATTGCTTGTGTATTTTATTGTATGTACAGGAAATAATAATAAAAAAAAAAAAAAAAAAAAAAAAAACAGCCCATCAAATTGACAAAGGCGGCTGGCAATGGGCCGCCACGTTCCTTTTACACGAGCAGTTCATATGATGTGTGCAGAAATCCTCGTGAACCACAGGGGTAGAAGGGAGGGGAGGTGACAGTGGTGGGGGGATGGGAGTTGAACAATGAGCGCCCAGCAGCACCCTTTCACTGGTTGATAGAAGGAAAACCAGCAGAGGGGAATCGAAGCAGAGCCCCTTCGCCCAGCGCCGGGCAGTTAGCAGCGATGTTTCAATGTACTCTTATTCCCCGCACCTCTTACTGCTTCCCTTTGCCGCTCTGAAACAGTACCTCTTTCTCCTCACGGGTGGAAAGCGCTTCCGCTCGGGACTCGCTCGACACATGCCTGTCGGGAGGGGGGGGGGGGGGGGCTGGGAGCGCACACAGCCCTACCCCATTCTCCTCACGATACACCAGTGTTGAGTTCACAGTGTTTGTTCAATGGTTCATTTAAAGCTTTAATCAACATGTGATGCATAGGACAGATATCATTACACACGGCCCATTTCTCCAGTGGAACCTCTTGAAAATCGTACGACGCAGTCCGGGTTAATTCAGGAATACAGCGTTGGCAACAACCCCAAATGGGTTTCCTGGTCCCCCCCATACAAATACAGAAAACACTGAAAAATCGTCTCGTATTCCATGCAGTTTCTGCCACTACCAGTATGCTTGAATCCAGTTAGTGTTGCCGCAGTACACAAAAAAAAAAAAAAAAAAGTCTACAGCAGGCCACCAAGGCAAATATAAAGTGCTTTCTCTTTTTTGTGAGACATTAAATAATTAAAGTAAGCAGAATCAGGTACTGTAGAACTCACTAGGATTGCCATCTGGACAATATGTGAACAAAATAATTGGGTGACAAGATCCAAAAATCCTGTCTTTTGTAGCGGTGGCAAACCAGTGGAGGAATACAACTGGTAAGGCTGCAGCTAGGTAAAACAATACTGCATATGGTAAGACCTACAGCATGATATCAGTAAAACAATGCTTCACATTATTTGAAACCGGAAGAGTGAAAACCATACGATAAGACTTCTCATTAATAATATATAGATATATTTTGTGTTTTAAAAGGATGACACACGGATTAAACAACTCAAGAAACTCATTGGTGTAGGACGCAAACAGTCATTCAAATTGGAGAAGAGATTGTTTAGGAAAAACAGCAGCAGCAGTAAATAGATCTTACAGAACCCTAAAAGGTTAACTAAAGTGTTGAAGATAATAAATACATTCGGATCTGTAGTGTCACTATTTGCTCTATTACAATAATGGAAAATTTTTTTAAAAAAAAAAAAATTAATTTTGTTCGGAGTAGTCCTTGAGATGCCTTGCGAAGGCATTGCTCCCAAATCTGGACACCGTTTCACCTGAGCAGTCATTGTCCTCCGTATTGTGGGTTTCATCTGTGATGTTTCCATGGCAACGGCAGGATCTCCCTCACTCCCAGGGACTGGTGTCACAGGAAGTCTGTTTGTTTGTCCATCATTAAGGAAGATGATTGTTCTCCCAACTTGGGCTCCTTTTGAAGAGAAGAAAAGCAAAAATGTAGACTGCACATAGGAACAAAGCTCAAAATGTTCTCATGCAAATCTTTCAACTGTGGTCACAGTGTGAAGGGAGTATCTAGAATCAGTGGTGTGAACTATTCAGTCACCGGTGGAGGCCTAATGCTGCACGTCGCACGCAAGAGCGTTGTGTCCCATCTTACACGAGTCTCCGAGCTGCACAAGGTGGGTGTGGCGCACGAAAGAGCAGCAAGGTACAAAGTACGGTGCAAAAATGGAGGAGAATGACAACTGATGCTGTTCAATAAAGTGCGGTACAAGGTGAAGACCTACTGCTTTACAAGTTTCCCATGTGTCTTTCTGCAACATTTATAAACGCATATAATGGAAGCTGAGCAAAAAGCAGTGCAGAGGGCTGTGGAGCATATTGTGCTGGAGGAGGAAGCACAATGGTAGCTATTACTACCACCACCACCACCACCACCACCACTACTCCTTTACACCCTTTCCCCTTCATTCAAACCTAACATGTTCCTGAAAATCTGTGTGTTCAGCTGGGTGTCCAGACACTGAAGATGAGTTTCCA
The DNA here is from genome assembly GCF_900964775.1 of Scleropages formosus. Taxonomy (NCBI): domain Eukaryota; kingdom Metazoa; phylum Chordata; class Actinopteri; order Osteoglossiformes; family Osteoglossidae; genus Scleropages; species Scleropages formosus. Next base: position 771,659 of record NC_041813.1, on the reverse strand, counting down.
TTTTTTCTTAGGGGAAAATCATTCATCCATTCCCAGCACCACACAGACTGACCAAAAAAAAAAAAAAAAAGGGGGGGGGGGGGGGGGGGACAAAAATTACCCAAAATGCTCAAAAGCACAAAGAAACAGAGGAAAATTGTGCAAAGATGACAACTGAACCATTCCTGTAAAAACAAAGTTAGATGGCATCTGTTCCCAGCATTCTCAGCCTGTACGTACTCCTAGTATATGTACGTGCGTGCGTGCGTGTGCATGCGCCTGCCCGCCCGCGCGCACATCTGCTGGGACTAGTTACTCATGTGAGGGGACAGTTCAGCCAGTTTATGTGGCTGCAGAATGGGGACAAAGCCCTCATGCACAGATGAACGTTACAGATGCCAGAAGTCCGGCGAGGAGAACGTCCACACACCAGGTGTCTATACACTCGGGCATCAGTTTAACTTCTTAGCTTTGGACGTGCCACACTTGAGCACAGCGTATGACATACAGGCATAGCATGAAATCAGAAGCCCGGTTTGGCACTTAATCCAGTCATCTGTGTAAAGTCTGTGCCGGACACTCAGAAGACAGTGTTGAAGGGGTTGGTGAGGAGATGCCATGTAAACCTAAACCTAGGAAATATAAAAGCCAGAAGAGGGCTTTAAAAAACACTTATAAAAAAACATTTGAGTCCAGTATGCCGCTGTACATTATGCATGATGTACAGCTGCACTGCAGAAAATTAAGGCACTAAAAGCTGAGTGACCATGAGGCAATCTGGCAGAAAATGGCTAAGGTACACTGCCAGGGCATTTTGAGCTCGTGTGGATACAGCGTTGTGCTCTAAAAGATTTTAAATTAAAAAACATTTCACAAACATGCAACTTCATCAGCTTTGTGGCTACAGCGTGTCACGCTGGCATCCAGTAGTTTTGGTAAAGAGAACACGAGGACATTGCACGCAGAAATATAAACGTGACAAAACAACGTCCAAGGATACGGGTCTTTGCGGTGCTTTTTAGCAAAAGGACGCAGGTCTCGAGGTCGTGTGCTTGTACAGTGACGCCTGTAGCACAATGCTAACGGACTGCAATGATGAAACTAACTGTGCCAGTTTCTTCTGTTGACTCATGAACATTCAAACGCGCAAAAGCTACAAGTACAATTATGCAGTTCTGTAACCGGAGTCCAAATGAATTCCAGTTTGGCAAAAAAAATGGTATCTATACAGGTACACGCTGGCGAGCAGAAAATAAAGGAATTTACTGCTTACCACATCACACTTATGTTTTAGTACATTTACTTTTGTTCATTTAGCTGACACTTTTCTCCAAAGCAACTTACAGTGTAAAGGTTACAATTATCTACCTATTTAGACAGCTTGGTAATACGCTAGGTAAAAACGACTGCCTAGGTAAACGTAAAGCTCACTTTCCATTAACTCCATTTCATGTTAAAGTACAATGAAAGATATACATTTTATCATAAACTCACCTGCACATTTTGTCAAGTTCACTTTACCAGGTTTCCCTCACCTTTCAGTTCTTCCTCATTACCAATCACAGATATTCCTCATTGCTTCACAGCACTCAGTTCATCTGAATTTGTGCAACTTATGACATGACCATGACGTTGTGCCAAGAAAACACCACCACACAGGAACTAACCCGGCAGGTAGGCGGTCAAGCGCCGCCGACTCAAAGCGGACTCATGCTGAACACCTGTGTGCTTTTCGTGCTACGGGAGGGTACAGAAGCGGTGTACCATTCCCCTCCTTCGGGCACGTCTTCGCTTTACACTCCGAGTGGGATTCCAAACCACGTGTGAACACACAGCTAAGGCACCGAGGCACCAGCGTAACCTGCTGATGTTATCTGCACTAGCACCTAAACAAAAGGGGTTCATTTCCTCTTAAAACATCACTTTGTTATTCAGCTGTTCAGTAACACTCAAAAATTTGTGGCACTGAAGAGCCTTAATAAATGGCTTGTGTAAAGGGTTAGAGAGGAGGCCCTATAGTAGTAAGTACTCATCAACAAGGTTTATTAAAAAAAAAAAAAGGCATAGCCTACCTCTTCTCCATACCTAGTTCTAACACTTGCAGTATATGCAACTTGCAAATAAAAGCACTGAAGTTATGCAAAGTTATTCCCAAACTTTTGTTGACTCACCGATTACACCGTTCCACGTATGAACTCTTTTCCTTCCTTTTACAGATGATGGCAAAAACACTGCACCCCACAAGGAGATGCAACTTGCACAACATTCATTATGTGCTGTGCTTCATGTGAGCGCAAACAGTTCAACGCGCTGCTGTGAAATGTGGAACTTCTATGCCGTGTGTCACTGACTGCCTACAGAATGACATTACGGCTGAGCGACCATGTCTTTCAGGTAAACAGCCATCATTTCACATGTAGGCTGGCGTTCCACAGCCACACGTCATTATGCAAATATTTCTTGGATTCACCTTGTCCCACATGGCACTCACGACTCAGTTAAGGAGGCGATTTGATGGATCCAACAGTTCAGCCACTGAAGAGGTTCTTAATGTCAAACATACGCTATGGCCGGCCTTCAAACTGTCCACACCTGATTTACTGTTCGATGTCGTCGCTTTGGAGAAAAAAGTGTATGCCGAATTAATAAACGTTAATGTAAATAAAGAGGAATCAGCCTCATTAAGACAGAGGTGGTTCTTGGGTTAGGAAGCTAGTTTGACAACAAAACAGGTGGTGGAACATACCAAAAATTCAAAGTTGTAATGATTCAGACGCTTCACTAACTTAGAAGGTAGGTTATCAATGGAACAAAAACCTGGATAGAGAAAACTACTGAGAAACCCCTGTCTAAATAGTACACAGGGCAAGCAATGTGAAAAAGTGGAAAGAATAAGTATACAAAACTATGATTTGTTGCATAGAGGCCAAGCATGGCAATACCCCATCACTCTTTTCCTGGCTTCAGCGTCTCAAGTTGACTACTAGTGAACGTGTGAAGAGCGAAGGCTTCATGCCCTTACTTAGTCACTCAGTGCACCTCATCTTTTGTGCGGTAAAAGCATGAAAGCTATAAATACACCATAAGAAAGCATATTATGGGAAACCCACTGAAACAAAGGAAGAGGAAACTGAGCCAAAGCAACATGTAAAGATGAGGGACTTTTCAGTGAACAAGGTTCTACAGTGAATTCATGCGTTAAAGTGCTTTGTTACGTTCAAGAGGTCAGATGGTACTGAAAGTGACAACTACAGCTGGAATACAACAAAGATGCTGGAAAAGCAGTGCCTATAAATGTTTTGTTTTCCCAGAAAGAGAAATGCAAATATTCAGTTGTTCTGAAACTGTATTCATGAATTTTTGCAGGAGAAATTTTTTTTAAATGGCTTTACTCATATGGTAGACTATGTATGCTGAGGGGAAGCAGGTGAAAAATGAGTAATGACCACAAATTTTTCTCCCCCCCCTCAGTTTAACCCGTCTCAGATTGAAAGTTACGACTGACGGTAATACACTCCAAACTGTTTGAGTGAACTGGGGTGTCTACAGACCAGCACAGACACACACTTTACAGGGGAACAGGGTAAAGAGCGAAAGGGCCACGCACACTCACCTACGTTTCTCCATGCGAAAGGAGTGAAGTGATTTCTGGGGTCATGTGACCCACTGCCTTGGCCGCTTCGACGATAGCCCTGCGATACATCCCTTTTTTCTTGCGGTTAAATCGGGAGCGGAAGAACTGTCGGAACGGGGAGAGTTTGGACACCGAAAGCTGCGAGGTGGTGGGCGAACCGAACCAGGAGACTTTAGCCTCGGGCCACGGGGCCTCGTGCTCGGTCGCCTCCTCGCGCCTGCTGCTGCTGCTGATGCTGAGGACACGTGCCGGCCACCAGGGGAACCCGTGGATCTTCCCCCACACCACGTCTCCCACGGCCACCGCGTGCCCCTCCTCTGTCACGCATTTGGTCATACTGCGGGTGTGGAGCCGCACCGTCAGTGGAGGGACGGTCTTGTTCTCGTCCCTGGATGAAGAGGAAACGGCAATGTCCTCTCCCGGGGCAAAGTCGCACAGCTCCGGCGATGTCCCATCAGAACTAAAAGACTTGGACTCTTCCAAACTGTCGCTGCTGCAGACCGACAGGCTGGAAGAGTCGGCCTTCCGCTTGCGGAAATTGATGAGGAGGGTGAGGTCCCCGTGCTGCTCCGCCTCCTCCCCCTCCCCCGAGCTGCCCGAAGACAGTTCCAGAGAGCTCTTCTCTGCGGAGTCTTCCGAATGTGCCAAAGAATGTCCCTGGACCCTGGGGCTCCGTCTCTGTGCTCCGCTCACTAGCTCTGCCTCGTACACAGAGAGGCTGTCGTCCCCGCTCGTACGCGGCCGTAGCCGAATCTTTGGGGAAGTCACATCCTGGTCGGAAGGCACAGGCCTCGGAAGTTTGAGCTTCGGGACAGAGGCAGCAGAACCGGTTCCTGATCTGTCTAGTGGGTTGAGCGCCTTGTTATGGGGCTCGAGGCCATTCTGTATTAACTGCTTGGGACAGAAAGGTTTGATGGAGCCATGCACCCTAGAGGGGATCTTCATGACCTCGCCTGTTCCCTGCGGCGTGCTGTATGAGATTTTAATGACCGGACTGTGAGGAACCAGCTCAACAGGAAACTTCTCTTCCTCCCTCTTGTCTTTCCTGCACCTCTTACTATCATAATTTGTCTCTTCTTGTTTCTTGGGGTCTTTGACAATGTCGGCATCTTCTTTCTTAGCTGCCCTTGCAGGCTGTCCATCTCGGCTGTCCTCATCACTGTTTAGAGTGTTTTTGCACTTCTCGCACAGTACCTGTCGGGGGCGGAGTCTGATGGTGCTCATGGTCATCCGGCCAGTCTCACGAGTCCGCCTTTTCTTACGCTTAATTAGTCGGGGCGGGGGTTGGGGCACCCACTGACCGTAGCTGTGGCGTACCCACAGGGGCTGGGGGAACGGGGCACCTTCAAAATAAGGGGGATAGGGAAGCTGACCGAGGGGTACAGGCACAGGAGCGAGAGCACAGGTGGCTCCGGGGTTCAAAGCAGGTCCTTTCTCTGGCAGCGAATTTTCATCTGTTGCTGGATGTTCCGGTTGACTGCATTGTTTCCAACAAGGTTCCTGGTTTGTGATGTCACTGCTAGGCCTTGGAAGGGGTGACTCTTCTTGCTTTGACATGACATCTGGTAGACAAAACAACCCAGTCCTGTGCAGGAAAAAAAAAAATCCGCACATAAAAATACAGGTCTTCCAAAGAATATCAACCCCAGTCACTTATTTTCCCACCAGCATTGTGGGAAAAACAGATCTAGGAGAATGGTACTCGTATCCTCTGACACTGGAAATATTTGATGAAAAAATATCCTCATGCTGAAACATGACAAATAGCAGTAATATGTAATAAAGCCAACCACATCAGAACTGCCCATCCCCCCGCCCCACCCCCTGTGCAGGAATGACACAAAACTAATAAAATACTGCACAACTGCATGAGAAAACGGTGTGCTTTGGTAATCGTGATGTTACCTAATAAAGGTGAGGCAGACACATTAGTACAACAGTGCTTTTTCAGAGCTCCAACCATTAACTACACGCTTATATTGGCGGAGGCAAAAGGGATTTGTGTCTCATTCTAAGGCATCATCATCATTGCACTCGGGTGGAAAAGTGGCAAGCAAAGAACAGAGCATTGACTAAAACACTTTGCCCCAGTTTGAATCAGCATCTGGAAGTACTTACAATTTCCTGTTACTCATGTAAAAGGTATAAGGGTCAAGGACAAACTCGCTGTGTACAGCTCGTGTTTGGTACCACACAGGACAGGAAACACAAACAATGTGCACAGCTTCTCTGTTACCTGTTTCAAGGCTGAGAACTTCTCTGGAATGTGTGCATAGCCGGTGCTTGTTTTTTTTTTTTTAAAAGAAAAAAATTACTTATAGAGATGCATCTTAACTAAATAAACAGTGTGGGTTACCTTCAGAAGGTAAATGTAGCATACAGATCTGGTACAGTAGGGTGCCGTTAAGATTTAAAAACTTTACTGCCTGCACTTGTGTAACTTTCAGTACATATGATTAGGAAAAAACCTCAAGATTAATTCTACTACATCTATTTTCTTTTATTCCTAGATCATTTTAAGAATGGTTCTATTTAATACAAGAAAGGTAGTGAATAAAGTTAGGTTGGGTTTTTAATTTGTGTACCACAACTCTTCCTCTGCATAAGGCTGATTTTTGAATGAAACACTGCAAAAGGTCTCAAACAAGGACCGCATTGTCGTGATGTACCATGGTACAAGCCGAACATACCGTTTCAAACTAGCTAATCATACAAGAAGATAAACCCTCATGATACAGGTCTCACGGATAGCTGCAAGGAAGTCAAGATTTACAAAACCGTGCTCATGGATTCTCATAGCAACACATTTCCCCTGGAACACACACAGTAAAGCTCTTTTTAAGGCAAGTGTGCACTTGCTTTAGCAGCACTTGTTAGACTGGTTTGGTGGTTTTACACTTATGTGGCAGACTGTAAACACAGGCACCTTAAAACCCTACTTTTTCTGCATTTTAATGCTTAATATGACTTACTGAAAGAAGCGTAGCTGGTTCCGCTGACCGCAAGGCAACGCAACAAAACATCGAGCGGTTAATCAGCGTTAAGTCACAACACTGGCCTGCAGTGATCTCGACCCATGCAGAAATACTATTTTAGATGGACTCGAAAGACACAGGTGAACCACGGTCAGCGTACAGCGAGCGCAAGTCTGGCTTTTTCCGTACACAGAACAAGACGCGCGGAAGCCGAGCGGGGGGCTACGGCAGCGGCAACACTAAGCTGCATGGCATCGGGAGCTTCCAGCTACAAAAAGGAAGCCGTTCCTTCGAAAGTGTCTGCTTGTCACGCTCCCGAGCTAGAAACCCCGTCGAAAACACGTACGCCATACTGAGAGGCGCAGCACAAACGAGGGAAATGAGAAATGACAGCCGCGGCCAGGGCAGAACGACACGTGTTCTGCAACACCGCTCGGACAAAAGGATACGGGACGGTCCTGGAAGCCCCTCCGTCTTTTCGAAAGAAAAAAGAACCCCACGAATCATTTGAGGAGCACAGAAGCCCCAAGCGCCGTCCTTATATCTGGGTCTGTATTTGCGTGCCTGCGTAAAGAGATTAAGAAGGTACACCGAGCAAAGCGGGATGAACCGAAGTGTTTCCGGCTTCTCCTCATCAGCCATAAAGCTCACCGCATTTCCTTCCACCCCCCCTCCCTTTTGACTATAATGGCAACCCCAAAAAACACGAGGTTCAATTTACACCAGAGGTGTGGAAAATTCACAGGGGACAAATACCGAGTAGCGTGCGCAAGGCTAAGAGCGGCGGTGCGTACGAAACGAGGCACGGCACCACGACGACTCTTACGTAAGGGACGTTACAAAAGAGCAAGTAAAACTGGGAAAGCGCGTTGGACGGGGGTCTCGGCCAAGCGGATAAACGTACGAAGCGCCGCGAGACAACGATGCCTTCAAGACGCAGAAAAGACTAGAGAGGGAGCGGCGCCGAGGAGAAGGCCGTCCTCAGCAGAAAGTCGGGGGGCCGCTGAAAGCGCGACCTCGTCCTCCGTGCCTCCGGCGTTTCGGGTGCGCAGTAAAACATCGCCGCTGGGAGTCGGAGGCAGCGAGTCTCTATAAATACACACAGGTTTTAAGCTGCGCCGCACAGCCAGCGCAGGACAAGAGCACAAGGCAAGTACATGTGACTGAGGCAGCGGGACACGAGACGCGCTGCCCCGCAACTGACGTGCCCTCCGTATTCCCCACACAACACAATTCATTCACACACACACACACACACACACACACACACACTTACATTCCCCCAAATACACTGAACATAACCAACTCACAAATTAAAATACACTCTTTCCCCCAGCAGCACTACTCACCATCGCCCTCCTGTCTCACAAAGAGAGCCACCCTAAAATATTCACACTGGAAAGAAATTAAAGAATTCATTGAGGGCAAATCAATATAAAATCATGGTAAAGGAGTGCTGTGTTTATGATGGTCTGTGTCCTTACCCTGTTTCACCCACATCATGACATGTGGCAAGAGAAGGGGCACAGAAAATGTGCTCCATTATTATTAACACAAACAGTACCAGCTCCTCCAAACACACATCTTACGCGACTCTAAATACATTTTTTTTTCTTACTTTTATCAAAAACAGAGACATGATTTACTTGTGTACACACTCGACTCATTGAGAAAGTGTAAATAAATATGTTTATATGCAACAAAGTGCTGCTCAGCCCCCCCCCCCCCTTAGCATATTGGCTAAATCAATGCACGATTTTTGTCATTCCTGTTGGGGGAAATAGAAGGTTTTTATTAAGTACACTGACATTTCAGTGTAGAACTGCGACAGTTCAGGCCGAATTATTTCACCGGCGTCGTATTTTCACTAAAAGTCCTCATTCAGGTACTAATAATTTAATATAACTGTGAGGAAAAGGCCACTAGGCTGACAGGTTGTGTCTCTTTCTTTCACTAACAACTCCGAAAATGTGCTTTTAGTGCTTTTCCCTACTTGTTTCGGCTACGAGCTGCGAAAAGTGCTTCATACCGAGACGAGTAGAGGAAAGTGAAGGAAAGTGCTGGAAGCTCTCAGCTGAGGCACCGATAGAGACAGAGCGGAGCGGCCTAGTCGAGTCGCCGGGCCGCACAGCCTCCTTCTCCCTCCTCTCCCTCCTCGGCCTTCTTTGTATACGTGTAGGCCCGCGCGGCGCTTTCCAACTCGTATTTTATGCACAATCCGCGTGGAAAAGAAAAAAAAAAAAAAAAACAAACAAACACTCACTTTTTGTTGCAATCCAGCAATATCCCCGTGTAGCTCCTCTCCCGAAAGCTGAGGGTCACCACCAGCGTGTCGTTCACGATCTGATCGATGGTGACCGGGATCCGGGAGCCGGCCCGCAGCTCCTCGGCCGCAGCCTCCATGTTTCCCGGGCTGAGGTGTCCGCGCTGGCGCTGCTCGATCCCGGCTGCGGGAGCCACGGTCGCCTCGGCCTCGGATCCGTCACTCTGCTACTCCCGAGCACGGGAGGCTACGGCAGGGCACGGAATGACGCCATCACCTCCACCGGGGGGCAATTACAACAGCGCGGCCAGCGGTGACATCACAAAGAAAGAAAGCCGGCGAGCGGAGAGGAGAGAAGAGGAGGAGAGGAGAGGAGAGGAGAGAAGAGGAAAGGAAAGGAAGAGAGGAGACAAGAGAATAGAAGATAAGAGAGGAGCGCAGCGCTGCAGCGTCGCGTTGTGCCCCGATGTCACCGTTCGTTCGTAGGCACCGCGCCGCGCCGCTCGTTACAAAGTTCGCCCAACTGTCACAGTGAAACGGTCCATTTCCCCCCTTTTCTTTCTGTTTGTTTTTTTCTCTCCTTTTTTTTTTTTTTGCTATATTCGTGCGGCGCTCTTTCCTTCCACTTTTCTTTCCCCATGGCGAAAGGAACTCTTTTTAAACATACCTTGTGTTTTTACATGTTCTCATGATCATGATCATCTCACACACACACACACTGAGTCGACTGCTATGTATGACGTCGTGCCGCTCAAACGTTAGAAATAAAGACACACCGATCGATTTGCTCCTCACACACACACTGACTGTTTGGCGCTCTTTTTATTTGTTTCGACGTGTCTCTTATGGCCACAATGAATAAACATGATCCGTTCATTTATTCCGCCGAATCGGCGTGTTTACAACAACAGCGCTTTATTGATCAAACAAAACAATGTATTTTCAAACACGCGCCACTCACGGCCTATTTCTTTCTTTCTTTCTTTTTCTCTCCTTCTATTATTAATGACAAATTGAAAGCGCCTCTCGCTGTGGAGGGACTTGGTTGGTGCTCATGATTATGACATGATGATTTTGGGTCGGAATATCGGTGCCAAACTACTCAGTTAATGTCAGTAAACACACACAATGAATGTTACAGTATTAAACGTGGTTAAAGTTCAACTCCAAGTGGAGCGGAACACACACTAGTTACGGTTATTAGTGTTTTATAAACAGTTTTTTTTTTTAAAACTTTATTTAATAAAGTTATCAATAATACACAACCAAAAAAATACATTAAAATCCACAATCAAACAAACCCAACACCATTTTCCTACAGTTGGTCAACAAAGTTACTAAGCAACCATTACATAAAGCACATTTGTCAAGACAAAATCTTTCCCATAACAATCCCTTTCTGGCTTCAAAATACATACCCAGTGTTTTATAAACAGTTACAAGTGTACAGGTCCAATCCGAACTGTGTGTGTGTGTGTGTGTGTGTGAACTGAGCAGCACGTTCTGTACGAAACACCACACTCATTTTGCACACATTCACTGTAAGTACTTTGCTCTGTTAGTACTTTACCGTAGTACAGCAGCAGGAGTGGGATTCGAACCCGAGTCCTTTACGCTTCGGCAGGATTTGAACCCTAACCGTCTCTCTCACCATTCATTGTAGAGCACGTAAATAAAAGCAGCCTTATTTCTGCTGTTGACTTCATATTTCATTTCCTATACTGTATACGGTATGTACTGTACACTGTACTATGCTATACCATACTATAGTACACTACTACTTAACATACACATTTCCCCTGGGACTGCTGTAGTGATTAAGTCCTTCTTTTGTAATATTATACATGTTCACTGGAATAAAAGCGTGGTGTCATGGTGCAGTGAATTACCCTGTTACCACACTGCTCCAGTCTGCCTCATTTTTACTTGTGGAGTGTGTACATTGTCCCTGGGCTCACTTATAGTTTCCTCTCCTATTTCACACACATTCCGTTTAGGTGAAAATGTCACTAAACTGTTGCTGCTGTATGAGAATGTTGTTTGTGTGGTTTCTTACCTATGACTTTTCTCCCATTTCCAACTACTAACTATACATTTTCCCAGCAGATGTCGCCAAACCCTCTTTTGAGAAATGAAACCTGGATTTTTTTATTTGTTACACCTGATGATTAACACACAGCACAAACCAAACTAAAGCCAATAAACCCCTTTGGTTTGTTCAGCAGTTATTTATTCCATTTCTACTCCTGTATATTCCATTCAAGTACTGTCAGTGCCGTGGTTTTACCAGTACATCAAAAATACCGCCGTTTTACCTCACTCTTGCACTGCTTGTCCCGGTCAGGGTCGTGGTGGTCTGGAGCCCATCGCAGAATCACAGAATGTCAGCATCTCTGGGCGCAAGGCTTCGGGGAGCACCCAGCGACCCGCACACACTCAGGGAGAACATGCATAGTGCGCACAGACCAAGATGGACTTGAACCACAGCCCAGGTGCTGTGAGACAAATAGTTTTTACCTGCTTTTCACATTTTACTGTGAGCGTGAGGGGGGGGAAAAGCGGTGACCTGCCACACAGTGTTCATTCAAGGTGGAAAATGCTTTACGTGCATCAATGGCCGTATTTCGGCGCCAGCAGTAACGTGCAAAGATTTTTTTTCCAGAGTTTTTCCGAATGGAAATAATAGGAAGCTCCGTTAGAATCTCCTTGGTAACTCAACTCAACTGACTCAACATCAGAAATTACTCAAGCTGGTTTCACTTCGTTTAGCAGAAGAAAGCTTAGCAAGACTATTTTATTTGAAGTGACTGATTTCAGCAAATCATTTTAAGTCTGATAAAATGTTCCTTTAAAAACTGGAAATTTTCTCCTATTGAAAAACGATAATATTTTGAGAATATTTTGGGTTGTTGCTAGAGACAAACTACATATACAGATAGACCCTCTTGCTTTATGTTCTTTAGAGATTTTTGGGAACGCTTGCCTTTCAGCGATCGGCTGTCAGCTGTGGCGCAGGGAGAGTCTCTTGCATACGAGGCATTGCCATATTTTTGCATCTCCAGAAAACAGGACAAATGTCTTTCTTCAAATGTGCTTCTTTATTGGTATTTGTGGTCCGTTTTCTGAAATAATAATTGTTATGCTAAATCCCACAGTATGGTTCCACTTTATAGTGTCTTTACATTTTTATTTGTAAAAACTGAAAACCTGCCAGTTCACTTTTTCAATCCAGAAAAACATAAAGAATCTTTTTAGCTCTCGGGTTGCTTTTATATTACGATGTTCAAACGAGGCCCCTGACAACGACAGCTTCACCTGCAGCGTTGTATTTGAAAACCTGAACAGCATCTCTCTCCAGGTAAGTCTCCACCAGGTAAGTGGGGGGGGGGGGGGGGGGGGGGGGGGGGGGTATTTTTATATCTTCGATCTGATGTTTCCGTGACACCTACTGTTCAAAACTGAAATTACACACAAAATATTACACTCATATTCCTCACACCACGGGCTTCATTCCTTCCAAGAAATCACCGTTTGGCCAATTCCTATTATTTCTACGCACCCAGGTACTGTGAGGCAGCAGCGCTATTTGCTGCACCACCGTGCCACCCTGTAATAGATCAATGTGCAATGAAGTTACAAGTTCACGCTGAAAAACGTCAGAGACCTCCTCCGACACATGCCAAATACATCGGAAGCACCAAAATAATAATGAAAAATGAAAGTAAAAATACAATCTTAATGCTGCTTTTGAATCCCCTTTTTGCAGTTCTCCAAGGGAAGCAGTTCTGAATCAATAAACCTATAGGAAGAAACACCACACACTCTGTATTTCCTTACAGTTTACTAAAAAAGCACCTTTCCTCTAAATATACTTTTTCCCAGGGCAGTATTAGGTGGATCTGGCTCGATAATGACACACTGAGCTTCATTTGAGATGGGTACTGGAACAGAGGTTATTGATCATTTTAGGTATGTATAAATAATATTCCAGAGGAAACTACACAAGACAGCATAATGTATAATCTGTGTCCAATGGAACAGTGGCAATCACCACAATTGGCTGAGAAATCAGTCATTTTTGTGGCACGATTTTATTTTTTTTTAAATTAACCATAAGACGAAGAAACACTGAGAAGTGGGGAGTAGGTGTTTAAATTTTTTTTCCGATATCCAAAAGAAAGTTTCTCACATTGACTGGAACTGTAAAATACATAATAAACCATATTGTACAATGTCCTAAGGGGGAACTCCTCTGCTTAAAGCTTTGAGAGTGATCGCATTTCCTGAAAAAGTTATAGAAACAGTAAAATATTAATAGATGATGTAAAAAATGTATGCAGACCTGACACAATTTAAACAACAAAAGCAAGAAAGAACAGCACTAACATTCTACAAAGTTATGAATAAACCCAATGCAGAAAATGTGAGAAATGTAAATAAAATAGCTGCACTTACCCATTTATACTGGAAGGTGGGTAATAGGGTTTCCTTCCAAGAGTAATGTTTCTAGACACCTTTTTCATAGATGTCATGGATAAAGAAGTGTTTTCTGAAGTTCGCTGAAGAGTGATGGTCAGTGATGACAGCGGTGCCTCCTTTTGACATTTATAGGATTGTGATATATGTATTAGTTATTCAAATAGGATAAATATGATGAAATAGGATCAAATAGGACAAATAGGATGAAATTTGTACACGGGTGCATGAACTCGAGCAGGGGGGCACGAGAAAGCTCAGTCCCTATTCTCTCTAGTATCCATCACGTCTTTCAGTTTTTCCACAAAAACATTAAGGTTGTAAACTTTTCAAGCAAGTTTCTTTTGAGGAGTGCTTGGTAAATTATCAATCTGGGCTTTTTCAAGAAGCATCTGCAGATAGATCAGGGATTGCCGGAGCAGATTCGTTTAGGTTTTTGAGAATACGCTACATATAAATGGACGGTCAAACACTAGACCCGGTGATCCAAATTTTAGTCATGTTACAGTGCCTCCATCAGGGACGTAAGCTACGCAACACACAACACCGCAGCCGCAGTGGAGTATTGGGGTGTGCCTCTGTGCCGTTATCATACTTCATGAAGGTGACAAAGAGTGTAATAATGTGCATATTTTCATACATGTTTATTTTGGTTAGCTGACACTTCTTTGAACAGTTACATTAAAATCTGATCAATTTATACTGCTTTTTTTTTTTTTTTTTTTTTAACTAGAATGACCAAGGTTAACTTAAGGATCCTGCTCAAATATACAGTAGCAGCTGTTAAGGGAGCGGCGATTCAAGGGTTAAGTGCGTGTGCGTGAACTATCTGGCGCCACCTATCGGCTAATTGGAGACGTGCAGGATGCGGTCCGGCAGCAGCACTAACGCGCTGAAGCGGAGACGCGGAGAAGCGGACGCGTCGGTCCGCGCGAGGCAGGACGGAGGAGCTCGTTTTTCGTCACGCGTAAAACTGCGCGAAAAATAAATCCGTCCTTTTCAACGTGTCGTGCGCGTGATGGAAAGACAGGGCAAGAAAAAAGCGCCACTTTTACTACTCCGCACATGTCTGGAATGAAACCCCACCGCCGGCCTCCTTTCCTAGTCCTTCGCTTCTTGTTCTTTGTTGCGCACGAGCCGTGGTCGTGGAGGAGACGAGTAACGCGCACTGCGGTGTCCGCTAAGTAAGTGAGGTAAAGCAAAGTGTCCCGGGCCGAGATGCGCTGCTCGGCCGACTGAGAGATGCTGAGCTCCCGCGTTGATGCCTCGCTGGGCCAAGTGCAGGAGGAGGAGAAGAAGAAGAAGAAGAAGGAAGAAGGAGAAGCAGAAGCAGAAGCAGAATGGGAGCCAACAATTCGAGCAAGAAGCCCGTCTTCGACGAGAAGGAGGACGGTAGGTGTTGTTGCGGCACCTGTCACCTGAGCGCTGCCGGGCTCGGTCTTGACTTGTACCGCGATCGAGGCGCGAGCGACGGTAATAAAACGCGGTAACTGAACAACCGACACGCCCAGGCGGCAGGCGGTCGCGCTGCACGTGAGCTCCAGTCACTGGCGCAACATTTGGGAAACAATGTAGCAAAACAATCCGTATTCCGACAGCGAGACGCCCTTCCAGGCACGGGGACGTTTGCGCGCGCCGCTCCGTCCCGCTGTCGCTTGACCGCTCGGACACTCACTGGACACTCACTGGACACTCACTGGACACTCACTGGACACTCACTGGACAGACCGGCGTCATGTGCCCTTCCTGTCAGTTGTGTCCACAGCGTCCGTCGCCGGTTGACACGGCGAATCAGCGACGTTTTCCCGCTGCTGATATTATTATTATTATTCGCACAAAACGTGTCTTTTTCTGCGGTTCGAAAGTTCACTCATTCTCTTAAATCTTATCACGTTTCATATGTAATATTTGTAATTCAGCACACCGTCTGAAGGACATGGTTCGTTCTCTTTGGATCATGTCGCCGCTTCAAGTGTCCGCTGTAGTAGAAAGTGATTCGTAACCGTGGAAACAGAGTGGACAGCAGTGCTGTGTGTGTCCCCAGCTCACGCTCTTCTTCATCCTGTGTCCACATGTGTCTTCATTCAGTCAGTGTCCTCTCTCTCTGCATCCACACGTTTCCATTCTGTGACATTGTGATTGTCTCTCCTACAAATACCCAGCAGGAAAGTTAGTTATTTCGAAACGTTTTGCAAATCCTTGCCGACACTTGCAGTATCCATTTGCATTCTCTAGGGTTCCTACAGACGCCGCAGTACTCGGAGCGCGGTACTCAGAGTACACCGAAGGTGTTTTTTGTGAGCTGCTGTCACAAGGAGCACCCAACTACTCAGACACGTAAGGAAGCTGTAGAGTGAGATGAAAACAGACGTGACCAGAGAATCCTGTGGTCCAGGAGAAGGTTGGATTGATTGGTTGCTGCATGAGCCATTATAGCGCTTCCACATCATTTTACCAATAAAAAGGTACCTTCCAAAGAGGTCCCACTACACAAACGAGAGTCATACAAATAAAAAATTAAATCAGATGTTTCGATAGAATAGGAAAGATGGTTGAAATGCACTTTGACAAGAATGGGTACTCCCGAAGCTTCCCGCGTTTACACTGTTTCCACCGTGTTCCTTGTGACATTGCTGGGAAGTTGAGGGCAGCCTGTTCCTCAGGGCAGCTTTTTAATCCCTGCTGAAGACTCATATCCTGTGTTTATAAAATATTGTCTAAACATTTTTCTTTCTGAAAACAGTCTTCTGCAGAGAAACTTACACTTTACTTCCTACTCTTCCCCCCCCCCAAAGTGTACATTCCACACCTCTCTCTTTTCATCAGACACTACAGCAATTTCCTTGCAGCCAACAAGCTTAGTTTTTAAATTTGCTTTGATATTGAGAGATCACTAAAATGAAGCACATGTATGCATTTCAAGACCACCTAGAAATCATAAGCCTCACACTTTGTTTTCCTCTTCAAATGTCAGCTGCTTACAAACTACATTCCAGGACAATATTTTACAGATGTCATGCATTATTTAATCATTAACTGAATTAACATTTTCTTTACACTAGAAATACTTTGCAGAAAAGCCATCACTATCAATGAATGAGGCACAAAACATGAAAGAATTTAAAGGTTCCTTTGCGCTTGAAGTGATACATGGCTGCTTGGCTGACCTTCAGGTTTGCAGCAACCCCATATTTAATGGAACACTGACAAATTGAACTGAACATCCAAATCAAGTTAGCTGAAGACCAGGGAACCATTATCTCTGCGAGTAGCTTGCATTCCTCCTGGAATCAGCTGTCCTCTCTGGAAATGTAGAGGAGGAAGGGCTACAGCAAGGATGTCCAATCTTTCTTAGCCAAAGGCCACAATTAAAGGGCACAAAAGACCCACAACCTTCTCCTCCCAGCTGCTCTTCACACCACCAAAGCACAAGTGTTCTGGCCAGCTGCCTTTATAGTCGCCTTTATTACGCTTGAGTGGGTGCAGCTTGCCCTCATCATTCATTCATTTAGGGCAGGGGCAGGTCCTTGTGAGCCGTCCGTCTTCCAGCTCCTGCCTCCTTAATAATAGTAATAATAATACGTTGCTGTATTATTATTATCATCATCATCATCAATAATAGTGATAATAATAATAATAGTAATAATGATAATAATACAGCGAGCCACAGTCTTTCCTGATATGCTTTTTCTCGTTTTTTTTTTTTTTTTGGTTTTTTTAAAGCAAACTGTCACTGTTTTTCTCTGGACATTTTATATCAGCAGCTTGCTGAAAACATCCTTTAATACATTTGCCTTCCAAAAAGAGTTTTGATTTCTTGGCAATGGTTTCAGCTTCTGCTCAGCTCACTTTGACCAGTGATTCTGACTGTGAGGACATGCTGTTAAGTGATTGCTGTTCACTTTTTAAAAAAACTTCTTTCAAAGTTGACTTTATCAAATCTGCCTTGAAATTTGTTAAAATGTATGCATGTCTTTCACTGGTTTCATTCCTTAAGAACTGAAACCGGTTCATTGCGTATCAGACAAGCTCATTATTTATGCAAAGTGCAACAAGACATATTTTAATGTTTTAATCTGAAGTAGCAAGACAAAACATAAAATATAGGGAAAAATACTGGTGTAAGATTATACATATAGACCTGTACTTCAATTTAGAAACACAATTTGGGCAAGAAGTCAGTTTGTAACCGAGATGTTTTTTTCAAAATACGCCCACTACATCACAGTCTGTAAAACTTACAGAGCAGCTGCTTAAACATAAATCAAATCCTGTCACTAACTAATGCAAAACTGTTACTGCTTTTAATAAGGATCTGATGCCCTCAATTGTTTGGAAAGTATTAAGTATAAAGATTAGTGCATTTTGCTAATATTGCTTTAACTGATGATGCACTAAATAAGTGTCCTGACCCGTTGGTGTTCTCAGAACTCGCTCCTTTTTTATTTCATAATCTTCATTATTTCATAATCACCCTTGAGATTTACATTTGTTATTTAACTGATGCTTTTCTTCAGAGTGACTTGCAATGTTGAGCTACTTACCCATTTATACAGCTGGGTAATTTTACTGGAGCAATTTAGGGTAAGTACCCTGCTCAAGGGTACTACAGCTGGAGGTGAGATTTGAACCAGCAACCTTGAGAGCCTGCACTCATGGTGACTTATGAAACTTGCTTAACTGCCTAACTTTGAAAGTAAGTGCAAATGAACTTGTTCTGCACTTTTTTATACCATCAATCTAGAGCCTTAGACTTTTTACAAATAAAAAGTAGGTGCAAATGTAGTTTTTTTTTTTTTTAAACTGTTGCTACATGATGCATGATTCTTGCCCAGATTTCAGTGCTGTTTATGCTTTTTTTTTGCTTAAAGAAACTTACCATAACATGGTTTTTACACTGCGCTGTGTGTTGACTGGTGACATTTTTGAGGGTTCAGTTCATGACTACTGTTATTTTCTGATGGAGGAAATCAAGACTTATTTATTCCAGGCTCTTGTAAACTTTATCCACGCAGTATGCACGGAGCTGTAGTCCCTCAGCTGTCTTTTGTTGCGTGTTCGGTCGGAGTCATACTCTTGCACCACTTGTGGTGCAGCAGCGCGAGGCCAAGGCCCAAGCATCCGAGGTGACGGAGAGTCCGTTTGAAAACCTAATCCTGAAAGTAACGCCAAGCAGCTTTCAGCCGTTGCAGTGCCTCTTTGGTTTTTCCTATTGCCCAATTTGTGCCGCTCATGAACAAACTGTTATAGACAGGCGCGGTCATTTAATCTGCCCACTTATTGGTCATTCTGACGGCGCTTTTATTTATTGGGTGGTGGTTGAGCCGGTCAGGCGACCTTCGATGGTGATGCTGTTGTTGTACGTACTAAATGGATTACACGCTATGTGATGGAACCTTTAAGTGCGCCGTGGTCCTCATGGTATTTGTGTACAGTTCCTGCCTGCATTTCTCAGAAATAATATATCCTCACTATTAAGAAAGCAGCATATGGCTTGCATTAGGAAGTCATATTAGAGCTGTGCTTGGCAGGACTGCATCTTGCATAATCCAGTTGTCAGTCTGGTGCCCAAGAGGGCTGCCAAATGGCTAATTTAGCAGATTGTTTGATAATGCTGAAAAGAAATACTGAACTGATTGCCTCAATCAATCAGTTGGAGCTGCGTGGCTCGACAGCATCATGTCAGTTTGGGAAATGCACAAATGTTTCCTGCTTTTGAAAATAAATCAGCAAGACACATTTGCTTGTCTCATCAGATATATGGTGTCTTGTCTTTGTTTTAGGTAAATAGGCAACACCTTATATTTGAAGCGCACACCTCTGTGCTATTGACATATTTCAAATAGTGTTTTAACACACAACTATGCAAATTTTGTGCAAAAAATCCCCCATGGACATCAGCCAGTCATAAATATAGCAACGGAAGTAGAGACCAGGATTTCACATCCTAAAGTGCGGTAACGTCCCGTAACTTCGGAACCCAGCACAATATCACATCCCTCCATATTAGAAAATGTATTAAGGGTTATTGCATTATGGAGCGATATTTCTTCCAGCTGAAGTGTGTCTAGAGGGGCAGCAGCTGCAGTAGTGGTTCCACAGAAAGGAACAAGGTTCAGGTTCGTTGTCCTGCGGTAGAGGCCTTGGCGAAGCTACGTGCCCTGAATTCCGTCATTAAAAATTACCCAGCCGTATACATGGGTAAATCATTCTAAGCTGCTTAACGTTGTGAGTCACTTTGAAGAAAAAGGACTGCTAAATGAATAAATTAATATTGGGGATGTGACGGATCTCATCAAAATCCGCATCCGTTCGATCCTTTGACAACCCAACGCGCGCTGCGGCTTCAGTCCTCGACTCTCAAGTCGGAAAATATTGCATGCGGATATTTGTAAGCTTTCAAAGCAACGGTTCCGTAAAAATGGATACGTGTGCAAATCATCAGTGTGTGTCTCAGAACTGGGGTCTCACGTGAATATGTTCGTGTGTGAGAGGGAACGCGTTTGCTTTGTCCACAACATGTTTCCATGACCCTCGGTGCTGTTGGTCTTTTTAGGATGAGACCATTTCTTGTTGCGTCATTTCCTGCAAAATGACCTCAAAATTATGTATATGTCTTTGTTTACACAACAGTCTGTATGGCTGTGCTCATGAAGGCATCCTGCTACTTCTGTGACTGAATCTTAAGCCTTTTTTTTTTTTTTTAGAATCACCCTTGTAGATGATATTGACCTGAACAAATCAGTGTGTCATAACTCCATGTACACACACAGTACCTCCAGCCTGTTTCTCACTGTAATCGTTACATTTTATCGTTATTTTGTCCCGTTTTCAGTTATGTGATGATGATGATATTGGGAAGGGATAGGAGCAGAGTACAAATCCTATTTCCATTATTATTTTTTTGCCATTTCTAATGTACTTATGTAAGAGTAGCTGTAGCCAGCAGCGTGTACAGTGTTGTTTCATTTCGTTGCATTGGTGCATCATACCCTATGCTGTGGTTTAAATGTTGCGTGTCAGTTACCCGCATCGTGTTCCGCTGTGATGTTTGTCGGCGTTGACTAAAAAGTTCTGGAGAATTGTCTCAGCCAGCATAGTGAAATCCAGATTTTCGACCAAGGAGTTTCCAGAGCGCTTCCTCAGCCGGGACGGAAACGCTCGAGAGCGGAGCCGCGGCGCCCAGCGCTGGGCAGCTGCCTTCTCTCGGTGCTTTGGGTGGGAAGAGGAAAAACCGTGTTGGGCAGGTGCGCGTGAGTGAGACCGCATGACCGCAGCTCCGTGTTTCCGTTCATAAAATTGCACTCTACACACGAGAAATGATTCGATATGGGCTGGAAGTGATGCAAGCCGACAGCGACTCCTCTCACTTTCCTCTCGCCTCGTCTCCAGGGAGCCTGTACGCAAACAGAAACGGCGTGGCGCCGCACCCCGGGCGCCGTCGATTATGCGTGCGAGCGCTGCAGTCTGCGCCCTCTGCCACGGGGCCGTTTGACGTTTTAATTGTGCCTAGCGGTGCGCCGATAACGCGACGTGGCGGGGAGCCGCCGACGGCAGCCAGGTGGGCGAGATGCCGGGCCTTTGATTAATGGCGGCTTCCTCGGGCAGCGTTGGATGTGCAGCCCCGTTTGTCTTCACTCGCGCCTCTCGAAACTCTTTGGAAGAAACCCCCGAAGGCTGAAAGATAAGTGGATAATTTAAAAAGGAAAAAAAGAAGTGTTAATGAGGAGGATCTTTTTTGTTAAAAAGTGCCACGAGAGGAGAGTTGCAGTAACAGGAAGGCGGGGCAGCGATCGCCGCACTCGTGGCCGTCTGGAGCTTCTCGGGTATCTGCAACGGCGCAAAAGGCACAACCCAGGAAGTGCAAACGCAAGCGCTTGGGAGAACGTGGGCGACACTGCTGTTGTCCTCAGAAGGCTAATAAGAAAAAGTACCTGGCTGTATAATAATTGCACGAAGCTCATCGCCGTCAGTCGCTTTGGGGAAAGGTGTCACCGTAATGAACAAATGTAAATGCAAATGTCAATAATTTGCACCCTGCGGTGGCAGTCTGGCCTTCAGTCTCATTATGCTACAGCATCCGGCTGTGGAGAACAGACACAGTTTAGTTTCTTATTCAGTTCTAGAGTTATTCTCACACAGTGACACAGACCGCTGAACACAGGCACGAGACAAACATATAGTTGGGTATATGCTAAATTACCGTAGTAACCAGCCCGTCGTTACGGTAGAAGTAACCCCACTGGCCACAGAGGAGAGGAACTACAAAAGTCAGGACAGAAAAAAGGTCTCAGGTGCCAGTGGCTTCTCAGCCCTGTGCTCTTGGACTGAACTCGTTGCTCTTGTACACGAGGTAGCGTACAGCGACGGTTCGCTTGTCCTTGTGCAGCGCGTCACTTTGTTTGAGCGGCGCACGCTTAACACGGCTCGGCTCGGCTCGGCTCAGCTCAGCTCAGCTCTGCTCATCACTGGCGCGTCGGAGAGAACGACGGAGCGTAAGCTTCCAAACTCATGTAACGCGTATGAATATACTGTGCTGCGCTCTACTTTACGCTCTTCTCCTTTGGCCACATTTGCTGCACCCAAAGCGATGTGGATTCTACGACTTCATCCGTTCAATTCCGTTAAGTCAAGAACCGCCCTTATTTCCCACAGCGTGTCGCCGCTGTTGGAACGTAACCTGAGCTTCCGCCTTTGCGATTCCATTCAAACTGCAACTTCCGGCTGGAGACCTCTTGAAATGTTCCGTTAAAAACCAGCGACTCGTTCTGTTTATTCTTGCGTGCGTAGTCAAAGGTGCCATGTGGACATACATTATTTATCCTGTTGCATACTTTTCACCTCCGAGATGCTAAAAATAACACAAGATAACGTTTTTCACTGATGCTTTTTCGTCTGTTGAGTTTTTTGTGTCACACTTTTCATGCTTCTGGCTCCGAGTCTCTCTCTCTAAATAGGTTCCGCAGAGCTGTGTGCACTCGGCACTGAATAGTGCTCTGTAGGACGGTGAAACATTATTTTAGTCCCCCAAGCGCAGGCCATTACTTACGTAGGCCTCGGACATCCCCAGAAGCGGGGATGTATTTTGTAGCCTCCGAGTGTGTGAGCTGCTCTCAGGAAAAGAGCTGTGAGCCCAAGTGAGCAGATGAAGAGAAGGAAAGAGCAGTGCTTTGCTGTGATTCGCTCAGTGACGCCTACCTGACGGGGAGGACGAGGGTCCAATTTAAAGCCGTTGTGGGGGTATAAATTGGGGAGCGTTAGGTAGGTCAACAAAGGGTGGGTTTACTGATGAAGTCGGAGATGGTGCTAGTTGCAACGGTGCTGTTTCGGGTGGGGTCTGGGGACAGGAATTGGTGGCAGCTGCTTTAGTGCAGATTGCTGCAGTGTTATAAATGTCAATTTTACTTGAGTATCTAAAAACAAGTGGGGTGTTTTGGCGCAGTGGGTTGGACCACAGTCCTGCTCTCTGGTGGGTCTGGGGTTCGAGTCCCGCTTGGGGTGCCTTGCGGCGGACTGGCGTCCCGTTCCGGGTGCATCCCATCCCCCTCCGGCCCTACACCCTGTGTTACTGGGTAGGCTCTGGTTCTCCGTGACCCTGTAGGGGACAAGCGGTTCTGAAATTATGTGTGTGTGTGTGTGTGTGTGTGTGTGTGTCTAAAAACAAAGGCAACTGGACTTGCTTGAGTTTTCTGGAAGATGTTTCACCACTCATCCAAGTGGCTCCTTCAGAACTGAGCAGTTCTGAAGCAGTTGCTTTGTTTTAGCTTTTTTCTTTTTTTTGTTAGATAGACCGTAACCTGGATAACTGAGAACCTTCACAGACAGTTTTACTTGAGCATGTCCCCATTTTTTCCGGATAAAAGGCACAGCTAGAAGTGAGCTTTGTGGGAATTCCACTGCTTGGCAGGACACCTTGTGTGGCTGTTACTGCTCTTAAAATGCCGTTTCGCATTCCATTCTTTTTCTCTTGCATAGCCCGAATGAGCTCATCAAGGGCAAATCACTGTAGTATCTTCACTCCGAAGAGCCACGTTAAGTAGGAATTGTCCCATCGTCTATAATTAGCGCAGAGCTCTTCGCTTGGAACGTTTCGCCATGTGAGAAAGTACAGGCTGTCAGCTCAGCACATGGTAAATGGGGAAACAAGGCTTTACTTGAGCTCTGATATAAAGTACCCTTTAAAAACAGGCAGCTTTCAGAATCAGCAGCGCTGTCTTAATAAGAGACGTCGGTGAGAAGCGCTTCGTTTTCCTCCACGCACTTTGTGTGATTGCAAGGAGAGCCCTGCTTTACCGACTTGTTGTATCCTCTTCGCAGCTCTTCAGGCACACGTTCCAGTCCGCGTCACCGAGCTGCATCACGTGCTGGAAGTACACCTTTTACACGTTCGGTTTGCGCAGGCTGCGTTGCCATTGTTACACGTGTGACACGTGTGACATGTGGAGAAAAAGCTGAGCGTGAAGGACGGGGAAGCGGTAGACCCAGCGTGAGCAATAGCGTACTGTAGGGATGCGGTGATGCGCTGCCTCGTTTCGCTTCGAAATCACTGCACACAAACGTGCGAGCAAGGCCTTCTTGGAAAACGTATTCTGCGGAGTAAGCGATGGTGGCGTCCCGCCTGCACCGTTTGCGCTCGCCGCTCACGAGACGGGTTACCGACGCCGAGTCCGCAGCGGGAGACTTTTCGCCGGGTGACGGCGGCGCAACGAGTCCAAAATGCGCTCCAAGAGGAAGTCAAGCGAGACCACTTGGCTGCGTCCCCGAGATGTGCGTGAAGGGAGCGCTAAAAAAGCGCAGCTTATTCCGAACGGCGTGCGCGCAGTAGGTATCGCAGCACGAGAAGACGTGCGGTTCGGTCGCTTCCGTCTCTCGCTCCGCATCGAGCCGCATTCCTTCATTGTTTAACAAGACGCCGTACGACGGTGAGGAAGCACAGCGGTGATATGCAAACACGAAGAGAGCTCCCGCATCATCAGGTGCCAGGGCGGACAAGTTAGCGTCCTACATGAGTTGAGCGACGCAGAGCTCTGCAG
Source organism: Scleropages formosus (assembly GCF_900964775.1). NCBI lineage: Eukaryota > Metazoa > Chordata > Actinopteri > Osteoglossiformes > Osteoglossidae > Scleropages > Scleropages formosus. Next base: position 747,299 of record NC_041813.1, on the reverse strand, counting down.
GTGGGTCACACGTCATGTTTTACAACATGCGTTGAGCCTTTCGTTCTTCCAAAATGACAGACGAGAAGGAACCCGGAAGGAGAATTGTCGCGCAATTAAACGAACGCGAAGGCAGCGTTGCGCAATTTCCAAGAAGGTGACACCGAGCGCATATTTAGTGTCCGTTAGAGAGGGTTCTGAGCCCGTGAACTAACGGTAATTGCGTATTATGCTTCCTGTCGTCAATAACGGAGAGACTTCTTTGGTCTTAATACTTGGGCTTTATGGATAGTATCTGAAAGCTGTTCAGTGGAATTCCATCCGTACCCTGTCACTTTACAAGAAATCTTATAAAATTTCACACGTTCATCAGCGCTTTCAGTATAAAGGACTCCGTGTATGTTACTGCATGTTGCCATGTGTACTGTTGAGGAGGATGGGCGAGTAGAGTTGGGGTTAGGGTTACGTTCAGGTTATGTGATGAGGAAAGGTAAAAATCACGGTTCGCTTTCAGCTTTGCGATCTTGCCTTCCTTAGGTATGGAAATGGTTTACGAGGCGAGGGCGTGCGTGCGGACCCCTCATTTATCCTGCTTAAGTATTTCTGTCTCCTTTCTCATGGGACTGGAGAGTCTTCCCGATCTGTCAGGGACCAAATGTAGGCTACACTCCCCTCCCTTTTTCTTCTGCCTTCCACAGTTTGCCCGTTTTACCCCGTTACTTACATCTTCCCGGTGGCACGAAGACAGACGAGGCCTCGCCGCGTCTCGGTGCCGCGGCTGCCGGGGAGACCGGACCGGAGCGCGACTTGCGCACATTTCTGTACGCGCGCGCTCGGTGGAGCGATCCATCACTGCCACTGCTGCTAGTACGGCATCGTTCTGCATTACCCTATATAAGTGTCCATTTCTTCGTAGCCACAGTTACCGCATTTCCTCCCTGTCTTTCTCTTGTCACTCTGTGGCACACAGGTACATTACTTTTACCTCTGTGTGTTTCTCCAAGGTAAGAGTAGCTTCCGCCCGCTCGTCAACATTTCTCTTTTTTCAAATTCAGAACCTTTTTTTTTTTTTTTTATACACGCACACCTTACTTTCTCAGTCTTTTGCATGAAGTAAATACAAATGTATAAAATGTGTGAAAAGTTACACAGAGGGACTTAAGCCCCATTTGTTACACTAGCACTTCCAGCCATGGAGAAATGTGAGATTAATTATGCTTTTGAACATTTTACGACATAAATGCAGTCCACCAAAATGTACAGATTTTCTCGGAAGGAAGGAAAAGCACAGCTAACACCGACAAGCAGAGCGCTAACGAAGCCAAATATTCATTTCAGCTTTTGCGAATGGAGATGCGGAGCAGTTCCAGACGGTTGCCTTTTCGCTGAGGAACGTCCACTCACTGGCCGTTTTATTAGGTACACCATTCTAGTGCCGGCTTCGATCCTCTTTTGCGTGCGGAGCAGCACGGATTGAGGGACGGCCGGGGGACGGAGCGAAGCGAAGCACCCCGGTTACGGTGGCTGCCGTTGGATCCGCTGCTTTCTGCACGTTTCTTCGGCAGCACATCCTTTCTGCCGACGCCATGTTCCGTCTCGGCCCCAAGACGCTCTCCGCTCCTCACTAAAAGCGTACGTCGTCTTCTGCTCTCAACAAGCCGGATTCGCAGCGTCTGCAGCTTTTACATCACGGGCTCCACGCAGTGCACGTAGATGGAGCTCCGTTTCCATTTCCACTCATTATTTCGCACGCAGGACGAGTCGCACAGCCCCTCTCTACGGGGCACATCTTCGGTGGTACGAGCCTTAGAATAAACGAGAAGGGAATTTGTGTGTCCGTAAAACATTTGTCCTGCACATTATTAGCAGATGGGTGTCGCCAGGGAAGTTTATTTACTGCAGAGCAGTGATAGATAAACATGTACTGCTTTGCCCCATTGTGCACTCATCCTGTACGTTCAGTAAAGCCACTTTCTTAAATTAACTGCACATCTGAAAAATACATAAAAACAGACCTGGAACATGGAGCAAAAGTGTATACGTTTCCATTAACATTGGTTCCATTTAATTTAATAACGGCTTAATCATTAATCTTCATTTACAAGTAATGTTAAACAAGTTACCAAGGTGATTTATCGAGATCCAGTCTAGATTTACAGATGCCACGTTTCACTGAATTGAACATATTGCACTTAATGCAAAAAATCTTTGAAACTATAATGCACAATTAAAACCCACATTAATAACACAATATTCAAGTCAATTTGATGAAAAAATGAATGATTAAATAAAGCTTAATATCTTAAGCAGTGTGCAGCACCACCCGAAATGAGTACTCCTTAGCTGACACCTTTGTCTACGGTGACTTGAAACGTGTGCATTACTGCAATATATTTCTGTTTACGTGTACAAATATTAAATAGGTTTTGATCAGGAAGTGAATTAATTTTAAAAATATGGCTGAATCAAGAGTGAAAAGCAAGCTTTGAGCATCGTCGTTAAATTATTTAAGTGTGTAAATGTTGCCTGCTCGCTGCGTTTGAGTTTACGGTGCAGCTTCTCCACTGAAATGTGTCTTTTACATCCGTGTGCAGAACTTCTGGCTAACGATGAGATGAGCGCCGACTCTCCCCGGAGAGCCCTGTACGCGCCTACTTTCACTGTGCAAATCCAGTTCTCTTTTAACAAGTATATAATATTTACATTTCCCTTCATTTCACTGCCTGGGTCCTGCCTGTATTTCCAAGCTTCTATGACATTGTGTTTGAAAATAAGATGTTTTCCTTCCCTGTGAGGGAAAGTAAAGTATCCAGTACCGATGCCGAGCACATTCGTGCAGATGCAAGGTTTGGGAATGAGCAGCTTGTTTCTGGAGGCTCTTTGGATGAGATACTTTTTTACTGTTTAACTCGCACAATATTTCTGTTATTCTTTTCATGCCGGAGTGGAATTTCTGTGCCTTAGTAGTTTACAGCTTCACGGGGTGGGAGAGATGATAGTGATAATCAGCAGTGTCAATGTAATAAGCGAGAAGAAAAGGGCAAGAAGAGCGAGGCCAACAGAGACACTGTAGACTATTTTAAGGGCCAGCAGGGCTTTTTTTTTTCCAATCCAGTGTACTTCCATCCATCAGTTTATATTACAATCTGCTTGTCTCGCTGAGAGTTAGGACTCCAAATTTAGATTAGCCAAAATCTCTCCTTATGGCCGTCATGCCAAAGTATTTTCCGTGCTGTGTGCGTGAAGGGATTCATTCGTACCCTCCTCCTACCTACAGGACTGAGAGCTGAACGCAGGGCCTTTTTGGGCCGTTTCCTTCCGTGAACCAAAACGGGACGCTTCACTCACATTAACATGTACATGTTTTAATTTGTCAGGTGTTTTTCTCCAAAGCGACACACAGCTCGGTAAAGAGATGTGCATTTCAAATTTCACTACATGACACTGTGCGTTTACATCTCTATCCACTTATTCTGTGTAGCCAAGAAGAGGTCACCGTAGACGTGTGAAGGCAATAAACAAGTGAACGAAAGAAGCCCGGCAGGCCACCTTCATAATTTGTTTATTTTAGTCCTTTTCACTCGAACAAGAAATAACCAGACTTTGTAATGTCACTGAGAAACTATTGGTTGCTTGCGGCATAAAAACAATGTCTATGAAACACGTCATTTTTAATACGTTGGCAAACATTTTATTACCAGTACGATGATTTGGAAGAGGGCTGCAGCTACGGGACTCAGCTGACTAACTAGCACTGGGTCATGCCAGGAAAGGAAAAAAACAAACTTTCTGATTTCAAAGAACATTGCTGTGTATTTTAAACACTGTTCTTCACTGAGGCCTCCATTCTCATGATGTGAAGCACATCCATTAAGCCCATCCATCGCCATCAGTAAGCACTTGTTCGGTGCAGGGCTGCAGTTTTCACCGAGTCCAATTTATTAAAATTGACGGTCAGCACAAAGGTGCAGTTTAGAGATTTCTATTGTTCTCATCTTGGGGTTAAAACATTGCTCTTGGTAACCCTGCACAGAGCTCCTGAATTTCAGAGGAGGCTGTGAATAACAGACGAAGGACATGGGAGATGGGTTGCCGGACAACGCGCGGTCACACGGAGAGCGGGTTCCAAGGACACTGAGCAACGACACTCTGCAAGGTTCTTCTACAAGGTTCTTCTTCTAGCGCCCGCGTCACGTTAAAGGCGGTTCGACTCCAGAGCAGATATGAGGCGTGCAGGAGAAGCTGCTAGAACTCAGGGCAGCGGGACCCGTGACGTTCTCCAGCGGTAGTGCGATAGCATTTCGTCTTGCACGGTTACAAGCCTGGAATCCGTGGTTCTTTCTTCAGCGTATCTAGAGGCCGTCAAAATATAGCACAGTAACGCAACACAACTAGAACAATTTGTTTTCGCTGCTTCGCACCCAGGTCTCCTTCTCGTGGAACTTGCGATTGCAGTATTTTCAGCTGTTGCCGCATGCGAGACGGACGACGCTTCTCCGTTCCCTGCTCCTGCGATTAGATGCCTCTTGTGATGAAACTCTAGGGATTCTCAATTTTCCCAGGTCTTCTTGCTCGCGTTTCTTTGCGGCAAGATTTCAGATTTCGCCTCTCAGCTGTAACCTCAGCTGTACTGATAGCGCTGTAGTACATTTGTCCTGTCAGCGGTTGCGAGGTCTCTGTCGGTCACCTTACGCTCTGGACGGTCCTCTTTTTTTTTTTTTTAAAAAAAGAGGAACTCGTTACCACTTTCCCATCAAATTAATTTTTACCGAGTCATCCTTTTTCCTCTAAATAATGATCTGTTATCTTATTGCTGCCTTTCTGCCTCCGGGTACAGTTTTTGTAAAAGGATGTAGAACCTACGCTCAAAAGACACGTAAACATACTGTATCTGCTACCAACGGTGTCAAGTAACGAACGCTAAGAGGTAAAGCGCCGACCTGTGGAACTAAACTCGAACAGGTGCCATAGCGAACTGTAGACCTGAAGCAAGAAGCATGTTGAAGCTGCGGTTTTCCTCTTTCGGTAAACAAAGCAACACCCCCGAGGTGTAGAGCACTCGCAGGGTGCTTTCATTTCACTCGCATGTCATTTCTGTCCAGCTGCTCTCATACAGACATTACTCTGGGAGACCAGAGGTATGAAAACTTGTTGACTGGTGCCGTCCTAAGTAGGCTGCATGAAGCGCTAACGTACGTCTCATTCGTACCTTCTCACCTTCTTGTGGCAGTAAGCGCGAGTGAAAATATGCGCTGGTGAACAGCGAGTGGCCGAGGGGCTGCCTGAGGGTCAGTGGCCCCGGGTTCAGATGGATAACTGCCGATGTTTTCTCAGCGCACCACCGTCACACCGCATAGTGCAGGGCAGCCTCGACCTCCAAGCGGCCACCTCTTCAGAGAATTTCAGTGCTTTTGTAGCCATGAGATCACCGCCTGCATTCTCATTGATCCTGTCTGCAAACTTGTCGCCTTGCAAAATGTACATTCCAGACGATGGCACATCTGCAGTGTTGATGCCTCCTCTTGTTTGTTGCTCCTTACCATACATTATTACACAGTGCTCAATGCAATGTTGGTGTCCTGTAGACCTCAGGACTCCATCTGTGTTGCACAAAAGCACGTTCTGCACCAGCACTTTAGTCAGAGTATGAACCCAGTGAAATACTTTTGGGACATCGTTTCATATTAATATACCTGTACAGTCAGGTATAGTAACAAACTGTTTTTTTGTGCAACATGCTGACACCCTAAGCTTACCAGTCCATCACATGGTAGCCACACACAGTGACTCACTCCATCACTCACTAAGGGCAATTTAGGGTGACCAATTCAGCTGAACTACTTGTCTTTGGACTGTGGGAGGAAACCTGAGCACCTGGAAGAAACCCACACAGACGGTGGGAGAACATGAAAACGCCACACAGGCCGAGCGGCGATCAAACACGTCCTCTCACACCTGCTGGGCACTGAGACACAGCAGCGCTACCCGCTGAGCCACCGTTTTCCGGTACGAAAATACAGCATCTACCCCGTCTCTGACGGAAGGTACCTTCCCCAAAACAGAGGTAGAAATCCCACCTTTGGCACGTAGAAACCATGTTTAGAAGGAACAGAAAGCAGCCATGGGCTCGTTGCCAGTCAGTGGGCACGGGGTCGATATGGACACCTTTGCCTTGACTGACCTGGAGAGCCCAGCACTTCCTGCTGTTAGCAGCTCTTTCACACCCAACTTTTCAGAAGCTCCACATTAATTTACATGGAGGAGAAAAGCTGTAAAACACACCAATTGGAAGTGCTTATGAAAGACACGGGCTTTGCTGCTCTCATTGCCTGTATTGTCGACCTGCTGTTCAGTTCAACACTCGTCACACACAGTAAGCGTCCTTTAGCACAGTAAAGCACAGCATCCGTAGTTTTAAAGTTTTCCACGGAGGATAACCTTCAAAAGCTCATCAACAACAACACTGTGGGCTGAATGTCTGAATGGTGTCGTTCAGGTTACACGTATCAGGGTCGGTGTCAGTGTCGTAGCGCCACCAGCCCTTTATCTCACTGACTGTGAAGCTCAGGCCCTGGGTTCTGTTCTGATAAGTGAAATATTATAAATAACCCAAACGCAAATAGCTCCGGAACAGAACAAAGAACAAATTTATAAAATTCTCCCACAACGCTGGAAATTGAAAACCCAAAGTATTCACCTTACAGATTATATTGAACAATACACCAATAGCCCCACAAATAAAATGAAATAAAAAAATGTACAACAAGTACTTAGATTTTATGAACAAATAACCTCACAGTTACACCTTCGCAAACAGCCTGTAGAAGTTTAATAAGGAACACTCGTAAACACAACACTCCGGAGCGTTAAACGAACTTCACGTAAATCGCCCCACGTTACAGGCCGCATCGCTCTCGTGAGGGAGGGGGGGAAAAAAAAAAAAAAAAAACCGCAGTTTACCTTATCTGCTGTCCACACAACCACCAGGAAACGGTCAGGACCATCCACTCGCGTTTCTGCAGCACACGAAACCTCGATCGAGGCCCGAAGAGGAAGTGGGTGCGGTGCCAGGAGCACAAAGTGCCATCGGGGTCTCCTCCTCCCCCTCCGTAACCGGGTCAGCTTGACATAATGGGTGGAAAACTCACAGTTTCCAGACACAATTTGCCTCGTTGGACACAACCGAGTACAAACATGGAAGCGTATCTCCAACTTTCCAAACAAAACACATCAAAATAAATTTATATACTCTCTTTTCGGTTGTTTTTAGAGCAACCAGAAAGTACCATCAGCTTACACTAAAAGCAAAACTGACAACATCATATGTAGGTTTCCAGCTTACTTAACACCCCCCCGGCAAACACAAACACCCCATCATTTCCCCCAGAAGTGCCCCCAGTGGTTGCACACTTATGTTTCACATTTTTCCCATAATGCAACTGTTTACAATAAGCGCATCCTCACTCGAACACCAGTCACACAGGTCCTTACAGTATTATTATTTGAACACATAACTTGTGCTTTGAGACGACACAGTCTTCTGTTTGGGCTCTTCATGCCAGGTCTTATTGGCTAAAGAGCACTGGCATTGATCTCAGCTTTGTGGGGGACCCATTGTGTTTTCCAGAATGTTCTGATGGTGTGGATCGTAAAGCCACTGCGTGAAACCCTGCCCAGTTCCGGCAGAGCAGCAGGAAACAGCAGTGGAGAAGGAATAATTATAAGATTTGGGGGTAACAAAAGCATTATAGCAGCGGGGCACAGCGGCGCAGCGGTGCAGCGGGTTCGGCCGGGTGCTGCTCTGTGGTGGGTGTGGGGTTCGAGTCCTGCTTGGGGTGTCTCGCGATGTCAGCGCTTAAAGTGAGGACTCACACAAGGGCCAACAGGCAGGTCATGCTGTATGTTTACTCTGCCAAACTGGACTTCAGAGCTGCCAGAAAAAACAATAAGTAAACTGCACCCGGAAAAAAGTAACTGGAGTAATTTCTGCTTTAAGCTGCATGTTTGGTCTGAGCTGCACGGTTTTAGGTACGATCTGAGGTTCCTCCTAATGAGCGAAGCAAAATGCTGCTCCCCCTCTCTAGCCTTTTTTTCTCCCAATGTGAATTAAATACAATAGAGTGAGATTTCTTAGGTCATCCTGTAAAAACAAGTGATGATCATGCAGATGGAACCGAAAGTACTTTCTAGAATACCGTCATCGGCAAGTTTTCGGGAAAGACAAAGATGAAGCGCTGTCACTGATGTAGCGGCCGCACTCAGCTCTGTTCTGTGGGAACAGCTCATAACCGCTGTGTAGCGTTGAATATCGTTATGGTGGTGAATATTGCGCCGCTCTCATCGCGACTTCATAAAAGCCGTTTTAACGTGAATTGAACGGAGACATTTTGAAACCCTGCTGGTTTTGTGGATGCTCCTTTGTTGGATTCTTGCGTAAATATTTACGTTCTCTGGCCTCACGTAACGGGATCCTGTAGAACAAAGAAACACAAAAACAGCTTATGAAAATATGTATATATCCTGCTTTCATTCAGTGGGCTCCTTATTCGTTACAATGACATTTCTGCCCGTTACACAGTTACCTGGAATGAGTGTTTTATTCTGTATAAGGACAGCCTGCTTTGTGTCTCAATCCCCAAAGGTTTTTTTTTTTTCCTTTTTCCCTCAGGGATTTTAAACCGGCTGTATTCTTGCTAGATCTACTTACTGCATTAAATTACCCTGGAAACAATGATCACTGATGTACAAGCAGGGCTCGGATGGTGCCGGCTGAGCTCTTTTCTTTTCATTTAGGCTCTGGAAATGAACAAGTATTCCTACAAGGACTTTCGTACCGCGGTCACACTTCCGCATCGCGACCAACTACTGTATAAAATTCCTAGTCCGTGTCACGCTGACAGTCTCAAGCAGCCACAAGCACCGATCCGGAGAAATATAAACGTCAAGTGCGACAGCAGACCCCGCGTTCTTAGTTATTAACCGCTTTAGCCGACTTTAGCTCTTCTCCACGGTCACTTGGAGTACTGAGATAATTGCAGTTATATACCCATTTAGACAGGAGGATCATTTTTGCTGAAGGAATTGTAGCGAAGCACTTTGCACTCCACTTGCACTCCAGACCTCCGTGACCCTGCATTAGATTAGTGGTTACTGATAATGAATTAATTAAAATTTAACATTAAAATTTTCAATTTTATATTAGAAAATTCTATATATATTATATATAAAATAATTGTAAAATTTGAATTAATTTAAGGTCACCTATCATTATTTATAACACTAGGCAGCTACAGTATTATAAAGTACTATATATGCAGCAGGGGTGCGGTGATGCAGGAGGTTTGGCCCGTGGCTGCTCTCTGGTGGGTCTGGGGTTTGAGTCCCACTTGGATCGCTCTGTGACGGACTGGCGTCCCGTCCTGGGTGCGTCCCCTCCCCCTCCGGCCTTACGCCCTGAGTTGCCGGGGTAGGCTCCGGTTCCTTGCGACCCCGTATGGGACAAGCGGTTCCGAAAATGTGTGTGTGTGTATTTAGCAGACGCTTTTCTCCTAAGCAACTTCCAATGAACTCTATGTAGTGTTACCAGCCCACACTTTAGGTGACTTACGCTGCTAGTTCTGAACACTACTTACAACGGGTCACTCATCCGTAGACCGGTGACACACGCTCTCTCTGCGTATCACTCGCACACGATGGCTGACTTGGAGTGACCAATCCGCACTGTGGTAGTAAAGTGAGAGAACGGGCAATGGTACTCGTGTGTACAGTATGTACGGTATGTTGCTGCGGTGAAGGAGCTTCACGTATTTAAGTGCAAAATTGCGCAGAACACTTGGTGTGCCGTCATATGCGCAGCTCTTCTGAAAATTATGAAGGCATCCATGCAAATAGTTGGTGCACAATATTTGCCGTTTTCCACCGGAAGGTAATCGGAACACCCTTTTTCCCATAATGAAACTGTAAAATGAGTTATCCACAGGATCGGTGCCTGAAACACCCATTAGGGCACATTTGTGGTGTGCGGCAGCCTAACGAAGAAGTTGTGGTGCTCGAAAAGGGAAAAGAAGGAATGTGTCTCGTGTCTCCTGCGAGGAAGCGAACGTGCGGTGAGGAGGGAGGAGGCGGTGGAAGGACGCGGTGGAAGGACGGGGGTTGAGCCGGTCTTCCCCTGGGCAGGGCCGGGGGCGGCTGGCTATTTCTTTTCGAGGTTCATGCCGAGGGCCGGGCCGCTGCCGTGCGGACACAAATCGCTGATGTTTAGGCTGCGGCGTGAGCTTCATTTGGCTCTTTCTGATTGTTCCCCTCTTTTGTCTTTTCGCAGTGAATTTTGACCATTTCCAAATACTTCGTGCCATTGGAAAAGGGAGCTTTGGGAAGGTAAGTTCTCACGGGTCCTCACCTCCCCCTTTTCTTGTCGTTTATGTAAATGCGGTGTCGTGGGACGCAGCGTTGGCTCGGAATGATTTCTGAATCTTTGAAACGCTTGAGCGGCACCACCGGGGACCCAGAGCTCCTGGGCAATTTGATAACTCTGACTGCGTCACACACTCACTATCTTTAACAAGTAAGCAGAGCGACTTCCTAAAATGGGCTGCAAGTAATTACATTTAACTTTTAATTAACGTCAACTACCATTACCGCAGTCGTCACATTAATTTAAATACAGTTTGTTTCTTCACGCCAGCTGGGATATGAGAAAATTTAAGGGCTAAATTTTGCTTTAGGCTCATCTGTGTGAATAATTGTAAAATTGCTCATTGCACGTACAGTATATGTGTTTGTTTTGCTGGGACCCTCGGTGGGGCTCCAAGAACGCTGTACAGACAGTTATGTAAGAGTTGGCTGATACACCAATGCTCACTCGCTGTTGCCGCTGGACTGCTTTGAATTGACGAAATATCCAAAATGTAAAATTTCCCTTCAACGTTAGTGCGTCTTCCATCAAGATCCATGCTGACAAGTTGCAAGGTATGGAGAAGTGAGAATGAAATGGTTTCAAACTGCTTTCAAACTGCTTTCCTTTGGGTTCTTTTGGTTTCTTTTTGATTTTGTCAAAGAATTGCCTATTGAGAACAATTGTACTTAAATGACAATTATTCATGCTATGAAAATAAGAAAAAGTATTAATTTTATTTATTTATTTTGTGTAATAGGCCATAAATTAAGAATAACAGAAAACTTGGATACTTGCAATGAATTTTTTGCCATCATAATATGTTCTGTGAGATGAGGTGTCTGAACAGTTGGGTAAAAGATGGCAGGGATTTTGGCAGGATGATTGTAAGAGTTTATCTTACATTTGCATGTGAAAAGTTATGAGTAAACCTGGCTCATCATCATTTTGTCGGAATATTTTGCCATTGTTGGAACATTCTCTCAAATAACATCTTTCAGAAATCATAGTATGAGCTGCCGCAGAATATATTACCATCCAAATGTATGCTAATTTCAATCATTACTTCCTTATTTCTGCTCAGCTGGCCTGAGCTTTTTCACATTAAACTCGTCTGTAAACTAGTCCTAATTCCTCAGGTCAGACGTTGGAAGCAGTCCATGGTTATGTGGGTTTTGTTCAAACGGCCCACCTTCAGTGAACTATTATTACCTGTTTTCAGCAGTGTACTCAGTACCTCTGCTGTTCACCTGTTACTACAGTAAGGCGAGAAGTGCTCTCTTAGCCCAACCAGTCATTGTTCTCATGCACTTTCCTGGTCAGTCGTATGAACTTAGCCATGGATCGCTCTCAGAGTGATATGAGAGATTTTTTGCCGCAGAAGAGCTTCGTAGCGAGGAGATATATTCCTCTGCAGCGTACAAGCAGACATGTGCGGTACCCCCCGGATTGTACTGCGGTACAGTCCAGTCAGCGGACCGAGACGGAGCTGGAAGGATTGGCAGGAGGACGTATCGCGTGTGGGCATGCAGGGTCTCCGATCTCTTCCTCTGTATTACCGGCAGCTCGCAGGAGATGAGATTTCGAGAAGCGGAGCCCGAGGTCCTCAGATTCTGCTCCTTCCTTTATCGTTTTAGCAGAGTCTCAGAATAAGCGCTCAAGCGGGAGAAGGGAATTTCAGCTGAAGCACGATGACATGTTTGCAACCTCCCGAGGTGAAGAGGCGCAAAGGCCGATTAGAGCTCTCTGTCCGCATAACGCAATGTATGTAAAACGAATCAGAAAGGGGCAGCACTCGTATTGCACTGTCCACAGACCTTTATAATGTCACGCATGACGGAGTTCTAGAAGAATGTGTGATTCGGAAATTGTGACCAGCAGAGGACTAAAAAGAGCACATCAGATCAGTGCGGTTTGCACGTTAAGCTGGACCTGCACCGTGTGGCATCGGTCCTTGTCGTTTAAGCAAAACCCTCACCGATTGTGTTTGGGAGACGGGGACGCTGGAACATTGAAACCGGCAAGTAGCTCTTCACGAATACATCTATCCACAGGCAGAAATAGCTTCTTGAGGACAAGCAGGCTGCCATGCTGGAGGACACGACAAACGATGCGCTGGGCAGCTCCAGGGCATCCTTGGTACACTTGGAGGAGCCGCCCTAATATCTGTCCAAGAGCTGTCCAAGTCGCGCGCTCCTTCCATGGAAACAGTGGTAGGAGGCCGTTTGTGCTCCGCAGTTGGTTCAGCGGAAGGAGGAAGAGCCAACCAGCAGAGGGTTCCAGAAGCCTTGGCTTAGTGCTAAATATAAAAAGAATCTCTAAATCAGGGTGAAAAGGACCACGGTGGAGAGATCTAAACATGGTCCACTGAATTTTGTCGTCCTCTGAGGTCACGCCGGAGTACTTATCGCAGAGATTGAGCTTCTGAGCTTGGGAAGCCCGAGTCCTGCCCTACGCTGCTTTAATAACGCGAGTTCCTTGGGGGGAAGAGAGCGACTCTACGCAGCGGAGACTTCGTTCCTTCTGCTGCACAGCTTTTAGCTGGACGCTTCTTTTCGTCTCACAGGTCCGCCTCTTAAACCCATCGATCCTGAATGCAGGACACACTCATTTCATGTCATTTGCTCCCATGTTTTGAATTTCAGGAACCCATTTAGGTGTTGTTGTGTGTAGCTGCACAGTGGAGCACATGGCAAAGGTGTGAAGAAGGTGAGATTGCCCTTTTCCGACTGTTAAATGAACACGTTGCGCAATGTTTACAGCAGTTCTCCTTTCAAGAGGCCTTTTCCCAGCCTGGGATTCAAGGTCTTTGCTCAGACATGTTGTTAAAAATCGCTTTGAGAGATACTGCTACTGAAAATAACGCTCAGGTACTGGCTTGAGTTTCCTATTTTGTTATCGGAATTGTGATTATCCTGAAATCTTTAGGTACTGCTAACATTGCTTTTTATGAAATTGCTTTTGAATCTTGGCTTTGAAAATTGATATGTATTGCAGGCCTGAAACGTTTTAAAACATTGTAATTTTTGTGAGCTTTTAGAAAAAGTGCTTTCTTTAAACAAACTCTGTTCCGCCATTATACTGTAGCTTAAATTGTTAAGAAACGGGGTTTTATTAGGTTCTTCTTCTTGAAGCGGTCGGTAACATGGTGGTTCGAACTGCTGCCTTTGGGCTCAGAAGATCCAGGCTTAAACCTCACGCCCTGCTGTAGTGCCTTGAACAAGGTTGCACTGCTCCAGTTAAAATTATACAGCATTAGAAATGGGTGAATTTCTAGAAGTTGCTTCAGAGAAACGTGAGATGAAAAAATGTTAATGTGCCCTTTCTCCTGAAGAGCAAGACAAGGAAGAGTGTAAATAAAGAATAATATGTTTATTATGGGCAGTTGAGAGTCTGAGTCACCTGTTACCGGCCTAACTGTTCTCATGAAGCCACGTGTCCCCTTGTTACTTTCCTCTTCATTCCAGAAGGCGTGGAAGCGGAAATGTCCTGGTATTGTATGTCACGTTTGTGAGAGCTGGAGGAAAGCTCACCAGCCCCCCGTTATTGCAGTCCTCCCGAGATACGGACGTAACCATAATCAGCGTTTGCAGACACTTGCAGAGGTTTTAGCAGTGATTCATTCTGTTTATTGCACAGCTGACGATGTACTGTGTGAAATCCCTGCTACTTTCAGTTGGTAAAACCTCTTGAACCGGTACGTTTCGAACCTTTAGGTGACTGTTTGCTGCCATGTAATATAATTGGTACAGTTTTGTGGTAATTAATGAGCCGTTCCTAGTACAAAAGGAGCATAAGAATAGCTCATTACGTGTGCACTGTTTCTCTTTAGCGGTTGACTATTGCGGTACCGTGTTGAAAACAGCATCGTTGTCTCCTCGGATGCACAAACACCCACTTCCACTTCACTTGAGACTTTTCCCGAGCCTCAGTTTTCCGGTCTCTTCCACACCGGGTTGGACGTGCAGCGACTCTGTCGAAGGTACTTGGGCCGTGTTCAGAGCGCAGACGGTAAGCATCTGCAGGAGAGCATCCGGAATGAAAATGTGCCTTTAAAAGGTCAGGGGTCAGTTATAAAACATGTGGCCTTTTACACGTGAATATGAGAGACACACTGTGACGTTGCATTATCACTTCGCCTCACTGGACTTTCAGAGGACTTTTTTAAATAGGGACGTTTGTAATGTTTTGCACTATAATTAGAATTTTTATAGCAATGGAAAAACAGCAGTAATAATAGTAGTTATGTGTGGTATGGTTAATGCATACTTCTTTTACAGCTTTAGTCCTGTATTTTTACTGAATAAAATATTCTGCAAGTAGAAAAGGAAAATAAATGACTTTTTTTGCATTGAGTTATATGTAAATGTAGCAAAAAAAAATGTGTAGGTAGCAACACATTTCTGGATACGAGAAAATTAATCAGCTGCCCTCTATTATTTACTGGGTTAATGTCACATCGTTTTTTGCTGCTAGTAACAAACTATGACTCACGCTCTTGTAAATAGTGAAGCTAAATAAAAGAAAAAAACAAATCGTATATAAATGAATGTAATTTACCTCTTGCCGGAAGTGTGATGGAAACTAGCCTTGGAAAGACATACTTTCCCAAACGTCATGACCTGCCCTTTCCCGACTGCGATGCTCTTCCGAGAAAAACGACTACGACATCAGTCGCCTCACCTGTCCTGTACGCGTCGCCAGTCTCTTCCGGTCGCTGTGCCTCGGAGCTGCTTGGCTGCACACCCTCTTCTCCTTCATTGACCACTCTGTTACCGCTTTGACAGGCTTTCTGCAAATCCCCCAGCATGATGCTCATTAACACTGGTACATGGACCGTGATGCATCTTGCCTTTCCAGTAGATACCCAAGTCCCTTGTTTTACGTCAATAATTCTAGAAGAAAATCGTTGGACAGCTGGTGTTCATCATGAATATTTAATAATGTGCTATATGCTACAAGATCACAATGCTTTGGACTGAGTGCTCCATTAGTAGCTTCTGGATATCCATTCAAAACGAATTAAGCTGATTTTGGTAGCGTTGCACACCGAAAAGCAATGCCCAAGGAAGATCAATTGGCTGTTATCCTCACGGCCGCCCGCTTGGACCTTTCGTTTAATCCGTTCCATTCTGCTTCCCTGTCCAAAGCCTGTTCCGTCAAACGTACTTTTCATATGCTAATATATCCAAAAAATGAAACTGAAAAAAAATGTTTTGAAACTGAGTTTTGTTTCGGATGCTCCTCTTCAAAGTGCGTCTCCAAGTGAGTGGAACATTTAAGGTAATTGCACTGAGTCGACATTTTCCCCATCGACAAAAGTGTGTTTTGGGAATTGCCTTGATAAGGAGTTTGAATCTCAAATATGCTTAAGATAGACCGTTCTCAATTTTTACACCATATAATCAGTGGAAACAGGAGCAAGATATAATTTGGCACAAAGTCCTAAAAAAAGCACATATACATACAGTGAGTAAATACACTCATATATACACTCACTGGCTGCTTTTTAGTTCCACCTACCTGCCACTATTGTGACATTCTTTCTCGTTTCAACAACTTTGGCCCTTTTCCTCTGAACTCTGTCATTAGCAGGGAGTTTTTATCTTACAGAAGTGCTGCAGAGTAGATTTTTTTGTTTTGGATGTTTTGGTCGTGTCACAACCCAAACCATCCAAAACAAAAAAGAGAGCGAAAACTGACCGCCGTCTCGCTAGAATCATGACAGATTGCAGTTCTCCGTCACTGCTGGACACCGTTGAGCTGAAAAATCCCGGAAATGTGGCTGTTTCTGAGATGCTGGAGCCACCCTGTCTGGCACCAACAATCACGATACGTTCGAAATTGCTTACATCATGCATGTTGCCCATCTGAACCCGAAGTCCATCTGTAAAAGCAGCCACATTATTCGCTGCTTAGAGAAGCAGGCTATTTGCATTAACGAGCTGGTATACCTAATAAAGTGGCCATAGAGTGTGTGTGTGTGTGTGTGTGTGTGTGTGTGTGTGTGTGTGTGTGTGTGTGTGTGTGTGTGTGTGTGTGTGTGTACAATGTATACAGTACATATATAGATGGCGTTATTTTATTCCACGAGCTAGAAGAATCATTCTCTAAATGCTCTATCAAACCCTCCGTACGTCTTCGCTCGTTTTACATTTTCAACATCAAACCGAGCCGCTTAGGGCTTATCAGCCATTTGCAGCTAACGTACCGCTTATAAAAGCGTACGTAGCTCTCATAACAATAAAGGTTGCGCATACCTTTATACGAGGTCCCACGGTCTCTGCAGGAGAGCTGCAGCGTAATAGGAAGACCAGTTATCTGCCGTCTCACAGGAGGTGAAACAATGAACACAGGATATCCACCTGAATATTGCACTTGTGTAAAAATACAGTATTACCATGACCGAGTGGCAATGAAAGGTAACAGCTTGTCGTTGATAGTGCTAACGAGAAGTCGGAATTGGCCCTACTGCTGTTTTCGAGAAGGACGGGCACGGGCGACAACCTTCTGTGAAATGAGGCCAGAGCTTTGGAGAAACTGGGTCTTTTTCACAGCAAGCGGAGTCCAGACCAAATGGCGCCACATTGCTGCGGTGGAGCTTCATGCGCGAGCGAGGAGAAGCGGGGAGAATGTAGAAGATCGGGGTGGCATTGCCTCGATGTCTCGTGCATGTTCGAGCTGTTCTTGCTGAAGGAGCTCCTGGATCACGTGCTGCCTCTTCTCTGTTACCAGACACTTTGAAGGTACCGCATTTTCACCCGCGCCCTTCACGGAGCTGAACCTGGGAGGAGAGCAGCGTAGCTCGATCAAAATGCGCCCAAACTGAAAAGAGTGTGTTGGAGAAAGAAAAGAAAGAATTAAAGTAAAACGGGGAGAGTGGAAACTGAACAAGAGTCACACAAGTCAGACAACAGGGCAAGAGGAACAAGAGGAAGTGAAGCTACATCTACTGCTCTCATTTGTCTTGTAATACGGTAAAGTGGCCATCTGGAATGGCGTAATGAGGGTACAGTACAGTACTGCCTTTGGATACCCACAGCTAATTAATCCTGTTAAGTTCTTCATTGCATTATGAACATGCTCCAGGTTTTGGTACAGCCTAGGAACAGCGCCAAAAAACACTGAGCTGAAAAGCGAAGAACAATCAAGGATATGTTTGTTTCCCCAAGATCTCACAATGGGAAATGTTTCCTTTTTGTTCAGAAATTAATAACTCTTCATACATTCTCAGTCGCACAATTCAGCGGCTGAATGTAAGATTCATATAGTGTGGGATATAGTAAGTATAATGACTCTGCTTTAGACGAATACGTGCGGTCGGTAATTTTGAGGCGATCGTGACAGATGGTTCATGCAGACGCAGTTCTTTTCTTCCCCGTACGGCCACATCTTGACCGCCAGCTTGACTGTGGCTGTAGAATTTGCGCTGGTGGTCATGACCAGGAGATGAGTTGAGAAGGAAGTCGTCATGCCGACCGGTGCTATTTTGATTGCGCGTCATTTAAATTTGCATGTGCTGTATATTATGTGCCTTCGCCCAGCCAGCCGTGATACCGCACGTAAAGGCTCCGTCTGCGTCTAATTGCAATTTGCTCACCGATGTTGCATCTCTCTCCCACACAGGTGTGCATCGTGCAGAAGAGGGACACAGAGAAGATGTATGCCATGAAGTATATGAACAAACAGCAATGCATAGAAAGAGACGAGGTCCGAAACGTCTTTAGAGAGCTAGAGATCCTACAGGAAATTGAACATGTTTTTTTAGTAAACCTCTGGTGACTATCCTGTGTTTTTCACCTCTTCTTTTGTGTTGTGCATGTTGTACCTACACTTCAAGTGCAGTGCATCCCAGCGTATAGTCCGTACGCCTCATTTCCATGCCTCCACGCTGACGTTTCCTACGATACGGTGTTGGGACGTAGCGCCGCCATCGGCAGGAAGGGCTCACGAACGCAAGTGCGATCAAGAGCCTGCGGAAGTGCTCATTCGGAGAAACTCAAGCCCCCTTATTCATAGATTCTTTCAGCAGATTCCTGCCTCCAAAGCAACTTCCGGCGAACACCGTGCCGTGTTCAGCTGACTGCTTTCCACCCGAGGCGACTTTCGACACTAGATACACGATCTACAGCGAATCGGTCACCCGCAGCCCCGCGGACCTCGCGCTCTCGCACCGTGGGCAATTTAATGGCACCGCGCAGCTCCACGCAGACCGAATGGGGACTGAAGCCGCACCCCGATGCACCACGCCGGCCCCGTGAGACGACAGCGCTGCTCACCGTGTCACCTACGACTTTCTGGTCACAGGCTTAACATCTCGATTCCAGGATAACAGTGCCTTGCACCGCGTTCTTATTTCCCGCCACATGGGGATTTCAGCATTAACGGCTCTAAAGGATCGATATCGTTGACCGATGGCTCTGCTGGCGTGCGGGTGGGCCAGCAAGGGTGCGACCCCGTAAAAGAGGAGGTGGCGTTTACGGCACTCGGGGATGGGTTATGCTGCTTTTCTCCTGGTCACCGTGTCTACCCACAGGTCAGTTGCTGGTCTGACCCTGTGCTCGTTGCCATAGAGACCACCGTCGTAATTTACCGCTCCTCTGTCCTCGGCCTTACAGCTATATGTGAGCTGTTTATAGAGTTGATGCTTTTCTCTCTCTGATGGCTCCTCTTCCTCTGCGAAAGTGATCCTGTTAGTGAGATGCAGGACTATAATATGATCCTGTATGATGCATTATTGCGTCCTGGACAGAACGTAAACAGTCTTCGCAACTTCATTAAATTTTTATGGTACTTTGTACCACAATTATGAAAAAGAAGGTAGAAAATTAAAGTTTAATCTCGACTATGTACTTCTGGAGGAGAGCTGCCCTGTATGAACAAAGCGGAAGTTTTCCGACGAAGGCAGAACTGCATTTCGGCCCCTGGAAGCTTGTCGAGATTGTGGCGCGGTTACGGTCACGGTCTCGGTCACGGTCGCAGTCCCTCGAGAGGCGCTGCACCGTCCCGGGTGTCTGTGCTCTCGGGGCGCGGAGGCCGGAGCATTTTGTGCGTTAGAAGGAGGAAAGGCACCCATTAATCTGTCAGGATGCTTTTGCATCATTCCTCTGCTGGGAATATAAAGAGCGAATTCTTTTAAAAAAGTAATCAGCAGCTGTCTCATTTTGTACAGATGCAAATTCATTAAGAAAAAGAGTCTTTAACGATAAGTGACGTATGACACAGAAAACTCTCAATTCAGACGTTCAGAGAGGACTCTTGGCGAGTTCCGGTCGCGTGCGCACACAGCCTCCCTGCGTCTCAAAGTTTATTTTCTGCCGGCTTGGTTGCAGCCAGCAGAACTTGCTAGACTGGCTCCAGCATTTGTTTCTCCGTATAAAAAGCAGCGCCGTCAAGTGTGTGTGTGTGTGTGTGTGTGTGTCACAAAGCGTGTCCAATGTGCACGCCAAGTGACACACACATCTGCTGGCCCCTCCGTCTGCTATTTCTGTCCGGTGCACTAGGCCGAACAAGGCGAACTTGCTGCGCCTCTATGTGTCTGGCGCTCGTCCCTTTCAGCATCACGCGGCGCGGTGCAGTGGAGTTCGCCCATCGTGGCCAAAGGCACATCTTTCACGTCCATCGGAAAGGGAGCGTGTCGTGGGAAAGGGTGAAATGTTACGTAAGCGACGCCCGAGCTTCGCATCGGCACCGCCGGCTCGCCCTCGGTGCTCCACGAGGCCGAGGGGAACGCCATCCGTTTCCATGCTGCGTCCGGCGTCTCGCGACTCGGAACTCGATTATGTGAATCGTGTTCCTGGGGCCGCGGCACCTTCCGGAATCCCCTGCCGGGTACGACGGCGCGGCTCACCGGAGGCTCGGATCGGGGGGGACCTGCGGGAAGAGGGGGTCCGATCAGCTCCTGCAGCTCCTACGGGGAGGGGGGACCATAAACAGAGTAATCTTTGTGCACTGCCCTGCGACATGATCAGAGCATCGAATTAAACGTGCATTTACTTGTTTATCACGCGTTTAGCGGCACGTTCACGTTGCTCATTTACATACAATTTAAAGGGCCTCGAGAAAATTCTCGTTTGTCCTTCTTGTAGAAAAACCGAAAGTTTTCTCTCCGACTCGTACGGAATTAGCAGAAGCGCACAAAAGCTGCTGACATTTCTTTTCTCGCTATTATTCCATGAAAGTCACTGCTCGCCGATGAGCATTTCGCACATCCCAAAATGTTATATATTGCATAAAGGATCCTCGCTCTGACTAATACACAGATTTAAGGGGCTTTATAAAGAAAGGTCTGAATAGCTGTGTCAGTAGCGAAAAGCCAAGCGAAAAGGACAGCGTCCCCTCAGATAAGCAGTGTGTGTCAGTCGCGCACCAACACATTTTGTATTTTTTAAAACATGCTTAGGTGCACTTGCTTAGCAGTAAATAAAAATGCATTTTTGGATAGTTGTAACCGTGAATAAAAAAGGGTATTACTATTAAAAGATAAAGTCTGTGACATGAGGTTTAAAAATGTTTATGTGTATCAATTTAAATAACATTTTATTCATCTTGAGTTTACGCAACTCACTTTACTGCAGGCGGTATTTTTCTCTTTACCTTGTGTGTTAAAGTGATACACAGTATGGGGAAAATGGACACGGTTGCTTAGATGATCATTACAGTTATTTTTGCCACTCATTTCTTTGGCAAAAAGAGCTAAGGAAAAATTCATAATAAACAACTGAAGTGTTTAACGGTTCAGATTTATTCAGAAATGCATTCTTTCCGTCACTTCCGAGGGTCCAAATAAGTAAGTAAAGCATCTAAAGAGCTTAAAAAGCCTTTCAGCAGCAAGTCCTGCAGAAGGTAGCGTTGTACTGGACGTTTCTTCTAGGAGCCCCTATAAAAGGGGGCAAAGAAATAACAGTTTTTGGTAGGAATGCGAGCGTAGAAAAATGCCCAGAGGACATTGCGAGTCGTGGACGGGACAGCAGGAACAGTCTATTTAGGCCACAGGCAAATTTGTGCAAAATTCTTTCCAACTTGTGCTCTTTCCTGAGCTCATTTTTTTCTCCTGCCCTCATTACTTGAGCCGCCCCAGTTACCCCCCGTACGGCAGAACGCGCGCCGTGTCCTCGCCGGGTCCCTGCCGGCTGCTCCGCACACCTTCCGGTTGCCTTGTGTCGACGCCTAAGGGCCACGTCACTCGTGGCCCCTGTACACACACACACACACACACACACACACACACACACACACACACACACACACACACACACATACACACGCGCGCGCGCGCGCTCTTCTTTTTCACACTAAAATCATCCCATTTCCACAATTCGTTCCTGCGACTTGTGTCCGGACGTCTCTCGTAGAGATGATTCCTTTTCTGTTGCAGGACAGGGCGCTTTCTGTTCGGAAAGCGTTTTGAAAGAAATCTTTCTCATTAATAGCCGTGTGACTATTGCGTCTCGAGGGCACAGGCACAAGGACAGAGAACAGAGTTCCTCATTCCCTGCGGAGCATGACCCTCACACTCACTTTTATTGTGGCGTGATCTCGAGGTCCCCGTATCGTTCTCTTCTACCCCACATTACAAACTAATGTCATTTCCGTTCCCGCTGATGCCGATGAGCCGCTGTGACTGGCGGTGCTGCGCTTCGAAGGCGCTGCTACACACCTTGTGTTTTTTGCTTCTGGCAACAGCAAGCCAGTTTAGTGTAGTTTAGTTTACCCAGTAAAAAAAAGATGTGGGCTGTGGGGCACCTTGGTATAAATTAATTGAAGAAGCTAAGCTAGAAAGTCCTAATGAATGGTACATAAAAGAGGGCAGTCTGGACAATGTTCCCACATTTGGTCTTTGTACGCAGGCAATACGAACACGGACGCAGAGTATAATGACCCCACGTGTAGAGCGTATTATAAGTGTACGGCGCAAAGTGTGAAGTACAGTGTAGAGGTGGAACAACGAACGCGGGGCAAAGACACGCGCAGTGTATTGTCACAAAGGTGAAAAAGTGAACCACGCATCTGTGAGCAGACCTTGAGTACGGAGGTGCGACTGGAATGCTGACCTTGGACAGGAGCGCAAAAGGCAGGACTCAGGACCACTAGGGAATCACAGTAGATCTCTGATGAAGAAGCACAATGTGGCCTCAGTTGTTTGCTCCTTTTATATGATGTGACCGATGTGACCGATGACCAAATTGTGAGCAGCTGTTCTGGTCTGGATGAGCGGAGCTGAGTGGCGCCTCCTCTGGTCACTGGGGCTATTGGGGGCGGTGTCCGTATTCTTCATTGTTCATATTTTAGCTCGTTGACCAACCTTGGCTGGATGAAACACATACAGTATTGTATGGACAGTCATATCAGTGAGATATCCGTCCAGGCCAAGAGAGACCCCCATTGAATTGCCATTTAACATGTAAAAAAACACATGTCATTCTAAACAACAAGGTTAAAACATTAATTAGTAAATGGCAAACAGTCCAATTCAATGCTGATTTTACTATTCTACTGGCTTCTGGAGCCACATCGGTCTCTTTTAATGTTTGAGCAGAACCCGGGGTCAAAACGTTTGGCTTTCGTTTCTGCTCGTGCCGGGAGGAAACACGCTGTGGCGGCGCTGCTTGAACATTCGTTTGTTGAAAAAAGGCCGAAACAATGTTGACCTGCGTTTTAGGAAGCAGTTTTTTCACCTAATTATACTTGGACCTGGAGGCGTTAAACGTGATTAATGCGTAGCGTTTACTGAAGCAAGCTGTATACTGTACGCTTGCATAATGCCAATAATGCCAATAATAGTAATGATGCAAACATCTGTACAAATTGTGGATGTCTGTAGAAATGAGTGATTTTTAGTTGGGCAGTTGTTGCATTTCAATTATTTTATACGCATCGCATAGGTGAGCCATTGCTTAGTGTGATGTAACGATTGCAGGTCTTGCGGAACACGTTGTCTCGCGGCTCGATCCCCGAGAGCCGAATCGTAACTCCGGCCAGAGCCTCGGAAACGCGTTCGATCCGGGTCGAGAAGCACTCCGGTCTACTTAAACCGAAACGCAGCAAGAAGAAGAAGAAGGAACGAGCGAACTGGGCAGCTGGGGCAAGGAGACGGGAGTCAGAAAGCTAAGGAGGGCCGAACGCCTAAAGACCGAAGAAGCTATCGGCGCAGATGACTGAACAAATGCCCCGTCGATCGTCTTCGCTGACATGCTAACATATAGTCAGACGTGCACACGCACATATTTCAGCTGCATAAACACGCTGCGTATGTGTCCGTGCGTGTAGCCAGCGTGCAGTAGCGTTCGGCCTATACAGACAACGCATAGGAGCGCGTTGTGCTCTCAGTTCTTCCGACGGGACAGAGAAGAAGGCGCGGGCACCGCTCATTATGAACCGTTACCGGAACGCCGGCTCGCAGCCGGCAGTATCGGCACGTGACAAGGGAAATAATACCGTTGGCCCGAGGAGCCCTTTTCCTCCAAGACCTGCACCTCGCGCCACTTTTCCCATCCCGCTGAACCCGTCTCAGCCTTTCCTTCCCTCCCACGTTGGATTTCGCCGGTTTCCGCGCACTGCCTTGCAAAACCTGCCACTTTCTGTGTTCCCCCAGTAACGTGCGTCGTTACAGTATTGATGAAGTGTTGGCTAGAAGTTCGGCAAAGCTGAGCGCACTTGCTGACAACTTGGTTTTTTCACTGTTCGCTTTCCTTCCTATTAAGATCTTGCACAACCTTCTTTTAAGCCCCCTAAAGTGCATTAGCTCCGTTCCCTTTGCCGTCCCGCTTCCAGGCCCTGCTCGGAAAACGGAGGGCATTTTGCGGGATTTTCTTTTTAATTGATCAGTTCTCTGCGAGATGAGCAATAAACCAAGCGGGATCCCCCGAGCACATAGTGTTCATGCACAAAAACGTTGTACAACCAACCGCGCACT
Source organism: Scleropages formosus (assembly GCF_900964775.1). Lineage (NCBI taxonomy): Eukaryota > Metazoa > Chordata > Actinopteri > Osteoglossiformes > Osteoglossidae > Scleropages > Scleropages formosus. The sequence continues at coordinate 723,012 of NC_041813.1, read as the reverse complement.
GTCGCCGGAATGCACGCAGATAACCTGGAAACCTGCCGATTGCTCTGCTGGCTTTGAATTGAATAGCAAACCCAACATGGCGGACAGAAACAGCTGTGGAATTTCGTCCAGTCGCCATAATGCGTAAAGCAACGGCCTCGCTCACTTCCTTAGCGCACCAAGAGCCGTGCCGACTGCAGGACGTTGGTGCCAAGAGCCCGGAGCCAAGAGCCGTTACACCAACATTTTGGACAGAGTTTGTATATCAAAGCATGGAGCCTGTAACAACGTACCGTATACTGTGCATACCGTATAGACACACACACACACACACACACACACACACACATACAGATACTATACAGTTGCAGCACAGCCACACTCATAACTCACCCTCACCCTCACACTCACCGTGGTTCGCATGAGTGCTGTGATTGACTTACGTGGGCCTCGTTGTCGGCGTGACGGGAGTCGGGAGCCCTCGATGTGCATGTAGACGGTGCGGAGATTTCGGCTTCGCTCAAGAATGTGCTATTCTGCCGTCTGACCCCTCTCCTTTGTCCCAGGTATTCCTTCCAAGATGAGGAAGATATGTTTATGGTCGTCGATCTGCTTCTGGGTGGAGACCTGCGATATCATCTGCAGCAAAATGTGCAGTTCACTGAGGAGGCAGTGAAGCTGTACATCTGTGAGATGAGCCTGGCCCTGGACTATCTGCAGACCCAGAACATCGTCCATAGGTGGGAATCTTTAAGCCACGTGTATAGCGGGGATCTGAAAACACAGCAATAGCAGGAAGTGATTTAAAACCTGCCTCGGGGTCATTGGCAAATACACGTAGTTTAAGAACCATGGTGAGAAACACAGAGGAGCATCGCGATGGTAGTCCGAAACATTTAGGTACATCAGTCCTGCTTTGTTCATCTAGAAATCTCCAGCTGAAAAGAGAAATTAAGAGCATATCGATCGTTTGCCTCAATAACTCGTTTGGAATTAATGATTAACAACAGTGTCACCGAACGTGCGCTGTGGACACATCGAAGGGGTGTCGAAGAACCGACGTTCGGTCCGTCACGTAGCGTGTATTTTTCGACCTTCGGAACACGGTCCGGCCTTCTCGTATTTTGCATTCCGGCAACGCAGAGTGTGACGGTTTTATTATATGCAGCACACCGTTTTGCCCCATGGGTCCACGGGTTTCCGTTCAACTTCTTCATTAGGTTTCAGTTCAGGTTTGCGCGAAAACCTGCAAAGAATGTGTGTTTTTGAGATAACGAAGAATTTAGTCGGCGTTCCTACAAACACGCTCTGACTTTCCCCTGAGCTCAGAGGTTTCATTTTGCCCTGGTATTAATAACAAATCCGTTGCTCCGACACAGTTATTTGCGCAGCAGGAGCAGTAATCCAACGCAGTGCTGGAAGCATCTCCGGCAGGCGCCTGCTCTACAATTTCGTTCCACGCTGTCGCTCTCCGACTCGACAGTACTACACTATGCAATTATTTTGTTGCGCTAACTTAGATGAAGCGTCTCCTAGCAACAGCCTCGGAGCCTGTGAAATACCCTGCGTGGAAGCTGGTCGGGAAAAAAGATCAAGTGCAGGTTTCCTTTCCCTCTTTGTGAAAAAAGCAGGATTAAGAACAAGTTCGGAGGCAGCGGCTCGATGGATGCGTTCGCCGGTCGTCATCCACTTTTTATTATTATTATGATTGGAAAACGCTTTCCTCTGCCATCACGCACGCGCTGCGTTGTGACGATTGTGGCGAAAAGATTCCTTTACATCTCCAGCAAGCGCCCGCGTGCCGTCGGCCTTCGGGTCCGAGGAGCTTTCGAAGACACGCTCGCAGTCAATAGCCGCAATACACACGGAGCCTTGAGGGTCACCGAGCGGAGCTCAACTGTCCTTTCCATCCTTTTCCGCGCTTCTTTCAGCGGCACACGGTCATTTTTTGCAACCCCTCCAGCCGCTGCCTTCGTTGCACAAATGTCGAGCCGAATAAATAATACGGACGTGTGACGTGTCGGGCTTGGCGAGCGGGGTTACCGACAGCGTCACGTGCGTTAAGCGGAAACGGAGAGCGGATCCTGTAAACGGGGATGTGTTTTTGTGTCGAGTCACGCGGAGCGTGTTCCACAAAACGGGCAAAGGCAGGGAAGCGCTGAGCCCAGCGAGTGCGGATTCAGGGTTGCACCTTTTCCCTAGTCTGATGTGTGTCACGTGCACCATGGCAAACACACGCACACACACACATCACACCACCGCCTACAAGAGCTATAAGTGTGGTGTACAATACTAGTGTAATTTATATCTTGGAATGTATGTATGATCAAAGTGGCTTTTATTAAGTGTTTCGGGAGAGTTTTATTTCTCTGCCTTTGAAAGGAGAATATATATACATGTATAAATATAAATGTATAGTGTATAAATCTCCTTTCTGCCACCAAACCTCCTGCAGGACATACTACATATCACACACTGTCAGCAGTGAGGAGAGCTAACAGTTGAGACGCCCCTCCACCTACGGCAGTTGAACATCTTACGCACATCCTAGTTCTACGGCCCGAGTGCCAAGGAGAAGGGAGTCTGACACACACGCAGACACACACGCTCACTATAATACTGAAAATGTTTCATAATTTGTCAGCTGAGCTAAAAACAAAAAAAAAGCCAGATTTTACAGGTTTAACAACCCTCTTTGGTGTCGTTTTTATTCATCTCCAGGGATGTCAAGCCAGACAATATCCTTCTGGATGAAAAAGGTTAGGCTTTTTCTGAAAACACATTCCTTTCCGTGTCTCGTCTTTTTCGTGCATGTGTGTGTCTTCCTGTGTGTGTGTCCATCTGCGTTTCTGCACATTTATGTCAGTGAGATAAAGTGTGTTTCCCCACGGAGAGACACTGTGCAGCCCTGGAAGCTGTGAGAACAAGGGCAAGTGATCCAGTGCGATGTGCTTTGTGTGTGTGTGTGTGTGTGTGTGTGTGTGTGTGTGTGCGCGTGAGAGCCAGCCAAGTGCAAAAGGCTCCTCTTCATGCTGGACACTGTACCTGACACATGTACTCGACAGCACCGCGAAGACGACACGGGGACACAGCGTGGAGGGACGGCGTTCCGTTTTATGTGCTTTGCGATCGGTCCAATTGTCGCATCAGAGATGTACAATTCACCGCGGTACCTTTCTTCTTGTCAGCGCAAAATAATTCTGGCCTTCAAAGAGCAGTTCCTTCGTCAGGTTTGCTTTTGTTTAACGTTCCCGTAATACGCTGGATCCCCGTGTTACACACGTCTGTGCTGCAAACGCATTCATTTTCAAGATATCCACATTTTCATGTGTTTTTTTTTATTGCCTTGCCTTTCCTTCACTTAGCCCTTTTCTATAAAGAGTGTCGTGTGTGTGTTGGGCTGGGGGGGGATCGCCTTCATTCAGGCCGCTGACTCACCTTTCATACTGTACCTGCTGTGTCGCTCTGTCTCGCTGCCTGTGAGCGTCCCCCATCGTCACAAGCGTCCGCTGTCAACCCGCTCTTCCTTTTTCCTGCAGTTTCAGCCCTTTCAGGTGTTACTTACACTTTACTGTGTGTGCAGGTCATGCTCACCTCACCGACTTCAACGTTGCCACGATAATAAAGGACGGGGAAAGAGCCACGGCTTTGGCTGGGACGAAGCCATACATGGGTAAAAATGTGCACGTTCAGCCTCTCGTGGACGTCTCATTAACGCGTCTCCGCTGCGAACACATTTAACATGAGCCAGTCACTGCAGCATAAGCAGTAAAATAGCAGTAAAACGTACGCAGTGTCGCAAGCATGATCCGCAGCACCAGTCAGCTGTCTGAGCTGAGCCCTCGTACAATAAACGCGGTCCTGCACGAGCGCTCGGCCCTCTGCCTATCTCTCGTTCCACATTAATGACCCGAGGGTGTGACGTCACCCTCTGCAAAATGGAACGCATTAGCCTTCGGCCGCATGCGTCATTTTAATGGCGCTCAAACACATTTGTAACGTAAAGCAGGGCATCGCGTGTCAATTTAAGTGTTCCTGTATACGTCTTGTTTGAAATGCGCTTCGCCGCTCTCTCGCTCTTCTCTGCAAACAGCACCGGAAATATTCCGGTCCTACATGAATGGGGGAGGCGGCTACGCTTTTGAGGTGGACTGGTGGTCACTGGGGGTTACGGCCTTCGAGATCCTCCGGGGATGGGTGAGTGAGCTGCTTCGGCCCTCGCCGGAGAAATTTTATTAACCGCTTTCGCCGTTTGAGATGCCTAAAACGAAAATCTTTCTCTTGACCTCCCGTGTCCATCTCAGAGACCATATGAGATCCATTCCGGCAATTCTGTGGAGTCTCTCATCCAGTTGTTCAGCACGGTCAGTGTTCAGTACTGCCCGGCCTGGTCCAAGGATCTTGTGTCCCTCATGAGGAAGGTAAAAGTGGAGTTCGTCTTTAGGAAGATGTTGGTTTCGGGCCGTGATTTGAACCGTTTTCCCTGTCGCAGAAGGTTGGTGATGGAACCGGTTTTCCATCCCATCCTCAGTCTCCGCTCCACTCGAAGAGATGATATCCGAAAATCCTCAAGATTATTCCCTGCTTGTTTCTCAGAAGTTCCATGACAGACATTGTGATGCTATATTATGGTACAAAATGTAACAAGTTGAGATTTCACAGCATCGCCCCTCTAAACGTAGAGTTCGTCTTTCTCCGTCACATTCTTTATGTCTTAACAGCAGGTTCTTTTTTTTTCTAAACAATACATCCTTTACATCGCTTTCCAAACCACCACACACTGCACTTCCGCTGCACTTCCCTTTGACTCGACATACCGTGTGCAGCATTTTCTCCTTCTTTCGGACGTGTGCCGGAATCCTGCCGGCATGTCTTCATCCCGGAGTCTTGAGCTCGACTGTCCAGTGCCCTGTGGACATGAGCTGCTTGAAATCAGACAGCGACTCTAAAATGCACTAGTGAGCAGCACATACTTGTGATTTTACTTTATACCCAAACCAGCTCTTGGCTTAATTGACTTTGCTGCTCGGATATAAAAAGCCCACAGGCTCTGCTGCTCTCAGGACCTTTCATGACACCATGAATAGTGGGACACATTTTCTGCCCGTTTTTGCAGCGAAGAATGTTTGTCTTTTTATTTAAATTAGTAATACAAGTATATTCCCTTCACTACTTCTAGATAATGCACCATTAGCAGTTACAATGTAGTGCACAAAGAGTTATATGAGGGAACTAAAGCCGGTCAGGAACATACAAAACAACTGCATCAGACACGTAGGCAGCTTTTTAAGAGTGGCTGCTCTGGGGTGCCGCTGTGCCACACGTGCTGATCGCTTGCAACCACAGCAGTGCCACCTGGTGGCCAGTCTTAGAACTTACTGACTTCACCACATATGTAAATAGTCAGTTATTTCAGCGTGCTCCCAAAAGTGCCTCTAATGGCTCACAAACACAGATGTAACATGTTTCAGAAACAGCTGCCTTTAGTTTCACCGATGCTTTTTTCTTACAGTTAACAAAAACGCATTTAAAACAATGTCTTTTAGAATCACTCATAGCTGTCTGTCGTGAGCGTGAGCTCAGAATGTATTCTTTCCCTCTGTTCAGTTTGGAGAAACAAGTGCACTTTTCCTTTAGCTGTTCACGGTGTGACTAAGTGCTGCAGCTCCTGACAGTTTCAAGTTGCTCATGACTGTCCTCTCATGGTCACTGTGAGGAGAAACAAACGAGGGAAGAGCTCTTGCTTCCCCGTTTCATTTTACGTAAGAAAAAGTCAAATTCATGTCAAAACTAATTAAACATCTAAACACCAAAATAGTGGAAAACAGGAATAAAAGTGATATTGATAAATTGCCATCTCCTTGCTCTATTATGCATGATACATGCATAGCAGTTTTTTTCCACCTTCTTAGAATCGTGATCTGAAACCTTTGCAATAGTTCACGGTGAAACATCGGTCCGACTGTCGTTGGTTTCAACGAAGCCCGGAGTCTCGCCATACAGCGTGCTGTACCCAGCATGATGTAATTGTACGTGGGTGAGCCATGGACAAGGTGTGAACCCCTTTTAATGATATCATTCTAATTGCATTTGCACTTATAGCTCCTTTGTTTCACTCTGGTACTTGAAGTAGAGCAGAAATGGATAAAGCAGGATGCAAGCAGGATGCAAGCAGGATGCTTAGGGAGGCTATTCCTGAATGCTAATAGATGATGAGGCTCATGTCTAATTGCAGTTGACCTTTAGGCTACGCTGAAGGTCCAGTGAGGCGGAAAGTTAGTGACCGACGGCCCGTTGTGTCCCGCAGCTGCTGACCGTCAACCCGGAGCACCGGTACTCGAGCATCTCCCACGTGCGGGCCGCGCCCTGCATGTCCGACGTCGACTGGGACAGCGCGTGCGAGAAGAAGGTAGAACCGGCCTTCGTCCCTAACGTAAGTACACTTTATAGGGTCGCTTGTGCCTACAGACACGTTGTGAGATTCGCACGCCCGCTCATGCAGACCCACGCACAAAAATTTCTACTCACGCACAGTAATACCAGAACACACACTCTGATATATATATATATATAGACACATTTATATGCGCATGCATTTCTATTTACATATATATATATATAGATATAGATATGTACATTCATATATACAGTATTTGCTGTGAGGTCTATGTGTGTAGATTATATAAATGTGTGTGCATGTGTGTATCACCACACACATTGCCATCCCTCTGTGGACACATATTCATACACACAAACGTGCCTCAGAGCGCAATATAATACTACTGTTACTTCTTTCCCGACTGTCACTTTTCTCCATTCCTTGTTAGAGCTACAGAAGGACTTTATAACACGTAATATGTGAAAAATCCGCAAAGTTTTGTTCCAAAAGTTCTGTCGTGGCATTGTGCTTCAGTGAGCGTGACTCTGTGTGTGTCTGTCCATGCTCCCGCATTAAAGAAAGGTCGTCTCCACTGTGACCCCACCTTCGAGCTGGAGGAGATGATCCTGGAGTCTCGGCCTCTTCACAAGAAGAAGAAGCGTCTGGCCAAGAACAGGTCGCGAGACAACAGCAAGGATTCCCAGTCTGTGAGCGCCGCTCGAGAACGTACCCACGGCTCGCCGCGGGGCCGACGTCTCCTTTATCGCAATGTCCGCAGCGAGAAGGCGGTGGGCGAACGGAGCGGCGGCCCGAGGAAAGGCACACGTAGACGAAGGGCAGCGTGAAATCGCCATCGCGCCTCAACTGCTCGTGCTGGAACGTTGAGGAAACCCTGGCAAATTGTGCAGCCGCAACCTGGAGCGGCGCGGCGCCGGCGGCCCCCGTGGAGCCACCCCATAATTTATCATGAGCTCCACAGATAGCGTCCCCAGGAAGAGAGGGTTAGGGTTTGCCGCGGGAAGAAGAATAAAAAAGAAATATACTGAAATTGAGACAGCCGCCTGTCTGAGTAAGGGTTAACGGAAAAGGAAGCTGGAAAACAAAGTTCTGTGAAACAACTGATTTCTAATCATTTACGTCCGTTCTTTTAACTGGAACCTTCCTGCAAAGCGACTTACAGTGAGCTCTATATAGTATTTAGCGGTCAGCTTCTCATTCCGGGTAACTGACACCAGCAGCTTTAGAAACACTTTCATTCTGGCAGCAAATGGTCACAGTGTCCTGTGTGCACCCCCCACCCCCCACCCCCCCATGACCAACCCTTCTCTTGTGCACCCAGGAAAGCGACTACCTGCAGGAGTGCCTTGAAGCTGTGCAGCAAGAGTTCACGATCTTCAACAGGGAGAGGTGGGAGGAGGCCCAGCGTTTTTCTCTCTCTCTTTCTCTCACTCGCGCACACACACACACACACACACACACACACACACACACACACACGCTGTCTGCCGCCATAGCTAGCGTGGCGTTGGCAAACCAGCGACCCCTCTGCCTCTTTAGGAAAATACGATTTGGTTCATTTTTCATTTTTCATTTTTCAAAGAGATAAGCCATATTATCTGAGCGCAACACGGAGGTCCGCGCTGTCCGCTTCGCCTTCCTTCCGCTCGACCGACTGTCTTTTCTTACGATTCCCTGGCGAAACGGCGACGTTATTTCTTCTCTCGTCGTTTGCGCCGCAGGTTGAAAAAGAGCCCGGAGGAGAGCGCTCCGCTCCACGACGAGGGCGAAGGGGAGCTGCGGGCCCGAGGGGGCGAGGAGGAGGCCGACGGCGAGGAGGAGGAGGAGGAGGAGGAGGGCGCCGTCGAGGCCCGAGCGGAAGCGGAGACGTCAACGTTAAACATGTGTCGCTCCGTCTGCTCGTCGTCCGGCAGCTGCTAGCGGCAGCGCGGCGCCGCCGAGCTCACGAGCGCCTCCCTCCGCCCCCCGCCGCCCCCCGGCGCCCGGCTGCCCTGTCCACGCGGGACCCGTAGCCGACAGCCCGACGTCCGTAGCGCCGAGCGGACGAGCGGAACGACCCGCAAACACGACGTCCCGTCTTGCTGTCCTCTGACCCCCCGACCGCCCCCAACGGGGCCTCGAGAAACACCGAAAGGTGCCTCATCTCCTCTCCCTTCTTTCGCTCTTATTTCTATGCAACATCAAGCACGGGGAGTCTTTACCTGGGGAGCAAGTTTACCCACGGAGACTAAAGCATGACACCGTAGCGCAATAACACTCCTGCTTCGTCAGCGCACCCATCTGCTTGCGTCACAAAGTGCTCCTATCTCGCTTTCGCGTGGCGGCTCCCGAGCGTCGAGCCGTTTCACGATCATACTTCAGGGCGTGAAAAACAAAAAAAACGTACGTTTGGCTCCAAGACTGCGCCGGAGGGGTCTGCTCTAAAGCAACGACGCAACATTATCTCAAGATACTCAACTGCTCTCAAAGAAGTCGTGCTGTTACTAAACGTATTGTAACGACCCTACTACGATAATGCTAATTATTTATTCGTTTCCATCCCACGGTTATGGCTGCCGACTCGCATACGGTAGGAAGCGTCTCTGTACTCGGTGATTGAAACCGGCGACGCCGTCGTACAAATTTCTCTTCACCGCAGCTCCTCGCAAGACAAGGGTTCTTGGCTGGTTGCTTCTTACCAATCAAGTACGCTGGCTTTTCAGCTCATGAACAAGAACGCTCTTCATTTCCCGCTCATTCTTTAGGTAAACACGTGCATCTTGTTACGGGTCACCGACGCTCTCGGACACAACAGAGCAGTAAACAGTGTTGGAAAGGAGGAAACGACACTGTCCCACACTTCCTCTACTGTTCCGCTGTGTTTTACCACAGTGTACGGAGTGCGTGGAGACAATATTCATACTGAGTTACAGGGGTTTTTCCAACTGTGCATAAACAACTTGTAGGCAAATATGCAAAAGCTTGTTTTCCCTTTTTCTTTTTTTTTTTCCATTTGCAAATCCATTTTTAACAAAAATCTTGTGTTTCTTATTAGGAGGATATAAAAGGTATTTCTTTCTATCGTTCGGTATATCTGCATTTTTAAATGCCGTTTTATAATAATAATGGCAGCATGATTTTGATTTGAGAAGAATTGTGTTTATTAATAGTGGAAAAGTGTCCGGCGTCAGTCTAGTGCCGTCAGGAAAATGGATGGATTTAGAAAATATTTCATTAAACCTTATCTTCACAACAACAAACTCTTCTAGAAAGATTCAGCAGCTGCCTGCCAGGATGTGTTTCACTCCACGACGCACCAATAATCCACAGCTCTGATATACAGTACAGTGCATTTTTATCGCTGTTAAACAAAACCTGTTACGGAAAAGTGTATTTTACACCTCGTTTATTCAGTTTTGTTCATGAAATAAAGTACCGAATAACATGTTTTGAGTCTGTGCCATTGCTTTGTCAGTGCATTTTATTCTCCTATTCGCTCTTATTTTGCCAGGTTTGTTTTCAACTTTTTCACCTCAGAGGCAGAATCAATGAGTTTCATTGAATTTTTCATCTGTTTATGGATATGATCCATGAGTGTAAATTTCTTGCCTAAAATTTAAAGACAACGTGGAAGTAGGCCTGGAAAATGTCCAATTATGCTCCATAATGCATGAGATTTCACAACATGTTTATTTTACATAATATTCAGTGTCATCAGGGTAACGCTGCCTGTTAAAGAAAAATGAGTCTCCACTAATTGGATGATTAATGTTTTACAGAGCAGGTACAGTAGAGTCACTGACATACACATTTGCTAATAGAAATCTAGTTCTGGAAGAAGGAGCATTTCAAATATCATTTCTCTTCATCTCATAATTGTATATTTTGCATATTTTCATCAGTAGCAGTTTTCACTGGAAATGCTCTCATATGTCGATGTTTTGAATCCCTGCAGGCTGCTTATTGTATTGAAATGTTCTGCTTCGACAAGGAAATAAACTTTCCCATTACTTACCTTCTGTGAGTTATTTTTACAGACACAGCCACCGATCGTTGTTTCGTTACCACTTACTGTCTAATACAGGTGTTTGGGAGCCTGTCCCACACGCAGTTCCCTGTCCCAGCTGTAAACGGGTAAATCAGTGCAAGTCACTTTGGAGAAAAGTGTCAGGTTAGCGAATAAATAACGTAAAATTAAAAGCACAGGTTTCAGTTTCACTGTATTTTCCTAGACTGCCCTTCACACACAGCGACACAGAGCGAAGGGGTCACGCAAGCTGGATGAGCAGGACGTGAGGTGGGGTACACCTGGGACGGTTGCTCGGCCACAGAAGCGCACTCGCACACGTACACACTAAGTACAATTTGGAGTCGTGGGAAACGCATGTCGTTGTACTGGGGAAGGAAAGGATCATGAACATGGAGACAACATGCAAACTGCACATGGAATAATGTGGGTTTGAACGAACACACACACACACACCTTTCCTGTGATGGGTCCTATTTTGTACAACTTCATAGTCTTCATTGCAACATTAGAACCAAATCTCAACCGGATTCGGGTTTCTGAACCTGGACTTTTGGGCACGTTGCTACAAGAAAGGGTCTTGCGGCAGCGTACTACTGCGCTCTGGTGCCAAGTTCACTGTTTCACTGGACATGACACACACACATTTTGTCAGGGTGCCGAGCGAAGCGAAAACAAGCACTTCTCCCACAGCTCTAAACTGCCAGAGTGCAACGGCCGCTCAAGGACACTCACTCGCTTTTCTTCTTCTCCTTCTTGGAATTGATTTCTGGAGGAAAGTAAAGGTTCACCTCAGTTTTCAGTCTTTAGCACATTGCAGTAGACGTGTGCTTGGTACTAGTTTGCACTTGGCTCCGTCCTTTCTCGCTCGAGTCCCTAAAGAACTTTCCATTCCCTGGTGGGAAGAATTGCACCGCACCGCACCGCAGAGAGACGATATCCTTGTCTTGTGTCGGCTCTCCACCAGACATGTCAGGTGGGCGCTTTCCAGCCCATGGGGCCTTTTCGCAAACACGGTTTTTCTGCTCTTCCTTCAATAACATCAGTGAGAATGTGAGTACAATAACTGCTGTTTTCAAGCATGGCTGGAAGCTTCAACGCAACAAATGTGAAAGAATGAAAAAAATGTGCTCTGCTGAAACTGTAGCCCTTGCTTTTACAAAAATTGTAAAACATGCCCTTGGTCAGTGAATCTCCCTCTTTTTGTAGTGGTGCAGATACAGACAACATGAGCGATGTGCTCTCATTGCTGCCCTGCCACTTGCTACATTCATTGGGTTGGTTACTTACTTAGTTCAGTAGCTGCTAGTGTAGTGGTTAGAGCTCCTACCTGCAGCACAACCAGCAGCACCTGACTCCCATTAGGCACCTGTCCGCAATCACAGCGCTCGTCTACAGAAAGCATCCCCAGCTCCTTCCACTTGTGGATTCTCTTAGAGGCAACTGTCCCTCCAGCCTCCCCAGCGCCTTACCGGTCCTCCTCCGAGTTCCTCGCTCCCTGTTCCCTCAGCCCTCGTCCTGTCCTTCCTTTCTCTCCAAAGTGACTAATAATGTTCAGTAACTTATCGTTATTTTCCCAATTATACATCTCAGCCATTTTAAGTGGAGCAGTTCAGGAAAAGTACCATGATCAAGGGTACTAGAGCGGGCAGCGGAATACAAACGAGGTGACCTGTAACCACGGCGCTGTCCACTATTACAACTATTGAGACAATTACCTAAACGATAAAATTAATTCTCTTTTTGCTGAATGTAAAGACTTGAAATTCACTCCAAATTATAATTTCTTTGAATAATTCATTATGCATTAAAGGGCTAGGCCATGTTTTATGAAACGTGAAACAAATGTGTTAAATGTAACAAATGCACTCTGTATGTGTCATTCATTATCACATTAAAATTCCCTGCACACGAACATCCTTGTGACTTTGCAGAGACTTACGGTTTCAGCATCAGCTTATGAATAAACACACATAACGGCAATGAATACAAGTATAATTTTGTAATATCTTGTCCTGTAAGAGGATTTGAACAGCTTATGGAAAAATCTTTGCAGCTCAGTGAATGGCATCAGATGCAATGAGCCCAGTTTGTGTGGTGAACAAAATGTATAAAACATTTTTAAAAGAGTTAGTTTATTACTGTGGTGAATCATTTATTGGATAAATTAGTTATATGTTGGTTTTAGCCCTTTTAAATAATTTAATCAGTTAACCATTTCATTAATTTAGATGAACAGTCCAATACTAAAATGCTTTGGCAGAAAAAACGTGGAGTTACAAGAAAACATGTCATTGGCTGAAGTGTCAATTGTTCTGCATTTTAATGGAGGTTTGTGTGTAGCTGTACACATGAGCCGTTTACCATATTACATACATATTGTACATCCCCGTAGCACAGCAGCTCCAAGAGAGACGCTGAGTCAGTGGAAAATGCTGTAAAAGCTTGTCCACATATCCAAATGGCGAGAACATTGTCCCTTCTCCTTCTGCGCCCCACACACACACACAGCACAATTATACAAACAGCTTGAATGTGTTAGACACCCTTATAACTAACACGAATGCTTAATGTTGTGACCGCATGAAGTTCATCTAGTGTGAAACATTTGTTAGTAATGTTACACATTGTCTCTAATGGCATAGAGTCCGTGCGCTTTGCAGAATGACGTAAAGTGTTCTTTAAGTTTATTTCTCTGTATCGTAAACGTTTGTGAGCAGAATTTTCCAGATGTGCCCATCCAGTAGTTTGTAGTTTTCCATCAAGCACTCAGACACGTGAAGCACTTGAGCGTAAAGAGAAATGACATGCGAAAGACAGGTACGCCAGGACTTCATTCTTCTCCCCTCAAGACACCGAGCTCTTGTCTTGGGCGTCTAGGATATCGATGGCGGGGCTGTCGGGGTGCAGAACAGGTCGCCACTCGGGACCTTCGATTGCATCGAGCAGAAGAGCCATCTCCGCCTCGAGCTTCCGAATGGTGTCTTCCACACGCTGTGAGATAGAGGTGTGCATGAGACTCCGCTGTAAGCGGGCTCAGTGCTGGCAGTGAATCCTGAAACTAGGTGGGAACTGTTCAGAAGTTATGCTCAAAGGATGGAGAGAAATTCAAGGCCAAACTCCCTGACGCCGGAGATGTTCGGCTCCAGTCCTTGGTACGACGGTACCCTGCGCTGATAATGCGAGAGCTGGTAGCCCAGTGCTTACAGCTGTTGCCTTTGGCCCCAGAGGTCACAGGTTCAATTACCATATCCAGTTGTTGTACCCTTGAGCAAGGTACTTACCATCATACTTGCTATACATACAGTTACTGGAGTAATTTAGGGTAAGTAGTTGAACTCCAAATGATAAGTAGTTTAACTCTAAGTTGCTTTGGGGAAAAGTCTCAGGTAAATGTACGTATAAAATCCATAACCTCAACTGCATCTAGCTCTGTGAATACTGAGATTTAAATTCTTAAAAAAAACTAATGGAACAGTGTGACTTCATAAGCAGTGATAAATACACGGAGAGATACATTGCAGTCACGTGGATTGGCGAAGCTCTCACCTTCTCCACGGTATCTAGTTTGTCATGGAGAACGTTGTGACCCTGACAAACGCTGGACTGGACATCCGCTGGCCGGAGGTCAATTTCAGGTCCTGCAGGACACAGTAGATGACAGAGGGTATTACTGTGTGTGGAGGGTAAACAAGCAGTGTTCTGATCTGCTTTTGTCGAACATATTATGGAAAGTAGAAGAAATGAGGAGCTGATGGAGCCTCAGGTACAGGCACCAGGAGCGTGAGGTGTTCAGGCAAATAACGAAAGAGGGTTTTCTCTTCATGGCTTAACAGCAGCGAGAAGCGTGATATTTCAGAACACTTTGAGTGTTAGGACTTTTTCCGATTTTCTAAATACAACATTCAGCAGACCTGTAACGTTTGCCGTCGCAGCAGCTGGTCTTTACCGTACATTGAGGAAACAACGCAGTCATTTGGAAACACGTGGCAGATAATGAAAGCAAATGAAGGTGATTCTCCTTTACTGAGCCTAGTTAGAGTCCCGCACCCAAGAGGAGAGCTGCTGCGGCAAGCGTCTGTCTGTCGTCACGGCCTACGTGAAGATGGACACGGACTCGAGCGCTGGGACAGCTTCCAATTTCAGTACCGAAGGCCAGTTCGACACAAGCCGGACGCCGCTTTCTCTTTATTTGAGGGCTGTGAGGAACGAGGTGTTTTTTCCAACACGTAACGGACCTCCTTCAGCTGCTTCCCTCATTATGTGAGTGTCGAGGGCCTGCGCGTAGGGCCCGCCGTTCCTGCGCGGCTCTGCGTGCGCGTATGCGTGTGCGTGCGCGCAAGCGCTCCACGTGTTTCTCATTACCGAGCCCCGGGGCGCCGTCGTCATGCCTCTCGCTTGGCGCTGCAGCTCGCATTTGTCCAAACGCCTGCCTGAAACCCTCCTCTCTACTGTCAACATTTCTTCTCTCATTTTTGGAAGATACAGCTGTGTCCCTTCTAGTGTTTTACACACTTCGCCCCAGTAACCTGCTTGAATTTGTTCCTGAAAACCGAGCGAATGTCGAAACGCCAGATAATATCATTATGCGGGCTAGTCCGCAAAGAACAACCCCGCCGGAATTTCTGCTTTGCTTTGGTAACGGGACCCTGGGGCAACTTGCATATGAAATTAAAGACAGATCTGGGATAATTGAGACAGCAGGTTTGGCCAAATGCGGAGTACGGGCTGGTCAGTGGAAAATCTAATTGCTTTTGTGGCGGCAGATGTTGTAGGAGCTGCAGGAATTTCCTGGAGAAGCACCACGCGGGCAGCCGGACGTGCCGACTGAGCCCACTCTAAATTGTCGGAGCGTTTTAATCCGTTTGCTCATTCCTCTGAAGTGAGGTCACAGGGACGTTGCAATGGTTCTTCGGAACATTCGGGGATGCGACAAAGAAGTAGGAGGAGCTTCCGATCGTAAATTAACTTCAGGGTATTTCTGTTGTTGGAGACAAGAGAAGCAACGCGGGCAGCAAGACGATCCACCGTAACGTCAGGTTGACGACATCGCGGGCATCACGAATTTCTCTTCGTGTCTGGGAACAAACGCTCGTCTTTGGGTTTACAAAGGCCGGCTGGTAGCGCGGTCCTTAGAGCTGCTGCCTTTGAGCCCCCAGCTCTGAATCCCACCTCCAGCTGTTGTACCCTTAAGCGAGGTACTTATCGTGAAATGCTCCAGTACACGTTAGACGGGTGTATAAATGAGCAAATAATCGTAAGTTGCTTTGGAGAAAAGCATCAGCTACATGAATGAATGTGAGTAAAAAGGATGTCGAGAAGGTGTGCCAAACCATCACTGATATGATGGCGTTGACTTTTAGTGCCATTGTCACCCTTCGCCCACAAATACTCGGAGACACACCGAACTGCGTGGCCATTTCCACTGATTGAAGCACAGAGACAGAGGTTTTGCTTCCATGGGAGAAAAGAAAAACAAAAAAACATAAGAAACCCGCCTAACACACACCACGGAAGAAGAGTAAAAATCAAGTTGAGGGACGTGCTCCCAGGGCCAGAGCACATGCGCACAGACGCCGGATCGCCCACCGTCAAAGAGAAACGCACACACAGCGACGTGAGCGTGTGCCCTTTCACATTGTGCTCTGCCGTATCGCTCGGAAACTGGTTCTTCGCCAGACCTGTGAAAGTGATCATATACAGTGTTTCCACATCCTCTCTTTGGTTCCTTGAGTAATTATTTCCTGCTTCGTGACACACCTATGAATCATCCAGCTCAGCTCTTACCTGCTTTAGCCTGACCAGTGATGAGGAGCAATAGCCCAAGCAATGTGGCGGAAGGGCAGGCCATGCTGGGGTTGAGAGTCTGGGTCTTCTCGTGTGCTCCACAGTGTGAGGTGGAAGCGTGCGCTGATGTCCCTCACGAGGGTCCAAAAAGCAAAAGGAAAGAAAGCAGGGAAAGAGCAGAATGGCATGCAGCACGAAAGGGTGGGATTGAGAGAGAGAGAGAGAGAGAGAGAGAGAGAGAGAGAGAGGAAAAGAGAGAGTTCCAGAGAGAGAGAGAGAACGATGGAAGAGGAATTCTTCGGCACTGGAGCCAGGCGGTCCGCACCTCTTTTCCCCCCTTCCCCTTCTCTCTCGGCGAACCACTCACTCTCGCTCTTTCTCTCATCGCTGCGTTTCCCAATGAAAACATTTTACAAAAGCGCTGGATCGGAAAAAGAGCTTATTAAGCGAGCGAGATTCCTTCACTCGCACATATGCTGCCAGTTCGATGCTCGGTGGCAGTAATTTGAGACCCTCACACTCTCTGCCATTTTTCTTCTTCCCCCAGGAAGAAAGCCGAGACCTTCCCGTAACTCCGAAGGGGCTGATAACGTACCAGAAAGTCACCATAACCAAGAGGCTGTGTGTGGCACATCTGTAACTCAATGAACTTGTCCGGTGCTGGAGAAAGAGCACAGGTTCGAATCCTAGGAAGGCTACTGGCTCAAGAAGTTGCATTTTTCTTTTTCATTTCATCTCTTGAATCGTTTTCATCCAGGAACCAATTCTTTTCCCTACAATACAATGTTAGTTTGATCCCCTCCCAGCAGGAACTTGTCAGATGGAGAGTTTTCGCAGAACGAAACGACCCTTCGGGGTGAGAATACTTCAGCAAGGTTTCATGCCAACAACAACATGCAATTGATGCCGTTTTTCCTACAACTTAACTTGGAGCGAAGGAAACGGGTAACGTCATACGTACTATACCGTATATCGCAGTGGCTGGAGCTACAGCCATGCACACAAAGACCCCCGGGCTTGTTTCCACCTTTTGCTGTGTGTGAAGTACCCTCACCCTGTACTTACCCTATGGTGCGCCAGTAAAAATTACCCAGCCGTGAGACTGGGAATACGTGGTGAAAAAGGTCCACGCTGCTGTGAACAATGAGAAGTGACCGAGGGATATGCGTGCGCACGCGTGTGTGTGATGCGTGTGTGTGTGTGTGTGTGTGTGTGTGTGTGTGATGGGTGTGTGTGATGCGTGTGTGTGATGCGACACCGCCCTGGCTGGGATCATTCTTTGCATCTATTCATTGTGATATGATCCAGTGTGCCAGAGGGTGACAGCTAATAGCACAGACATTTAAAGGATAACTTGGACATTGAAAACAAAATTTTTCTGTTTAGTCACAGAGTATTGTGTTCTCGTCTTGCTCTGGAGGCTTTTGCAGAATTTTTCAGCGTGTGGCTTGAAGGGCTTTGTAACAGTTTACGTTGCTGAGATTTCCAATACTCTTCGCATGCATAGGGTGCGTTTCGAAACATTTTCCCTCGTTTCCAGCCCATTGAGCTCCAGCGCTGGCTGGCAGCGGCGCGCAGCTTTCCTCGGGTGCAACGGAGACAAAGACGAGGAGGAGAAAGGGCTGCGAGGGAAAGGCGCTGCAGCACGTTGCTGCCCGAATGCTTCCCTTCGGCTCGAGCCGCGAGCCGCCACACCTCCCTTCCCTTTGGTCTTTCCAGGAATCGTGGAGCCACCCGTATCGAGAAAGTCGTCGACCCCCGAGAGACGAGTCCCGAATCGTGCAAACCGAGCCGTACGCTGGGAGGAAAAACCAGGGAACCGGGACATAGCGTGACAAGACAATGCAATTTCCCAGGGGGTCCTCCCTTGCACAGCTGCCAGGAACAGAGAGCGCCGCCATCCCGGACCGCATTGCTGATGGCAGGAGACAGACACCCCCCGCAGTGTACAATAGCTTAAAATGCACAGCTCAGCTCAGCACGTCTGCTGGTGTCTGGCAGCAACATGTTGGTGCTGCTCAAGGTCGGGCTTAGTCTGGAGACGGGATCAGGAAGCAACATGTGCATCTTGCGCTCGTTTTGGAACGCAGAAGGCAAACAATGTCGCACCCAGAGCTCCTGGTTCTGCCTTCGCCCGCTGGCTGAAGGGTCATCTGATTAACTGGCCCTGTGGGCATAAAAGGACCTCCTGCTTTCCCAGCGCTTTGAGGAAAAGCCCTAGAAAGCACAAGTATTTTGAAGAAGTGTGACTCGTTATTAACGGTCACCGAAATGCAAATAATAGTCCATACCCACTTCTCCTCCCTCTTTGGCCACTTTATCCCTTAATCACCAATTACACTTTGGCTCCATCGCGCCACGTACGTCTCATGTGAACATCTCATGCAGCCGGTCCTCAGTGATTAAGCTCCACGGTCAAACTATTAACGTTTTAGGCTGCTACCAAAGACCGATTTTCTTGAGGAGTAATTATTTTGTTTATATAAATGAAATATTTTGTGTGCGGAGGACTGGAGCATTTTTTACACGACTGTGAAGGTTATTGCAAATCACGGTAAAATGTGCACATATATCCATTTATATACTTTTTAATTTTCTTTTTTGGACACATTGTCACTGTCGTGCAATACATCGCATGCGTGGAACAAAACTCCTTGCTGTGAGGAAACTAGAGCACTTCAGCCCGAAATCTGTAAGTGAAGCGATGGATTTTTTGCAGGAGCTCTCTCACTTGTTCGGGGCGGGAGCAGACGCTTCGAGCAGCGAGAGTCGTCTCGCCGCTGATCTTCCACTTTGTCTCCGAAATACCAACCCTGAGATCATTGTTCCTCAGATAAACTTTAAGTCTCCATCTATCCCCTTAGTGTGTCTGATTAGCACACGTCAGAGGCCACTTAATCCAGGCCTGGTACTAGAATAGCACGCGGGCGAAGGGCGGGCAAGACAGGAAGGCTGTGTTGCGTGTGCCCAGTGTAATCCCTCCTTAAATAGCTTTGCTGGAGGAAGTGAAGCAGCGCTGCCCTCTCAAAGCCCTTGCAGTCATTGCAGCGGCCCTCACCGAGACACTCGCCAAACGGAAGACGCTCCGTTCCGCAGAGCTCGGGACTTGGCGCCCTTGCAGCGTCCAGCTACTCTCCGAGATGAACTTTGCAGCGCAGTTCTTCTACTCGAGCTACAAGAGCGACGGGTCCCCTCGGCGAAGCGGGTTCGGCGACAGTGATGAGTACGACCCCTTCTGGCAAAGGTGGGAAGCTGCGGTGTCCCGGGTCTTCGGAACCACTGGCATCTCCTCATCTCTTAGTTTCTTCTCAGCCTGTAGTCCAGTGCGTGGTAGCCCTTTCAGAACCAGCTCCTTCTCCTTCTCCTCCACCTACCCCTCGCTGTCAAATGTGCACCTCCACCTTGCACTGTGTCCTTCGTCCTGCTCTTCCTCAGCTAATGAGCAAAACGATATACCGCACGGCCGCAGCGCATCGGATGCCGGGAAAAGAACAAGAGAGAGGAACATGGGAAAAGGAATAAGGCCACGGAGAGAGTGCTTTATTATTCATAGGCGGAAAGGTCATAGTTGTAGCTGCCCATTTACTTATGGCCATCTGGTGAGCGTACGTAGTTTTTCAGTTTGCGTGCTCTGGTTTCCTCCCACAGTCCAAAGACATGCTGTTCAGGTTCCCCCATAGTGTGTGAGTGAGTGAGTGAGTGAGTGAGTGAGTGTGTGAGTGTGTTCCACTGATGTATGGAGGAGTGACTCAGTGTAAGTAGTGTATCTAGCAGTGTAAGTCACCGCAATGAATAAGGTGTGTGGGCTGGTAACGCTACATAGAGTTCATTGGAAGTCGTTTCGGAGAAAAGTGTCTGATAAATAAATAAATCTGAGCATCCCTTGAAAAATAAATGAAAATAACTGAGTAATTCATGGCCTACTTAGCTATAAAGTAAATGGCTTAATTAGTTACATATGCCACATACTGTATGTGTAGAAATGTTAGACGAAGAGAAAGGAGGCTTCGGCAAGATGTTTAGGGGCTGCAGCGCACAGACTCAGTGCGGTGATCCGTACCGATACATCACAGGTCAGTCTGCGCTACTGGCTTCATGTTGTGTAAAATGGACAAAGTACAACATGAAAGAGTGAGTCCGAAGTGCACGTGTGTTTGTGATATTTGTATGTACAAATGGCAAAAGGTCCTTGTGTCCTTCCTGTCTTTCCAGAAAAAACGAGTAAGAACAAGTCCTCATATTGTCTCTTTAAGTTATTAAAAGGCTGTAGCCTCCCTTTGCTATTTCTACTGTCACGTGGGTTGTGCGCACCTGTCAGGATGTGTGTGATCTGCGCAGATTATCCACTGTCGTACGAAGAACAAGGTCAGTCATTCATCTCCAGACGATATGGGCGCTCATCTGTGAAGCACTTGTACACGGGCTCCAGAAACACTTTGTGGAGCGCTGCACAAAAACAACACAAAAGGCCATACAGAAATTTGCTATTAGTTACAAAGTTTACCAGTGTTTTATCATTATTGTATATTTGTATTATTGTTTATTGCTGATCTTTACCTTTCAAAGCTTTTAGTGTCACTTTTAACATCTGCTTCCCATTTACTCACTCACTTTCGATAACTGTTTGTCTTGGGCCAGGACATGACGACGCGGAGCCTATTCTGGAATCACTGGGGACAAGGTTGGGGGTACAGCCTGGTACACACTACACACCAGTCCACTGCAGGGCAGCAACACACACACACATTAGAGGCATTTAAAATTTAGCACTTCACCTAAATTGCTTGCCTTTAGATTGTGGGAGGAAACCAGAGCACTCATAGGAAACACAGACATGGGGAGAACATGAAAAATCCACACGTACTAATCCAGATTCAAACCTGCGGCTGAACAGCCCCATGCTCCCCTGTTTCTGAAGTAGTACATTTTTAAAAATGCCAAAATATCAACTGATAATTCTATAGGAGATTTGGGTGTACAGTGCAAGTGAGTCATCGAAAAACTACTGAGCAGTACGAGCAAGAACAGTCAATACTGTGTCTAGGTGCAACTCATGGCTGGAAGGGTATGTCGAATAAATACTGAAAGACACAGAAAATGTAATATTCAGAATTCTGCAGCCTAGATTATTCAGTCAGTGTCATCATTATTACATGTCTGAGATTTATGTGATACAGTATTCTCAAAATGTCTTTCTTCTTTCCAAGTATTTCTTCATGTTGAATGTCATTGCATTATACATAATCCATTTCCTTTTTTGTGGTTGAGTTTGTTTTTTTTGTTCTTCCAGATGCTGATCCCTTTCCTCACACATACTGAGTGTTCAGCACAACTCTGCTACATTCTTGAAGTGCCTCCTTTGCAGTTCTGCTGCCTTCCTTCCCTCCCTCTCCTTCAGTGCTGTTTCCTTCTGTCTCTTTCAGTGAAGGAGAGCGTTTAGGAGCATCTGAACAGAGTCGCTCTCACACCGATGGGAAGTACAAGGACTGTCCTGTGCCAAATGGGTGCCTGTCCCGCAGGCCTACGCCCATCCACCCAGAGCGACTGAAGGACTTTGGGGAGGAGGAATACCTCAATGGGGATGTGAAGACATGGGAGACGAAAGTGGCGGGGGACCCAGAGCCCCAGTTGTTGTCTCCACCGAAGCCAGTGAAAAAGAAGGATAGTGATGCTAAGACCACCACAAAGACCCAAAACGAATACCTGCGCTTTGAAGACATTAGTGCAGCTGCTTTCAAAATTCAGTCCACGATGCAGAAGACCCCTTGCACAGTGAGCATAAATGTGAAATAAAAAAAATCGTGTCCAAGGATTCCCACTGGACGACAACCCAATGTAGCAGTCATAAGCTAGAAAAAACAAAAAAAAAAAAAAAAAAAAAAAGACTTACAACATTAACATATCACAGAAAATCCTTACGCAATTACTCAGTATGTGGAAACTTTGCAGCTTCAGACAGACTTAGCTCTTCTTGCTTCAGCTGCAGCATAGTGTAGCATCACCATTGGATGAGTCCCTTTTGACAAAGTGAAGCACTGATTCACTACAACTTTGCAATGCAGACCATTCTTACAAACTTAGAAAAACATTTTAGCAATTGCCACACTGATGTCTGGGATGTCCTCTAAGACATATGAGACAGCAGCTCTGTGTTCTGGGTCTGGACGGAGTTATGGTTGCGTTTCTTCTCTTTGCGTTTCAACAGTATTCTCGGCTTTCGAAGCAATACGGGATGGAAATCTTCCTGAAGAAAGAGCACCTTCACTACACAGGTTCTGTGAAGGAGCGAGGTGTACTCTACTTGTTGACATCCCTTAAACAGGTAACAGACTCTCACAGCCATACATTCTTCACCCGAGGGACAAGACTCAACCAACCGCACACATCTGACATTTTGGCAAATTTCACCGATTTACAGACCAGAACAAACACCTTCAGCTTCAGTAAGTAGCAAGTGCTTTGAAGGAGGTCATTAGTAACCAATCCTCGCGGTCCTTGTCGGTCACTCAGTCACTCCATTGCATTAATCATTTGTTTCGGGGCAACAATTGATCCATAGCTCAGTTGTCAAAGAATTTCTCAGCCGGAAGATTGTTCAGGCCTTTGTAGGACACGGCTGCGGTTTGGTTGGTTGAGTAAAAGTGCTTAATTTCCACTGCTGTATTTAAGATATCTGGTTATGTTCAAGAAGCAGCATTATCAGTGTCTTTGGACAAAAATGTCAGCTGGGAAGCTCGATAAAAACAGTCCATACAGTAGAAAGGACCTAAACACGCTATCATGAAAATCTCTGCTACCCTTTACAATGCAAAACCAATGAATAGATGTGGGAAAGTGGTTCAGCATAAAAATGTCTAGTGAAGAATTTTTAATTAGCTGTGATGGCAGTGGGAACAAAATATTATGGCAGAGACTTTGGGGTCAGTGTAAAGATTGTAGTATCAGCTTAAGTCTGATTTTGCTTCTGAGTGTCTAGAATCACACTACAATGACATGTATGACAATAGGGCACGATTCATGAAAGCAAATCAGTTTAATTTTGTACATATATAGTGTGCAAATCTAATTTGGCATATCTAGCTATACAGAGTATATAAGTGTAATGTAATTTAATACTTCATTAAGTATTACAGATGCTGGATAATCATGTTACGAAAGGTCGTTACAAATTTGAGACATTTTTCAATTTTTTTTAATTTCGAACTTTGCTTGGAGTTAATTAAAAAACATATTGAATTGAAAATGCTTGCGCAATGTTTTATTTTGTATAGCTTTATCTGATTCTTTTACGGAACTTAACCCTTAAATCAAGGTAGCTCTGCACCATTAAGCTTTGACAGATAGTGATTTTAGGGTTAAAAGGACTTTGGACATACAAACAAATGAACTTCTGGTTCCAGCTGGGTTTGTAAAGTGAGGCATCGGTGTATTTTACTCAAAAATATATGTCCTTTCACAAACACAGTCTTCTGGATATTTGTATTTCTCCACATTTTTTTCCAGTTAGTGCTACATGTTAGTTAGATGCATGTGTGTTACATTGCGAGCACAGGAGCAACAGAAGAAGGGTGTTATTGTGGCGACAGACAGCAATTTTTCCATGGCCGTGGCACACCATGCATCAAACCTGCGGATCCCTGCCTTCGTCATCATGCCAGCCAGCAGCTCTCCATCGCGCCTGCGTATGTACCGCGACTTCGGGGCTATGGTGATCTCCTATGGCAGCACGTACCATGACTCGCAGAACCACGCTCGCCACCTGGCCAAGGAGAACAACTACCTCTACCTGGAAGAGTTAGTACTGGACCTAACATGCATGGACCTCAGCTAGCAGTCATTGTAAAACCTGGCTGTCCCACCTATGTGCTCTATTTGGTCTACCAGCAGACACTCCTGCTTAATAAGCTGAACCAGGTTTGCTGGTGGTAGACCAGAGAAAATATTTGTCATGTCTCACCACTGGCATCAGTATCTGCACTACCATTCCCCCATGAAGCACACATACTTTGTCAAGGCCAACTTGAGAGTCTGTCCTTTGTTAGGCACATCTGGGCCCCATCTCATGAACATGGAGGACATTGCTTTTGAACTTTAGGTATACTGTGTGATTTTCATATCCAACATGATCAAAGTACCAAATAATTGTACCTGATGTTATTAGCTGCACCATTCGCACCGTCCTTTATTCTCACTACAGTACCGACGATGTGGCTCTTCAGCAGATGGCCTCTGTGGCCTCTCCCTTTCTCGCCCTCTTTCAGGGATGACAGTGCAGTCTACATAGCAGGGCTGGGCACAGTGGGCATGGAGATCTACGAGCAGGTTCCCAAGCTTGACGCCGTCATTGTGCCAGCCGGCGGGGAGTGTGGGCTGCTGGCCGGAACAGCAGCCGCGCTCAAGCACCTGAACCCCTCTGTCTCGGTCATTGTGAGTATCCTGGCATTTGGCTCGGCCAACTGGTGACTACATATGTACCCGACCTGAGTAACAGCGCAGCTGTCTGCAATGGATATGCAGAAGTAACAGCATGTATCCATCCAATGTGTGTGCATTTGTGAGCGTTGCTGTGTGTGAGTTTTGATGAAGAAAGTGTGAGAACTACTTTAGACTACATGTGTGGGCAGGCCTATTAAACACTTTCCAATTTCTTGGACAGGGAGTGGAACCTCAGGATTACCCACTTTTGCTGCAGTCCCTTAAAAATGATTTTCCTGTGAAGGAGCTGTACAACTCCCCAAACAGGAAACTGTACGGAGGTAGTTTCCTCATCATCACTTTGTCTCTTCTGAAATTACCCATAGTATATTTATAATGTCATTATTTCACCAGAGCGGTGTAGTTTTCCCAACTGTCCCAGTCTCACCACCATCTGCTTTTGTTGCCTTCGGCTTCAACTTTTAATTTCTGGTCCAGCGAAGACCGTCCCGAAAGCTCTAAATGTATTGTACGATTCAGTCATGCTCACACGTGAACGAACCTCTCTGTGGATAT
Organism: Scleropages formosus; assembly: GCF_900964775.1. Lineage (NCBI taxonomy): Eukaryota > Metazoa > Chordata > Actinopteri > Osteoglossiformes > Osteoglossidae > Scleropages > Scleropages formosus. The sequence goes on along the minus strand of NC_041813.1, from coordinate 697,852 downwards.
GGTCTAATAATGAGCTCTTACACCTTTTTCTTTTTTCAACAGATTTAGTGGATCCTCCACTGGGAAGCCGTACCTTCCAGCTGGCGAAGAGGCTGGTGGACAAAGTCGTTTCTGTCAGGTGCAGCATCTATCGGACGTCGTATTCTTTCTCCAGAGTCCTCCCGAAACACGACCCCTTTGAGGACTTCACTATTTCTGTCCCTCGTTTTCTCTCCTTATATAAGAGAGGAAGACGTCCTGGTGGCCATGCTGAAGTTTCAGGAGTACGAGAAAACGACGGTCGACACCGGGGGGGCGATCGGACTGGCTGCTATCTTAGCTGGACAACTGACCGAACTCAAGGGCAAAAGGTGAGCGAAGCCAGATGACAGAAATTGCGGTGAGCAGGATTCTGATGACGCAGTGTACCGTAAATATGGTTGTACAGCACTCGTCCGGCCAGTTTCTTCAGTTTCTTTCATTATTAGACATACAATCAGGTGAAGTGGAGCTTTAATTCTGGTGTTGGGGAGCAGTTTCTGATCAAGGGACGTTAGTGTGATGAGAACAATGTCACAATTGTGACCGAAAGTGAAATATTACAGTTACTTATTTCTGCAACATCTTATACATCGGTTCTTGATCATTCCTAAGAAGAATGAACTGTTTTGCCAGTTATCTGGAGTTTGCTGCCCAAGTAACGCCGACGAGGCGGATTTCCGTCTCGGCTTTTCAGGCTCACCTCGCTCGCATACGCACAGACGCTCACGCAAACATTGCTGTGCCTAAGGACTGTATTCTTAGAAAGTATCTATTTAACCAGCCAATAAGTTAATCAGATTTTACAGCATTGTCTCTTCCTTTTTCACTCCTCGCACAGGGTGGCAGTACTCATCAGCAGTGCAAATATGGAGCTTGGCCTGGTCAGACAGTGTGTGGAACGTGCTCTCGTTCTAGATGACCAGGTGAGCAGGTTCTCGGTGCAGCTTGGAGACTGGCCTGGAGACATGGCTAAACTACTGGACATCCTGGCCAGAGAAGATGTCAGGTGAGGCTCTCGGACGAGGAGGGAGTGGGACAGAGACCTAATGCCACATACTTATATGACTGGAAAAGAAAGGCAAATACAGATCAATGCACACGAAAAGGATTAAAAGTATCACTGGAGGCTGAAACACAGTATGATTAGTTATGTTCGCAATAGTACATTACTATTAATGTACTTCTATTATTATACTATAACACTTTGTATATGAAGCAGTATAAGGAAATAAGACACACACAGTCTGAAAACTGGACCCTAACCTGGCAGCACAGGGGGCAAGGCCGGAGGGGGAGGGGACGCACCCAGGACGGAACGCCAGTCCATTTCAAGGCACCCTTTAACAAAACACATAGTGCTGAAAATCCATAAGAATAATGATTTGAAAGTAAACAGAAGCTCACACTTTCCCTTTTCTGTATTTATCTACTACTGCTTGACTTGTGGACTATATTTTTAAGAGCATTTTTAGAGTTTTCAAAACACTAAAATGAGCACCCGTAGTTCTTCCACTCCTTGTTTCTTATACAGGCACTTTCCAAATTTGCTCCCTTGCAGGTTACTAGATGTGTGCCACCGCAGGCACAATGACAGCTCCGATCTCTTTAAAACCCAGGTGAGCGCACGGCGCACCCTCTCTGATCCCTTTATGTTGAAATCCTCACAGCATATCTTGTCCCCTATTTCACCGTGCCAAGGGCCACAAGCCACCGACCTCCTCAGTGTATAAGCTCGTGGGATCAACTAAGTGGTACCTTGTGGGTGTCTTGGATACGTCCCAACCTTTTCTCTTGTGATTTAACTAAAGTGTTACACTGATATAGTCAGGGAATGAATTGCAGTACACTGGAGCACAACAGCTGTCCAGTATGTCATCTCACCAGTGTCATTCTGCCTCTCTCGGTGTGTGTGCGTGTGTGCGTGTGTGCAGGTGGAATGCGTGGTGGAGACCAGGGACAGGACACTGAGCGCCCACCTGAGAAATGTGCTCTCAGAGCGCTATCCCACACTGCGCTGGCAGGAGCGATGACTGCAAGAGGATGACAGCTCTGTGTCTCGCAGACACATAAACACACAAACTCACACACCTCTATACAGTTTCTTCCCCTCTCACTCAAAGCGAAACTTTCAGAAAAATGGAAATGCACGGATAGAAGCCCTCGATGGTGAACCTCATGAGCCACAAATGTATCTTCCTGAAATATTTATGGTCTGGTGTAGTAATGTTCTCACATAAGAAGTGGAAGAAATATATATGCCTAACATAACTTTACATTAAATTGTGACACTTTAGATGTCACACAAGAACATAGTCTTTAGCACTCATACACAGAAAAAGATCACAAATTCAATGCATAAACACACACAAACTTGATCAAAATGAAATATCTATAAAGAGGTGAGCAGCGTTCAAAGCCAGATTATACATATACAGTAGGTAATTAAGGTATATGGCTTTGAAGGCTGCTCACCTTTGAATATATCCAGTTAAGAAGACTATATATATATATATATATATATATATATATATAAATCTGATATATATATATATACGCACACACACACACTTAACTGGATGAACAAGGAAATCATTGTATACAGTCAACATTCTCCGCAAAAAAGAAAAAGAGATGCAACCAGAGATGCAACAATAATCTTCAACCAGAGATGAAATAGTGTTTTACAATCAAAATTGCTATTAAAATATAGTGCACAAGATAATGCACAACTGTGTTTCTCATGAATAAAAGACACAATAGAAGGTAACCACTTCACCTGTCTCTTTCTCATTCATAGTATCTTCTCTTCCTTAGCATATATATTTTAACTTAGTACTTTTTTAAATCACCTTTAACAATATATGTAAACATTGCGTTGTAAAATAATGACATACTTACAACATTCCCAATAGGTGATCTCAAAATAAATAAGTGTTAAAAAATACGCACGTCATTGTTAACATGTATTTTATGTATTTCCCTGCATTACCGAAAACGAAGCGATTTTTAAAACGATAAGTCTTGGCAAGTTCGAATCGGCGTGTTTGGAAAGGGATACCTGTTATGTCAGAACTCAAGATAATGTGTGTTTGAGGACTGCAGACAGTAGGTGAGGGAAGGTGGCTACTTAACACCAACTAATTCTCTAAGTTAGTTAGCAAAGTACAGCTTGACCCTGAACGCGCGACCGTCTCCCTGACGATAATCATCTTTCTTCGACGTGCGCTGCCGACACTCGCTTCGAATGGACTAGTTCCGTCTGCAAGAGAGCCACCGCAAGGTACAAGGCAACGGCATAAGAGCCCCTAAAATGATCATATTTTACACTGTTTCTTGTAATTCGTCAACAATTCATCAACAGGTGATTAAAATAAGGCAGTAGTTCTCTGGAACGCACTTAACCTCAATTGGTCTCCTGAAATGCCCAGCCGGACGAGTTGGTCAAATGTTGGAACGTGTGTTGGCTTCAAGTTTCGGCTCATCGGCTACCTAAACTCATTTCTTAGCAAGGAGGAAAATACCGTAAATTTCCCATAGCGCGTGTCCGTCGCGCTGATGTTTAGATGAGTGACCGTAAGTAGTGTACTGCAGTCTCTGTATAGCACTGTAAGTTACCTTGGGTGAAGAGGTCTTAACTGAATAATACATAGAGTTCACTGTAAGTCACTTGGAGTTGGACAAAAGTGTGTGCTACATAAATAAACGTGAATGTAAAGGGAGGTAGTTGTGGACGGCCATTTAAAGCAAATATCCAGGCTTTGCACTACTCTGTTGTATTAAAATTTGAATAACTGTCAGAAGCTGACTACATACACTTCAGAAAGGAGTAAAATGTTAACCTTAAATTTTGTGTGTGTGAAAAAATGGTTTACGGCCACGCAGATGCTATCAGACAGCACCGAAGGAGCTGATGCGCGTTCTGGGCTGCATTTAAAACGGAAAGCCCATCTGAGCAAAGTCAGCCCTTCTACAGTCCAAATTCCACCTCTGAGGAATTCCTGGAATTCACAAGTCCGGGTCAAAGATGAACACGGAATTACCCCGAGGAAAACACGGACCATCAAGTACACTCGGGGTTTACTCTTGAGCCGCAGACCCCCGATTCCTGCGGGAAAGAACAGCTCGTCTGTTGAACCCATTTGGAAGAGAGAGCTTTTTATGACAGAAGCTCTTCGTAGCATCCCATCAACACATCTCATGAGTTACGCATGTGCAGGACATACGTATTTCTGTCTGATGTGTTTGGAAAGAAGTGTGAGAAGGAACCCTGTCACTCTGGCATCACCGTGTCAAAACCAGAAAAACTGCATTGCAACAAAACACTTGCGAGCAAACAGTGCATGAGCATTTTAACTGCTGAGCCCAAAACTTCATTTTAGCTTTTATTCATTGAGGCACACACGTTTCTTACTCCAAACGAAGGATAAAAATAGATGAAGATCTTTTCAAAGAGAAACATGATTATGGAAGAGGGATACTTCGACACTGCCATTCTTCTATACGGTACTCGGACCAATTTTCTGTACCAAAATGCAACACGTAAGAAAACAAAAGCAGGTATGAAACAACTGGAAACGCAGCTGTATTACAGGGTTACCGAGTGTACAGGTAAAGGATGTAAAAATACACTTCTGTCTCTGCAGAACAGAATTCTGCTACTGTGCTGTGAATGTGAAAGGTGAAATTTAGCAGAAAATGGCTATTAAAGGAAAAGAAAGCAGTGCTATCAGCATACACTTCTACACTTTTAGTCCTAATTAGGTTCACTCAATAGTCAATTGTGAAGTCAGTGTGATATTTTTCCATTGTAATTCTCATACAGGCCAAACTAATTTCGATTAGGTTACGCTTACGCTGTATCACGCACGCTGAGAACCAGTGAGAAAGATCAGTACTATTTCATTAAACTATTCCTCACTTTCACCCCAGCTCTGCATTCATAATTCTAGCTGAACATTTCCCGAGGAAACCTGTAATTTAGCCACTGTTCCATTTCTTGTACACAGCAGAACAAAACAGTAATAACTTGCAGTCCACATTCACACATGAAACCATTTTTTGAGACCACTGAGGATATGGATAAATAGGGTGAATAATTACAGAATTTCCTGCCAGTACCTGCACTCAGGTATGAATCTGTGTTGTTTCAGCCCTACAGCCCCCGTGTGTAATAAAGGCTATATTTGTGCCTTGTGAGTCATTGAGGAGAATCACCACAAAAAAAAAAAAAAAAAAAGCAGAATACTGTCTTTCCTTTTTAAAGTAAAAACAAAAAATCTAAGTCAGAACTTTTCACCCGATTCCCTTTGATATTCATTTGATGCCTTACTAATCCGATTATTTCAGTCCTGCACTGGATCATTGAACATTTTTACACATATACAGTTTGGATTTCCCCATTTTCAAGCAAACTTTTCACAAGCAGGTAGGAAACAGATTTTTTCTAGAGATTAGTTTTCTGTTTTCTGTAGTCAGTAAGGGTAATGTGTTACCTCACTGTCAGACAATGGCGCCTGAGTTGGAGCGAATTGAAAAGTGATAAGGAGACCAGACGTGAGTTGGAATGCAAACGGTTCTGGCGGTGACTTGTATTTACATTTACATTTATTTATTTAGCAGATGCTTTTCTCCAAAGCGACTTCCAATGAACTCTATGTAGTGTTATGAGCTCACACACCTTATTCATCGCGGTGACTTACACTGCTAGATACACTACTTACAATGGGTCACTCATCCATACATCGGTGGAACACATCTCTCTCTCTGTCACTCACATGCTATGGGGGAAACTGAACAGCATGTCTTTGGATTGTGTGTGGGAGGAAACCAGAGCACCCGGAGAAAACCCACGTTGACACGGGGGAGAACATCCAAACTTCACACGAACCCACATTCTATCACACCACGAAGGTGCTGTGAGACAGCAACGCTACTCGCTGTGCCACTATGAATGAATGAATGAATGAGCGAGCTTTTGATAAGTATGTTTACACATACAAGGAATTTGTCTTGGTGCCCCATTTCTTTGACTTTTTACAGTTTCAACATGATAAAAAAGGCAAAGCCAACAAAACAGTCATCAATTCGATAATCAACGGACCCCGTGGTTTCATTGAACACAACCAACTTTTGCCAAGTTTATGCTCCTACAAAACATTTTCATGCATTAATTTATGCTACACCTGTAATTATATCATGTAATTGGAGTTCACTTATATTCTACTGTATCCACATTTACCTCATCATGTAGGCACCTGTTCCTTATGCATTTTTCTCCTGTAATGTGCAGTAATGGCATCGAATTATTAGAGAATTTACAAAAATGAGCACATGATGATGATTTTTTTTACCCGCAAGGCGTACACAACACCAAAAAAATTTCTAGTTTTTAAAACAGAACAGCACACACTTCTGAGTGATAAGCCATGGCATATGCTGCCTGCCTAGGAGGAGTAACGAGCAACATGATAAATTAGCTTAAAGTAATTCATAAAACAAATTATATTCAGACAAACGACTGTTTTCCCAAAACTTATCACAACATTTCTGATGTTTCAACCCGTTTTACTAACCTGAGGTGACGAGCCTGGAGCCTGGAGCCCGGGGCCCGGAGCCCGGACGGCAGTCAGTGACGGTGCGGAACCGGTTCAGGTCACTTTTATTTCTCTCACTTTTGACCCTTTTTCCAGAACCAGGGGCTCCTTATCACTGCCAGCGCCCCCTACAGGAGCTCCTGTTGAACAGCAGTCACAATGATTAGTCCATCATGGACTGTTCCGTAAGAACGGAGCGAAACACGCAGGAAAATGTTTTTGGGTACCATCTCTTTCCTTTTATACATCCAGTTCCGCACTCTGTTTCGCGCTCCGCTCCTACAAAAACGCCAAAATCTGAATTAAAGCACCAGTCGAGTGGTGATAAAAAGGTATGAGGGATAAATACTGAGCCTGGTGGTATGGGTGTGATAGTGAAGATGAATTGTGAGTGAAGATCATCGCTCACATGCAAAGACACCCATTTTTTGACACGCGTGTCCATTGGCGCGTTCATTCGTGCAGCGACGAGGGGCCAAAATCATGGGCCAAAATGGACAAAAAATGGGCAATGTGAATGTCTGCGGCTGTTGGAGACACATGCCGTTAGCGCACTTACTTAGCCGCGGTCCTTGTAAGCAACCATTTCCAAAACGTACTCACATGATGAGACAGATGATCGCGCATTGTTTTGAGTTGGCCTCCCTTATTATTACTTTTTGGCTGAAAATGACCGGCAGAAAGTCAAAGTGCGCTGGACCGTTTCCCACGCACGAACACCGACCGACGACGTCGCGCACCCGATTCTACGCAACTAAGGAAACAATCAAAGCAAGTGGCCACTTGAAAGAAAATGTTTACGGTACTTTTTTTCATACCTGCTGCTTGTTACAGAGCAAGCCCACAACTACATGTATGGGAAATTAAATCATGAAACCATGTGAACATTTTTACTTTGTACAGCTACTCTCATAATAATATCATGCCCGGATGGGCAGGTAGGCTTAGTTAGTACCACCGAGTCCACATACTTGTTTAAAGCAGACACTATAAAAGAGAACATTTCAATGAATCAGATGCTGTTTCAAAACAACAGTTTTTCCAAGGACTTAGAACCACCAGAGAATTTTTTTTTCTTTTTTTTTTTTTTACCCACGCACGTCCAGTGTTGCGCAACGGTGGCCCGAACGCAGTGAGCGCGACGCCCCGCCCACAGCGTCTCCTATTGGCTCACGGGTCTCGGGGCGGAGCCTCTCGCGTTTCGCGCTGATTGGACAGAGACGGATATCGATTTGTTTTCGTTTAGCTGCGCGCGATGAGCGCACCGTTCGCTTCTATTGGAAATGAGAGAGCAGCGTCAGTACAGTCATTTTTAAAAGAAAGGAAAGAGTTTCCAGTCACGTTTTACTGCGCGTTTCCACCCAGTCCGCATCTAGAACAAGGAGTCAGTTTTATTATAGGAACCGTCCGCAGCAGCAGCCCGTCGGCGTCTCGTCGTGCCGTTGCGCACGATCAATTCTTGGTGTCCAGCCTGGTGGCCGTAACGGAGCTCCTCCAGCCACTCCGTTATGCGGGTTCGCGCTGTCGCACATTCATTGTTGCTTTGTCTGAACAGATAAATAAAGCGAAGAAGAGTGAAGTTTCCTCACTCAGTGCAGCGCTTCTCGTCCCTTCACAATCACTGTCTGTCTGTCTGTCACCTCCCTCCTCCTGTCATCATCATGATGATCATGGACCCTGTGGTCGCACTGCACTCTTCAGCCCCTCAGTCCCTCCTGCTCCTCTCGGGCCGCAGTCACCAGGCTTTATCGCTCCGTCCGTGTAACCTGATCCTGACCTCGCATGACCTCAGGTGGCACGAGCCGCAAGTTTCGCTCACCCATTAATGGAGCAAGTCGTGCTCGGGGTCAAACTGGACATGATCCTACATACAGTGTACAGCACATGGTACACACACACACACACACCACTATGTCCATTCTGTTGCATAAAATTAACTAAAATAAAATTAAAGTAAAATAAACAAACGAAAGGTTTAACTCTGTTTTTTGGCTCCGTGCTCCGTGACCAAATTAAATGCAGTTATAATAGTGTAACAGGTGTCACACGCGTGTTTTCCATGCTGAACGCAACTATTTCATATGGTCACAGCATGTAGTACTGTACACATCTACTACTGAAATAGAAAGAAAATTACAATTCAGACCTTCTTATGGAGTTGCTGCTGCATGTGTGACTCAGCTTATTCTAGTGCTGACACTAACACTGCCTTCGCTGTTAATATGTATGTGATGTAATACACACACACACACACACACAGAAGCTGCTCGTCCCAAGGGGGGTCGTGGCAAACCGGAGCCTAACCCCGCAGCACAGGGCACAATGCTGAAGGGGGAGGGGACACACCCAGGACGGGACGCCAGTCCATCACAAGACACCCCAAGCAGGACTCGAACCCCAGACCCACCAGACAGCAGGACCCGGCCAAACCCGCTGCACCACTGCACCCCCTTAACGTAATACTGAATACAGCAATACAGTAGACATTAGGTGTGCATGAAATGATTAAGTTCAGTGTGATCCAGAAAAGGACATTTGTTCCGTCTGAACAACTGAAGTATTTGGAATAAGTGGCTATTTATGCCTTAACGTTGAATTCTGCATTTAGAATTGGCCCCCTGTTCCCTGGTCTCAGCACAAAAAAACAAAATAACTCTTAAGCATTCTTTAGTTATTTAGCATTCCTTTAATGTTCACACTGTTCCTTTGGAATCTGAATATAGTCAAAGATAATATTTTATGAATTCCAGTGACTGCTATGGCATCTGTCATATGACACCTGTTAAGACATCTCTTCCGAGAGAGATAATGAAATTATTGCTGAATAATAATCACTATGAACACAATATGCAAAAGTGAGACTGAAGATCCAGGAATGCTTGAGCTCTCTGTTTGAACCATGTTTTACTCTGGCTCCTGGGACAACTGGTGCCGTCTGATGAGAGTACAGGCTGATTTTTACCACACAGTGAAAAACCGTAGATAAGATAACTTATCTATGATGTGATTGAATCCAAAATAGTCCACAAGAAGAGCATTTTAGGAAAATCTCAGCTTCTGTATAATATAGATTGAGGTATTTCAATGAAAAGCTGGTATAAAGTAAGCGGCCAGATGGCGGAAAGTCGTACTTTATTTGTTGTTTTCCTGCATGAATAAAACAAAAGTAAAATGAGAAAGTGATACGTGGGACTTGTGCAGACAGGTCAGCAGCCCTGAGGACCATGGCACACAGAGCTCCACTGAACTCAGCGCTTATCCTTTCAGCCATTACCGGGCCTCGGAGAGCACTAATTACTCACTAATCATCTCAGTTTTAACACTTGGAATAATTTGCATCCATTTTGTTTGATAAAAGAAAGAAGAGAACTTTGAAGAAAATTGTCTGTTTTTGCATCCTGGTTTGGTTCGCTGTGCGTTTTGTGTAATACCTGATTCCGAGCATTTCTTTGTGTTATACAGGACAAAATTTCACTTTAAAGTTGAATTTTTCATTAATTTCTATTATATTTATTTATTTTTTAATTGTGATTACAAACAGTAATAGAAGTATTACAGCTGCCAGACATACCCGTTAGTATCATGAATATGCTTTTCTAGCTACATTACATTTTTTAGCGTTGTGGAGCTTAAGCACAATGTTATCTTTATTTTAAATAATTTTTATGAAACAAGAAATCTATTAATTTGCTTCATGTTAATGAATTTGCTTTAATTAAAACTGTAAAACTTTTTTCTATTACATGAGTAGGTATGTAATAGTTGTGTTATTACATAATAGGGATTTCTACACCTTAAAAACCACCGAGCAAAGAGATAAATATGCAGCACTGTACAACCAAAGAAACCAAAGAACAAAGGCTCTTAAAACATTTAGTAAACTAATGGTAAACTTTTCAATTAGTGTAGCTGCAGCTGATAATCACTGTTCATTGATTTTTTTGTGTAGATAGCAGGGTGGCATTTAAAAAAAAAAAAAAAAAAAAAAAAAAAAACACCTTGGAAGGGTCCTCTGATATCAGTGATATCTCAGGTGGGGGTGAGCTGTGGATTGTTAGAAAGGTATGAGTGTTTCTAAGCCCATCCCTCCATTATGCCCTGGACAACCCTTAACATCATGACCTTCATTAACACAATAAACTTTAAGCACTTCTTTGTGGGATTGGCCTGTATATATAAGAGGAGCCCAGGATCAGAAAACGAACACTGCAGAGAGGAGCATTTAGGAGGAATATCTCCCTTGCTGATTTCTACGTATTCCAGACGCATTCGCTCCACTCAACATAGCCTGACAGTCATGGGCGTGTGGAAGGAGTCCAGGAATGGTAAGTCATGATCACCGAGCAGCGTGAAGGACCGTCAGGGATTAAGTTCGGGACCGTAGTTCCTGGGAGGCATGCCATGTATGTATATCAATAGCAGGGCACACAATTGTTTGAATTTTGAGTTTGTTTTTACTTACAAATTGCAACATAGTTGTAACAACAAATTATGATGTTTCAAACGTTGAACTTCATACTTATGTTGTTCAGCACAAAATTATGTCTAGTGTTTTGGGCATTTTAATCACACTTAAGTATCTGTACAGTGTTCTATACACTATACAAGTACCAGATCCCGTAGTTAATGTCACTCCGTGACATAGTAACAATCCATTGTATCTGTTTCGTGAAATATTTCCTAATAGCAGGCTGATATCACCATTTCTCTGCCTCCGTTTTGCCCTTGGCCAAAATGTTACATGCCTACTTTGTGCTTTTTGCTGCAGGCAAATCCAATCCGCTGGCTTCTGGAGCCGAGTCGGAAAACAGCCGCAGGAAGAGGACCGCCTTCTCCAAGGAGAACGTGGCTCTTCTGCGGGCCACTTTTGAGAAACACCCCTACCCTGGAATCAGCTTGCGAGAGAGGCTCTCCCAGCAGACAGGCCTACCCGAGTCACGCATCCAGGTTCGTACTTGCGGCAGCACACCGACCACCAGTAGCCGTGCCTCTGTACCCACAAACACTTGATGTTTCCGCTCAAACACCTCAACAGCCACACCATACATGTAGCAGAATAGAGCTGTAGTGATTTGTTACACCAGGACAGGAACTGGGCAATCGCTGTACAACTGTACTACGGAGACAGCGTGAAAATGCAGTGCAACAGACGGAGGCGGAACCGGGTAGGTGCTCGGATAACTCGTCACTCTTTATTCACGGCAGCGCGGGGGAGGTGACAGAAAAGGGGGGGGGGGGGGGGGATGGGGAAACCGGGAACGGATATTTCAGAGTAGTGGTTCGGGGACGGCCGCGTCGTCCGGGGGCTCGGGACCGAGGGCAGGGTCGGGATCGGGACCGGGAACGGGGTCTGCGATCGTCCTTGTCTCTCTCTCTCTCTCCTCTTTCTCTCTCTTTTCACTGACGGGCCCGGGGGAAGAAATAGAGCCAGCAAGTAGTCCCAGCTGCGGCTGTCTTACCTCGGACTCCGCCCCCCTTCCTCGCCGCCTCGGCGTGCTACATGCAGTAATGTGTATATGGGGAGCTGATAGTGTAACTGGGATTTTTCTGCTTATCTGCCGTTTTCCTGTGACCCCACGTAGGCAAGCTGAATGAAAACCCACAGTAGCAAGTAGACAGGCTGGTGCCTCCAGCTGTAGACTATCTGACCTTTACGTGTTTCGAAAATCAATGATTTACGCATTTCAAAAAGTCATCCTTTCTCTTAATATCATCTGTATGTTAAAAGTTGACTTAAATGTATCTTTTTCTCAGGTGTGGTTCCAGAACAGGAGAGCCAGGACCTTGAAGCACAGAGGCAATAAACAGTCCTCATGGAAGCAGAAGCCTGTGCCTCCTAAGCATGCCACGGGCATGGTACGTTACTCTCCGTACCCAGTCTCCCATACCATGGTACAAAGCACCCCACCAGCCATATCTGCATTTCAAGCACTGCCGACTATGAATGACCAAGGTCTACAACCAATGTTCCATGCTCAGATAAACAATGAATGGAACGAGGGCTATTTCTACAATCACTCCTCTTTTCTCACTGCTCATGGAACTCAGAGCCTGGCTTCAGCAGGAGACTTGGGTTACTTCAACGCCTCAGATGGCTTTCTGGAGTGCCAGATGTTGGGTACCAGTGCCGGTTTCCCTCTGATGAATCCAGGTACCCATTATCTACCAGGTAACTTCGGTATGAGAGCTGACTTGCCATGCAGCAACTCCATGTGGAGCCCAGCACTACCAGAGAACAGAAGCTATAGCTCAAATGCCCAGGAACTCTTTCAAAGCACAGCTCAAGCTGAAAAAAGCTCCCTCTACAGAAATGATAGTTACCCATTTGAAGCCCTTGCTATGCCAGACTCTGGCTACTGGGATGTGAGTCAGGGGAACAACCCACTTGTTCCTCACTGCTTTCAGTACAGCAAGTCTTTGGAGCAACAGCTTGCTGAGATCTCAAATCCCCTAGAATCACGAATCCAGCTGCCAGAGCCAGAACCCTCACTGCTTTCTCTGGTGGAAATCTTGGACAATTTGCAGCCCCAGTGGTGAGAATCCACTGTACCTGTAAAGCCAATTGTGGAAAAATGATCTGTTGCTGACACGCATCAGGCTCCTCGGCTGAGACCTGTACTGTGAAATGTTTTCATCCTCCTTAACTATTTACACATAGAGTTTATGACTGCAGTGGAGTTAAATGTATGAATATAGTGAACCAGCGATTGTGTGGAGGAGCAGCGGCTTAGCAGGTTATTATTCATATATTATATGCTTTCCATTGTCACTTGTAATGAGAGAATTTATTGCATTACTGAATTCTTTGTTCGTTTTTCCACTTGCATTTTTGGGTTTAGAATTTTTTTTGGTAAAATTTTGTGCTTGAATTTTCTTGCATAAAGTTTATTACATTATTTACGATAAAATTAGAAATCAGTTTATAACACTGACATGAAAACATTTCAACAATGGAAGCATTTTTTTGATGATAAGCAGTTCATACAAAAATACATTGAATTGAATGTATCATTTTAATTAACTTCTAATAAATTTGTTATAATTCTTCCCTTGAATGCTGGTTTGATGAGTTGAAAGAGTAAAAATAAAAATTGTAAAAATGATCAGAAGTGAAGATGTCTTGGATATTTTGTAACATTTGTCTTGTTTTTCCAAGAAAATCCATTATAATGTACCATGTTCCATTATAGTTAAAATTCTACGCTTAAATTTTCCACAGAAGCTTCACCATGACGGCGGTTTCGCAGAGAACATCTTTTTTTCCCAGTGGGAATAGGGCACATTTCAGGAAAGCAGGTTCTTACACTTGAACTCCAACAACCACATCTCACCTTCATCTTCATCTATTCCTGTTGCCAAGTGGACAAGTCTCGGCTGAGCACAAAGTCACGCTTACCTTGCGACATGGTTTTGGATGAGACTACACAACAGCAAGGTTAGGAAAGAAAACACCTGGGAGCAATTCATGTGGTCTAGACTGCAGGATGGAGCTTTTCATGTTTCCCCTGACAGTAGTTCAGGTGATGCATGTTAAAAACTCACTTGTAATAGTGGCTCTTTAATTTATATCATAAATGCGCTCCTTAGGTGATGCTGCAGTTTTATATTCAGTTTATATTTACTCATGTTCTTAACTGCTACACTGCATACAGGTCTCAAGGTGTGTTTTTGCATTTTGTTTCCAAGTATTGCGTTTTGGATGAGACTTCAGTTTTCTCTTTTTTTTTTCATATGTGGTCTTTGCGCTCATTCGAGAGTCATTCTAGATCTCACAGCCGTTCAATTATCACGAAGGATAATCCCATCGACCGTAATAAAAACCCGACTCTACACTATAACGATCTTCGGTTCACAGATTAACCTCATTCTTTTTGCTGCAGCTGTTAAGGAACGATGATGACTTTTTCATACCATGGCATGGATTGTGAAATCTCTGTGCTGGTTTTCCCGATGTTGGCTCAGGGATGCTGGCAGATTATTTCAGAGACTTTATTGCTATCCCTAGCAGGTGTCGTTGAAAAGTGCTTGTGTGACGGATCCACTGTATGTGAAGGATCACGAAATATTAATAGCTATCAGGCTTAGGAGCAGTATGGGGGCAGGCAGTGCGTGTTTTTTGTGTTTTTAACATCTACATCTCAAATTCTAAAAAAAATTTGTATTTTTAAATTAAAATAAGAGCGCAAAGTATAACCACGAAAATGACAGAAAACGAGCCTGTCGTATCCAGAAGGTTTTCAACACGACAGACAATGTCCAACAGCGTCTGTCTTCAGCATGGTAGGTAGGAACATTTTTGCATTGAGTGCGTCTGACTCAAAGCATGTGTGCACGGTTAGGGTGATGGGCCCACAGTCACACACGTCTGCTTGGTTCCAGCAGATGGTCCCAGCTGGCAGCCTGCCGTTACACCTTACAGCAGGCTGTTGGAAGGCCCGCCTGGTGCTTTTCCAACTGAAACGAGAATCTAATTAAAACTTCAGCTTTCAGCAAATTCTGGACTCGTGGCTTCCCAATTAAAAATGTGCAAGGGCGCTTTCGCCCCTGCCGGTTTATACTGCGCTGAGATCATTTTAAAAATACTAAACTATAGGGAAAACAAAATGACGTCAGTTGCGTTTCCTAATGCAAGCTGTCTTACAAAGACAATAAGAACAGTTATCAAACCAATTCTACAACTCAAATTTATTTTCTTACCATCAAGAAAAAGAATGCCATACTGCCGGTAATTCAGTATTTTGTTCTTGTTCCCAAGTATGGTCCAAAATGGAATTTCAATAGCAACCTTAGAATGCCGCTAAGGTATTATTCACATTACCTGCAGTACATCCCCATCTCGTTGCATGACTTGTTCACAGGCAATACGCACATAAACAAAGAAACCCATTTGGAAAAATTGTGAAACATATGCTGTATGTACATTACACAACCACTTGCTATAGAAAATAAACATACTACTTTATCCAGAAATATACCTACAATGGCAAAACTATAATCCACCATTCTGGACTGAAATCCTTCTAAAGTGCAGGTAAAGTATGACAGAGATTTTCAACACATATAAAATTAATTTATTCAGGCAAGAATCAGTTAATTCATCTTAATTTCAGTGTACTTGTTTTTATTACTGCACATGAAAAACTGCAGTTTTTCATATCCAGTCTTTTTTTTCAGATAGCCAGCACATACAGTTTCCGTGAGTCACTTCACACTTTTACATTTCATTTCTGAACAACAAACAACTGTGATGCCTTCTACCATCAACTCTAGACTTGTGATTTTGGTTTCACTTTTTATTTTTTTTCAATATATTACCTCTTCTCTCTG
Organism: Scleropages formosus; assembly: GCF_900964775.1. Taxonomy (NCBI): domain Eukaryota; kingdom Metazoa; phylum Chordata; class Actinopteri; order Osteoglossiformes; family Osteoglossidae; genus Scleropages; species Scleropages formosus. The sequence continues at coordinate 681,911 of NC_041813.1, read as the reverse complement.
CAATGTCTTCAGGTGTTTCCTTGTAGATATTGTACAGATCCTTTACATTCATCTTATTTTGATTTTCAGAGAAGCATTCCCTCAAAGTGGAACCAAACATCACACTTTACATGTGTTTATTTAGCACATTCTTTCCCCCAGAGCAGCCTACATCTCAGAGAACAACACAAGGAGTGCATTCCATCAACAGAACGAGAGATTTGGATGCAAACACGTGATTCTTGAGTACAGCCCATTTCTCACATTGCATCATATGCACCAGTGTACATTACATGAGTAGCAACTTATATGCTTTTTCAGTTATTAAAGAAATTGTTATTAGAAATGATTAAAAAAGTGAGAAGGGGAAAAGCATGTCAAGTGCTGCCATTTGTATTGGAATTGAATGAGTTCAACTATGACTTTTTTCTTTTCCAGGGAAGTTTTTACAACTGATCCCGCTGTATATGGGCCATTCACGATGCTTCAGTCTGAAAAAGGACTCCTGCTACGAGCACCTCTTCATTTTTTAAGCTGCTGTGGGTTAGTTTGCCTACTAGTGATTCATTACCAGTGAATGAAGTGCTATTATTACTCTTGCGATTCATTCTCTCTCACACCAGTGGTAGCAAAATGCCCTTCGTTCGTCTATTCGGATGTGCATTGCATTTAATGAGAATGTAGGTAATGAGCGTCGGGCCGAAGATAAGGGAATTAAAGGTAGACGTCTCTCGGGACTTCTGCACTTTTTAACTAACTAGTGAATCAAACATCTGTCAAGGTTTGTTTTCTACAGCGTGGAGTAATGGGTCCATTTAGTCCATGAAACGAAAATTTAAACAGGATATTAGAATTAGTTCCAGGTAATTTTCTGGTATTTAATATATGTGAAATTGATAATGATAATGACTTGACTGTTACTTCACATATTGGTTATGTTCAGCTATTTTGACAGTGCAGGACAAAGTTCAGCAGACTTGCTTTTCTTTTCTGGAAGTTGCTGTGGCTGTTTTCACCCTGAGAACAACTGTGGAAAAGCCAGAAGAAAGGGAATGATCTTTGTTCCCTCTCCAGCTGTGGAGAAATCATGGACGTGTTTCCACACCGCTCTGCTGTGTAACTTTCCGTCACATGAAGAGGAAGTTTATCTCTTGCGAGGCTCCATTATCACATGCATGGCAAGAGAACAAACAGTATTTGAGAACAATGGCAGGATACGGTTCTTTCGGCTTTGGAAAGAAGCAAATATAAATGTTGAAATTAGTTTCTAAATAACCCAATTATTTAGACATTAATTACACCTGTTTTATTTTACAAAATAGCCACAAGACATTATGAGGGCTTTGCTTTTCAGTGTAGAACTGGTTTTGCTGTCTTTCATGTTCACAGCACCTCTTTTTTTAAATGTGTTCTCTTTCTTTTAAAATTTGGGAACAGATGTAAAACATCTTTTGCATGTCTTATTCTACATTACCACAAACACATGTGCTTCCATGCAGTTCATCAAGTTTCTTCTCCAACTTTTACAGACTTTTTGCAAAAAATGTAATAGCAGGTAGTATTTTTCGAAGTTCAAGTTAGCTGTATAACTCACGAGTCATCGACTCTCACACATCACCTCACACACATGATAAATCTTGTTGCCCATAACAGATCAGCTCGGAAGACTTTCGGAATCATCCGTCTGCATTTGGATGTCAGAAGAACAGCAAGCGGCGCGTGATATCATGCTCCATATAATCACTGGACAGCATCAGTGATTTCAGACACACAGTTTTGCTGGTTTACCTGTCAAGCAAAAAATAAAAAGTAAAAACATGTTGCTTCATGATACAGAGGAGCACAGGAACAACATCAGACTCGCCACAGGTACGACTTGTGCCTCTGTTCTTCAGTGCTCGTGTGACTGCACATCGGCATCCCTTCATCGTTCGTTTACCGTACGTCATGTGCTTTCTTCATCTGATGCATTTCTTTTCAGGATCTTTCAGTACGATAATATTTACATTTGCATTCATTCGTTTAGCAGACGCTTTTCTCCAAAGCGACGTACATCTCATAGAAAATGCAATTTGTTCATTATATGAGGAGAAAGAGACATAGCTGCAGATGTGTGACTCTTAAGTACAGTTCGTTTGTTTCCTTCACCATATGCACCGACGTACATCATGCAAGTAGCTGCATAAAACTTTAGATATTATACACTGTAGTTTTTGTTACGGCACTTTATGAGCATTATGAGGCGCTTCCAGTGAAAGAACTCTCCTGTTAGGCTGTGTGATTATAGCTTTATGTAGGAAGTGAAGCACTTGCTTTTGTTGGCATGCAATCATTTTTTATATTTCGGGAAAATACGGGTGCAAAATGTCACTTTTAACACCGTCTTACAACATCTCCCATTTAAATTAATAGTAGATTAGGCCACAGTTCATGAAAAGTGCTTTTATGAATCCAAGCACTCATAAATTGAGTTATGTTAGTGAAGGGGGGCTGTACTGCTCTTGCATGAGACAAATACAGAAATTCTAATGAGAATGTGACCAAACATTTCATCCAAATGTGTAAAGAAAAAAAAAAATCCTGTTCAAAAGTGTGCTTAGCATGTATTCCTTCTATGAGAAAAAGTAGAGGAGTGCTACTCTTGTATCGGCCGTTAAACTTTAATCTTGCAACCTGGAGACGACGAGACGAACATTGCGACCAGTCGGACCACGTGCGGATTCAGAACCGTTGGGAAGAAGACGAGAATGGAACCTTGACGGGAAAAAGACAAAGTCCCCCAAGAGCCGCTGAGTCGACCTGCCAATAATAATCTGGCAATGTCACTCGAGGACACGACGGGATAAAGTGCTTGTTTACGTTTGTCGGCCAGCGGGACACATGTCCACGTGCACACAGTGGAGCCACAGCGGAGCCACATGTGACATGGAACCGCTGTCACTTATCCATCATGATGATCATGGACACTAAGCGGTGCTTTGATAAAATCTTGGCTGCCCACAGTTTCAGATCATCCTCTGCATTTTTAAACACTCATAAGAGTGCAGGAGAGAAAGTGGTTCTACTGGTATAATATTTTGTTCATGTTCATCGAAATACATTTTCTAATGTGCATATTGTTTACATTAATTCTGCTGGATTTCAAACCTTGTGGCTATAAATCCCATCTAAGTTATTTCAATGGATTGTTAACTGTTGAGGGGGATGCAGTGGCGCAGTGGGTTGGACCGCAGTCCTGCTCTTTGGTGGGTCTGGGGTTCGAGTCCCGCTTGGGGTGCCTTGCGACGGACTGGCGTCCTGTTCTGGGTGTGTCCCCTTACGCCCTGTGTTGCCGGGTAGGCTCCGGTTTCCCGTGACCCCGTGAGGGACAAGCGGTTCTGAAAATGTGTGTGTGTTAACTGTTGGGACAAAGTTTATGCATTGACAGAAATATCTGAAAGGGTCTATATTTAATCTGCATTTGTAAATACAGGATGTGATGCTTGAAAGCTATTAGTGTAACAGAAGGAGGAGCTCGGGATCCTGAGCAGAGGCACCAGTAGGTGTTGTGTTCTCTTCCATCAACTGTGGAACACACTGCCAGGTGTGTATGTGTATCACTGTGTGTGCGCGCGTGTGTGCGCGTGTGCTCTTTTGGCACAACAACTACTGAACTAGTGAGAAGTGAATCCACGAGGAAACGCGCGCGCACACACACACACACACACGAGTGAACACTGATCCCAACCACTGAGTGAGTAAGAAAGGTACTTGGGTGAGAAGTTCTCCACGGAAAACACTTAGAATCGTAGCACAAACAAAACACATTTATTTCCCTGAGCGAACAGGTTATTAATTTTCCACTGACTTTCTGACGTTGGGTCAACATTCGTCGTCGATGATTCGGATTTTCTCTTTTTCTTCATTCAGCTTCCAGTGGTTTTTCTGTCCAGTTTATTATATGTTGATGACATGGGACTGGGTCTGCTCAATAAATACAATAAAATGTAGTAAAAGTTACTAAATGCAGATCATCATGTGAACGTAGATCATGGACTGACGGGCACTCAGCGGATGCTCAGACTGAGTTCAATGAGGTTTACAAAATTCGCACGTCTCAACCCGCCGCCGACGCCGGTCTTGTCTTCACAAATGGCAGTTTGGATAAAAAAAAGTGTCACATTATTTAATGTGACACACTTATCGTTTATGGGTTGGACTCGGGGAAGCGGGATGGTCCGCCCGCCCTCCCGCCTGCCTGCTTGCCTGCCCGCCTTCCTGTCTGTCCGTCCGCCCGCCGTTCGGTTCGAGCTGAGCTCGCGTGAGCCCATCTGCCCGCGCAGGAAGCGGCGACGCGGCGCGAACCAAAGCCGAGGCAGCGCTGCGAGGGAACGAACGCGGCCGTTCGCCGCTCCGACAGTAAGTTCTGTGTACGTTTATTTATATGTTACATATATTATATACAGTCGGTATTAATTATATCATGATCATGATGTGCGGAAATCGTCGTGGCCCAGAGTGAGTAAGTAAGTATTGCCTGCCTGGCGCCGGCCGGCGTCATTTGCTGCTAACGTTACGTTTCCAGTTAGTTTAGGGCCATTTCTCGAGTTTAGCTCGTGCCTAGTACTAGTTGTTAGTACAAGTTTTGCGCCACTTCCACGCACGCTCTCTCTCTCTCTCTCTGTTGTTAGGACGCGGGCGACTCCCTGACTAACCCCTACTACCTCTCTCTCTGTCTCTCTCGCTACGCTACGGCACTGGTGACCGGCACGTGTCGTGTGGGCAGCTGCTCGTGTGTCGCTTACGCTCCCCGACGGACATACTAGTTTTCTCTGAGGCCGTTTTTCGACGCGGCGCCGCGGCGGGACAACATTACATTAGACTAGTCGGCTGATGATGATCCGTGGCAGCGATTCTCGTCTCGTGTACAGAGTTTGCTCGGTGCGGTCGAATGACTGTGAGGCAACGCACACAGGAAGCGGCGCGAGCGAGCGAGCGAGCGAGCGGTCGCTCAGTCACTCGCCGCGTGTGCGAACTAACTTAAGTCTTACTGTACAAATCATATAATAATCATGTGGCGAAGTGCTGTAACGTGTGAGTGACCGCTGAACTGTACGTGTCACGTGTTCGTTCACGGCGCGCTCGCGAGTCGCTCCGCTCCGAGTGACAAGTTTTTCCGCTTCAACGTTGAAGTTGTGTTGCGAAATCAACAAGTCGAGCGTCTCCTCGCTCGGACGACCTAATAATTGATTCTTTTCCATATTCTCTCATAATGTACAGTAGCTGAGTAGGACGTGTAGCAAACCGTTTCCGCATTATATTCTTGTTTCGGTAGCTTGTCAGGTTCGCAGGCTCAATGTACCGTACGTGCTGCAGCTGCAAAGTTCAGTTGTTGTGAAACTAACTTAGCACCGCGGGGCTTTTTTGATTCGTGTCGTGTGCGAGACGAAAATGGTACTAGTCTAGTAGTTGAGCTACTAAACTTACAGCGATTTTCCCACGTAGATACTGTAAGTGTATCAGTTGAGGGAAACCGGAAACTAAGTTTCTTCTTTCCTATCGTCATCATGTCCTCACTACCACAGCAGGAAGTGGGGAGTGAACCACTAACCTCCAGCTTCAGCTCCAAGGCAGCAGCGCTAATATAGACACACTATTGTGGAACAGTAAGTTACATTTGGAACAGCTGGTTTACCCTGTTTACCCTGCTGCTCACTTGGCAGTGCTGCAAGAGGCCACATTGGCTCTCAGGTGCTTCGAAATGCTGGAGCGCAACATTCACACGTTCTGTACATTTATTCATGTAGCAGTAACACCACTGTGGTTGTGCCATTAAAGGCCTGGAGTGAAAAGGGCCTCGATTTTACCTCCCACTCCTGCTGTTACACCCTTCATCGAGACACTGTACTTACTGCTAGACCCCCAGGAATACTCGTACCATATACGCGAATGAACCATTTGCATCGCACGGTGTCATAGGTTTGTATGGGGCAAAGAAGAACGAAGAGATGACGTGCGTCTCAAACTACTTATTTGAACACCAATGCCGGAGAAAGAATGCTCTCAGTCCAAGGACCCCAGTTCCTCTAGAACTTGCACCTCAAGCCAGCCTGCTTAGCACCTCCCATCCCCCCGCACACGGTCACCCCACCATTTTCCCCAGAAGTACCCCCAGCGGTTGCGCATGCTATTTGCAGGTTACCCACAATGCAACTATTTACACGAAGCAAGTCTTCCCGCCTAAACACAGTAACGCAGGTTGTTACACAATGTAAGTCGGTTACAAATCTAACATCATAAGTAACTTTGACAAATTCTCAGCTGAATGAGGAGTGTTTTCTTCATTGAACGTTGGCGTAGTGTATCGGTCATTGCTCCTGATTTGCTCAAGTCACTTTTCCCTCAACTCTCAACATGAACAACCTGCATCCAGAAGGATCTGGTACTTCAGTGATGATCCTGGCGGTCAGTCAGCCTCCTTGTGTCTAAATGTCTCTGGCAATACTGATTTTCACTGCGTTGTTTTTCTGCTTGTTTGGTTTTTTTTTAAGCAGGTCTTTCAGTTGACATGGGTATTATTAGGCACTGCACCTGCATCCCAGTTTCATAAGCTGTGCAAAGGTTATCGTAACTTGAGAACCTGAAAAGCAGATGTGGTCCATTACCATTTTGTATGACCTCTTACACATTTGAAAGTCTGTCACACACATCGTCTGAAACAGCTTGTCCCTTACGGGATCGCAGTGAACCGGAGCCTAACCCGGCAACACAGGGCACAAGGCCGGAGGGGGAAGGGACACACCCAGAACGGGACACCAGTCCGTCGCAAGGCACCCCAAGCGGGACTCGAACCCCAGACCCAGAGAGCAGGATTTGGCCAAACCCACCGCACCACCGCATAATTTGTGAAATGCGCAGTGAACACACCAATGTACCATATACGTTTTTGTTGAAGTATTCTTTGGGAGTACTTTTTCATTTAGTGTGTCCTCTGGATAGCTGTCTTAATGGGATTATATAGTCATAAACTGAATCTGATGTAAATTATCTGTGTTATTGTCACAAAGGTCAGTCATTGTACAGATTTTTCTATAAAAGTTTTTAAATTATTACATTTATCAGATATCTGAATTTGCGGTTTTTAGAGGAGACAGCCTGTTGTGTAGAGACCATTAAGGAGGTCTGGTGCACACTTCAGAGCCGCCCCCTCACAGTTTTTGGGTACTTTGGCATAAAAAAGGACATTTATAAAACATTATTTCTCTATCATTTCTTTGACTGCATATCAAAAGTCATAGAAAGTTGTAGAAAGAAATGCAGTGATTGTCATAGAATAACAAGTGGTAAATATGAGTCATTTCTCTTGCTTTCTGGACACTTGGCACAAAAAGGACAGTAGGGCACACTGTCAGTCTTCTGTGTCTCAATCAGGCGTAGCAGAACACAAAAACTATGAAATGGTTCAGAGTCCCTGAAGAAGTGTTTGCCTGCTGTTATTTGAACAGAAACCGAACTGGAGTCCAGAGAACTGTGAGATTTATACACAGTCATGTCACTAACAGTCCTGGGAAATATTACTTTTAGATTACCATTTCATGTCTATAGTTTGGACATCTTTTTTGGTTTCAGAGTTTTAAGTGTGCCCATTTCTCTCAAATGTATTGCTGTTCATAATTCAGTTTCTCGTGGATTTACCAGTGAGAGATTTGTCAGTTTTGTCGTGGTGGCTGAAATTGCACTCATTGCGTAAGAATGAAAAATACATTGTGCAATAATTAGTATAATCAATAAAAATGCACTTGTGCCTCAGTTTACAAACTATTTTGGCACCGGAAGTCAGTAAGTTGGAATGGTTTGTAAGTCCATCCGCTTTGTCACAATTAATAAAAGCTTAATAAAACAGCTTAATACTTTGATTTATTCATGGATTAGGCACCCTTAAAAATATCAGATAACATTGCAGTGAACTGAAAATTCACTGAGGCTCAATAAAGGACTAATACATGAGGCTTTTGTTTATTTGTCCCGTTTTCAGCAACAGCTTAAACAGCAACTTGGGTCTGTGTTCCTCCGTACAGTCCTGGAAACGTCAGGCATGACGCAGGGTACAGTACGGGTGCCGTTTAATGTCTTTTATTAACATGAAGCAACATTGCGGTTTACTTTTAAGTGACTGGCAAGACATTGTGCATCAGCTAACTCGAGACAATAAAAGTGAGGAGAAAAAGATGCGGTATACTTTGGGATTTTTTTCGGGAGAAAAAATGAAGTGTTTAAATTCTCTCCACGTGTTTCATGATAAACTAGCAAAACTGGAAATTGCAAAGTAATTTGTTTTTTCACTGTCTCATGTAACTTTGCAGTCAAAAAAGCGTAATATAAGTGACATAGCTCTAGTCACTGGATCGTTTCTCGGTGTAATAATAATAATAAATAAAGAAGTAAAGCTGACAAATTGGTTAGCTGAAGCTGGGCCCCTTCCTTCCTCCCAGTCACAGCTTGTTTCTCTTCTCTCGGACTGTGGCTCAAGTGTCCTTCATGGGGGGAAAGCACAACTGTACACGGTTTTTTGCTCCACAGCAGAACAGGCATTCTGGAAAATAAACCATGCAGAAAATGCAAGTAAAAGAATAAAAGTAAAAAGTAAACTTGGAAATGTTTCCTACTGAGTTTCAAGAGTATTTATAAATGGCAGCAAAGGCAAAAATCTGAAAATTCGTTCCTTTACCAGAATTGAAACCGCTGTGGTATTTTTTAAAAATCAAATGTAAATTCATCCATGTAGTGTTGCGTCTTTTTTTTTTCAAAATCTACTTGTACACATCAGTGATGATGTCTTTTTCTTCCTCCAATGCAGAACAGTGAAAAGATGTACTATTACCGATATAAGAATGCAGAAGTCAGCTGTTGTTACAAGTACCTGATGTTCAGCTACAATATTATTTTCTGGGTGAGTACTTGGAACAAGTGTGTGTACCGTGTGTTACACCTCTAGCATATATCATCTTTTCAGATCTGTTTTGGCATTAATAAAGTGTTACCTTGTTCTACATACTGATCTGGAAATTGTCATTTTCCTTCTTCCTAGAAATGTATGGAGTGCTACTTTTTGGGACATCTGTTTCCTTATAATAAACAATATTTGAGAGGAAAGACCAAGGCATGTTTGAAGCCAAATGCAGTTTCTACGTATGATTAACTTTCAATAATGTTTTTCTTTTCAGAACTATTTGATCATAGGTTTGACAATACATTTCTGTTTTCCTCAGTTTCAAACAGAAACACAGTGTGCGTTTTCCTGTTCTAAGCTAAAAAGAGCCATGTGCTCATATCCTGCTACTTTCTGTCTGCAATGAATTCTTCGCTGGGAACTGAGCACCTTGTTTTCTACTATATTCTAGAGGAGCGCTTTAGGTTCACTGTATGTACACGTGAAAATTAAACTGTGATCTTTGTCTCACCCACTGAAACAGCGTAGATGTTTAAAACATTTACAGATGAACATACAGAAGTAAATACCGAGGGATAAAACTGAGGTTTTCAGATAAATCCATTGTTTGTTTGTGTTCACGTTTGACTTTCGCACACATGTAAACCTGTACTGTAATATCATGTTCAGTCCCAGTTACTGACTGGTTCACACCATAAATGTGCAATACTTGTTATTTTGTTGTCGATGATCAACGCTGAAGAATAAGAGACAGACACTGGACGCAGTGTGCTCCCGCACTCCTGTTCTGTTCGGCCGATTCTTACTGCCACCTACTAGTTTGACGGGGAAAACACAGGTTGTGTTGTTGTTGTTGCTCTGTTACAAGCAAAATTTGAACAAAAGGTGATAAACCAGAGAAATACAGAAAGAGGAAAAATGAAGTTAACGGGAAAGAAGAAAGGCAACAAAAGCATTTACTTTGCAGGGACTCTTGAATTCACGTCTCCCCTTGCCTTCCTCTCTCAGTGGAGAAATTGAATTCATGTTAGAATTGTTACTCTATTGGTTAGAAACCAAAAAGCTCACTTTGTATAATGAATATACTTTAGGATTTCAGCGTGTATAGCTTATTTAACCAGCTCTGGGTGTGTATTTACATGTTTTCTATTTAAAATGCCATCAAGTAAGATTGATATGTCCAGTAAATATAATTTGTTCAGCCTCTTCAACAATGCACACATTGTGACACTCAGCACCAGATTTGCATTTTGTTTGTTTTGTTTGTTTGTTTGGCAGTTGGTTGGAGCTGCTTTTATAGCCATTGGCTTCTGGGCCTGGAGTGAAAAGGTAAGATCGGGACGTCCTGCTTTCAGCTCATTTGTGCTGTGTAGCTCACTATCAGTCTTCTTCACTGTTTGTTCATGCTTCCTTCTGTAGGGTGTCGAAATTCAGATGTGGTTGCTGATTGAATTCCCATATCAGCTTTCTGATTGAAACAGCATGCAGGAGTGTAGTACAGTACCAGGAAAAGTTGGGAGTCCACTCGCTGGAAACTGTTTTCACGATGCCTTCCGTTAATACTGAGCAGGAAATCCGGGCCGGGACATTTCCACAGCTCTTCTGCAGTAGTTCCTGGAGATGCAGGGTCCTTGTGGGTTGCTTTGCTTTGGCTCTTCTGTCGAGTTTGTGCCATGCAAGTGCTGGTACTTTATGTACTGTGTACGAGAGTCCTGGTTTGTGTTCTGGTCATTCAGGCCCTAACTGCCTGACACACTGACCCTCATCCTGAGACTAGCTGACGATAGCTGACGGTATGTTGCAGGCTGAGATTTCTTTTCTTTTATTCTGCACCGGCAAAACCAGTTTGACAATTTATGTTGAAAAGCTCTACTGGGTGACAGTGGAACTGTGTCCCTGTCTCTTCTTTGTAAGCATTGTATTTGTAAGGATTTAAAAAAAAAAAATCCAGACTTTTTTTTTTTTTTAGTGAGTATATGTCACATATGTTTTTCTGTAGCTTGTTTTCTCATCTTCCTATTATAAAAATTGAAATATTTGTGGTTGTTATTACTTTGCTTCTCCACCAGGGGGTGTTGCTGGACCTCTCCCAGGTTTCTCGGCTTCATGGATTCGACCCAGTGCTGTTGGTGTTGGCAGTGGGCGGGGTCACCTTCATCCTAGGCTTTGCTGGGTGTGTTGGAGCACTTCGTGAGAACATCTGTCTTCTCAAGTTTGTGAGTAGCGGCTCATTTTTTCCTCCTCTTGCAACTCTATTGAATTCGCTGAAGTTTCGAGTACCTTAAATAGGGGGATTGGTGTAGGTTTAGCACAAACTAGGGGACTTAAGTGACTCTCCTGCTGATGTTTGCTGAATAAAGTTACAGATTAAAAAGTGATACTGTGAATAAAGATGTGACATCTGTTGCTTGTAAGTTAGCGCTCTGTTTAAATGCATAATTTTGAAAGGCAGTGATTTTATTTAGTTGAGATATAGTTGAAAATGGTGTGGGGAAAGAAGTGTAAGAGCTGAGATGTTCAATGATGCCAGTGGGTGGGCACATAATTACAGCCAAGTGTGTGTCTTTAAATACGGGCTCAATTTACTACATGCCAGAGTTTGTCTTCGGAAAAAAAAGCTACTTGGCAGTACTCTGCAAAACGGTAAAAGCTGTAATGTGTTGTAAATGAACCCCTTTACCTGCTGCATTGTATAATTACCTTATTACCTACAGCAGAGTTTGTGACAGGATTTCGTGAATTGACCCTCAGCTGTAAATATGTATTTAGGAAGAAGAAAGTGCAGGTGCTCATTTTACACAGTTGCACTTAGAGCTGTTTCCTCTCATCGTCAGTGATGTGTGTGAAGTTGTTGCTATAAAACGTTCGCTCTGAGAGTGACAGTGCTTCCTTCTCAGTGTGAGTTGTGCACCATCCTTATCCGGCATCGTGAGTAACAACACTTGTGTTTGTCTTCCAGTTTTCTGGGGTCATTGGCTTCATCTTCTTTCTCGAGCTCACAGCAGCTGTGATGGCCTTTGTCTTCCAAGAACCTCTAAAGAAGTGGATCAGTGACTTTTTCCTGGCCAACGTAAAGGCTTACCGGGACGACATTGACCTGCAGAACCTTATTGACTCTCTACAAAAGCTGGTGAGGGTGGATGGGGTAAAGGAAGTAGGAAGGACCCACAATTACTATTTAACTAGTCTAAAATTAAATACACGTGTACCTCCTTTTGAACATCTTGCTTAGGAATTTTAGATATCAGAGATATCAAAGTTTTATGTTTCATTTTATTTTCTTTACTGTTCTTTTTTCTAACATTTCTCTGTGGAGCACAATTCCTTGCCCTTCTGTTTTGTGCCACTAGTGAGCAGTAAATGCGTTTAGAAGAGGGAGAGGTGGAGGACGGACGGTGGAAGTCAGTGAGTGAGTTTTCTGCGCTGGATGAGCAGGTTTTCTGGGCTGGATGCGTGAATTTTATTTGTGATTATCGCTATAAGCAACATTTTTACAGAAACTACACAGCGGATAAGTGGAGGTACATGTGTGCTCCTCTGCTTTTTTTTTTTTTTACAAAACTGAGAGTGACAAAGTGATGACAAACATGTTTATGTAATGAATCAGGTACCTCCGCACGGCCAGTAAAATGCAATTGGGATTTGAAGGTGACAGACTTTTTAAAACACTTAATACCTTCTCCACCTCGTTCTCCTTTCTCTGCTCTGCTGTATCGTTCCCCCACACCGTTTTGCACGGGCAAAGCGTAGCGCAGCACAGTCAACAGAAGATGTTGGACGTTATCTGTTTTCCGTCATTTTATAGCGCACCTAACTTTACTGCACCTTCATGTTAGTAAAAGAGAACGTAAACTTTCAGTGGTGTACCCTGTTTCACGCCCAGTGTTTCCTGGATAGAGGAACGCTGAAACCCTGCTTTCTGTAAGCTCTTGATGAAGATACAATGTATAAATAAAAGCCATAAAGGAAACGTTTGGTTCATTACGGTTTTATCTGACTAGTAGTAGTAGCTGGAAGGCCAGACAGGAGAGAGTTGCAGTAGTGCGGGTGGGATATCGCCGCGGCCTGGACAAGTGGTTGCGTAGAGTTTGTTGTTAGATACGGACGGATCCTGCGGATGTCAACGAATTCATGAAATTAACTCTTTAAATTCTTCAACCGGCTTTTCTCTGCTTCGCCACTTAGACCCTGTAGTACGTGTGTGATTTTTTTTTTTCTTCCCCCGTCTTTCTTTTTTGATTAATGATGAAAATAAGTCGAGCTGTTTCCCATCACAGAACCACTGCTGTGGTGCCACAAACCCCAATGACTGGGACCAGAATATTTACTTCAACTGTACGAGTGAGAACCGTAGCAGGGAGCGCTGTGGAGTTCCTTTCTCCTGCTGCGTTGCCGACCCTGCGGTGAGTGTCTAAATTCTGTTTCTCACTGTACGTCTCTCTTGTTTTGTCTTCCACCTGTACAAGAGTGTCTGAACTGCTGTCGTGTTCAGCCAGGTCATGAGTTACACCAGTAACTTTCAGATTGTCACATTTAAATGACTTCATGTCATTTGCTCAGTTTTCACAGGACTCTGTAGTAAACACCCAATGTGGCTACGACATCAGAAGTACAAAGGTAAGACCTGAAAACAAGTTGCCAGTCTGAACAAGTTTTACATTTTTTTCTTGTGACATTTGTACAAAATGCTCCCGTAATGCAGTGCTTCTCAAGGTTAGGTACTTTTGGCTCTCGCACATTGATTGAATATTTCTCATTTCTCACAGCTTTTTGTCTTCTGTGCATATATGAATGTGAAATTGACTCATTTATGCTGCATTGAGAATAGGATCTCCTTCATGCGCAGAAACTTTTGTTCAGGATCAAAAACATCTGTGAAAGCAGCATTTCATTCTGGGGAGGTTGTACAAAACGAGAGATTACATGGCAAATTAGTGTTGAGCTCCTTCTTCATATCTGTGTACATGTGTCAAAGCTGCTAAAGATCTCTTTCTGTTCTGGGTTCCTGACTTTCAGGACTAATATACTGTAAATGTGGATGTGAGGTTGATGAAAAGCGAATGTAATTTTCGTGCTTGGCTGTGTGTATGTGTGTGTGTGTGTGTGTGTGTGTGAGATGTTCATGGCTATGCTCTGGAGCCTATGAGAGTCAGCCTGACATCAGACCCCAAGGAAATGACCTAGTTTAGTGTAGTTTTCCCGACGATGTAAACCACTTATCTAGACAAAGACTAGCAGCTCCAGTTCTTGAGGTTGGCGAGCTGTACCGATTATTATTTAGATTGTGTGTTCACCTTATCTGGTATTTTTCCCCAGCAATACTTGTAGGTATTTTGAGTATTAGGAGCAAAGTGAAGCTGCTGGACTCAGCAGTTTGAATTACTTGCTGTGTTATCTGTACCTACATATGCTGCAATATTACTGTTTTTCTTTGTCCACGACAGCATGATCTCAAAAATCGCATATGCTGGGTGCCCATGAAGTCTGCCAACAAGGGGGCAGGAAAGGATTTGTGATTTATCTTTGTTGTTGCCCTTGAGCCTTCCTTCCCTTCTCCATTTGAATTTCTCCTTTGTTTTAGGGTGACTGGAGCAACTTCATCTACACCAAAGGCTGCATCTCAGCGCTGGAGGAGTGGCTGCCTCGCAACATCTACATTGTAGCTGGAGTCTTCATTGTCGTCTCCTTGCTGCAGGTATTGCATTCTGACCGTTTTTTCTTGCAACCCAAATAAAAATGTACAACCTCACTACACATGACTTAGAGGAAACTACACAGGAATATACATTGAAATATGAATGAGGCCACTGAATCATGTGAACTACAGCTGAAGCTAGGAGCAGTTTACAATTCCTCATTTAGCAGACACTTTTCTCCAAAGCAGCTTCTACTGATCTCTATGTAGTGTTTTCAGCCCACACACCTTATTCACTGCAGTGACTTACACTGCTAGATACACTACTTACAATGGGTCACTCATCCATACATCAGTGGAACACACACACACACACACACACACTGTCTCTGTCACTCACCAGTCTACCTGAACAGGATGTGTTTGGACTGTGGGAGGAAACCCATGCAGATACAGGGAGAACATATATACTCCACACAGACAGAGCCAGGGGGTTGGGATTGAACCCATGTCTTTCCGCACCACACGGAAGCTGTGGGACAACATCACTACTCACTGTGCCATCGTGCCACCCTCTGCAGTTGTGAAACTTCAGCAAATCTTTTACATACGACTATATCCACGTTTGGAGTAAAAGGTTGTTTAAATATCCCACCCACTGTCCAAAGACATGTTTCTCAGGGCATTTGGTGACTCTGCAATGCCATTAGGGGTCAATGTGTGTAGGTGTGATTGGTCTGAAATGGACACTCCCATCCAGGGTGCTCCTAGCCTCATGCCCTATGTTCAGTGAGGTACGTTTCACACCACTGCGGTCCGATGTTAGGGCCAGCAGTCGTTGATGATGATGATGATGGATGGACCTAACAAGTCAATGTTAAGTCACATGTGATGACATTGTTTTCCTTCAGTTTTTGCTTGTTCATATGTACAATTTTGTTTTTCTCCTATAGATGGTGGGTATCTTCTTAGCAAGAACACTCATTGGAGACATTCAGAAGGTCAGGTTCAACTACTAATAAAACCCTGGGCATTTTAACAAGGCTGAGAGAGGAACGACCGGATACCAAATGTACAGTTCATTCTATGTGCCTGTTTCACACCCGGCGAGGGGGGGCAGTGGCTCTACATGTTTTCCATTGGATGTGGGGAGTCGCTGACATTAATTTGGATGTGTTTACATTGTGGGAACCTTTCTACAAGGGTGCGGACGTGTACGACCATGGAGAAGTTACCTTTTGTCTTACTTTGTGGTTTTATAAGAGTTCTACCTTCAGTGTCTGTCTTTTCCTTGACAAGCTTTACCCCCTTTTTAATAGTGTGTCAACTCTTACATAGTGTACACTGTTTAGCGGGGCCCTTTCTGTGCCTTCTACTAATGCATCACATTTTAATGTGGAACATTCCATTCTGGCTGTAGGATTCAGCTGTGCAAGACGTGTCAGAGGCTGAAACCCATTTTCAGATTTGTAGGTTCAGCATTCAGAATTCTGCAGGAGGGACGCAGCAGCATTTTTTAATGAGAAAACATGCTTTGCTTGTATGTTGGAGGTGGGAAGTGGAACATACTGTGAAGTCTGTCGCTCAGGACCCTTAAATAGCAATTTCCATCACTCTCTTCTTCTAATTCACTGGTGTGAAAGCCCTTCGCCTTCTGCCTGCAGTTTTTTTGGAACCCCCTGTACTGTTGGAGGTGGGACATGTACATCCCTTTCTACAATCAGAATCAAACAGAAGGCAGTCATTCTCATTCTGATACTGTTTGCAGTCTCATTAATTTTCATGTAGCTCTTCATGAACTCAGTGTTCATAAATAGTATTCATATTGTCAACAGAAATGTTTGTTCATTTGGCAAAGAAGCATAAATATTTATTTTCTTCAAACGCTAACTAATGGTAGCTCCTATCTGCCTTTCTCAAGTAATGCTTGGGGAAGGTGGCAGGGAGGATGATGTATGGTTTCTTTGAATGGTTATGGCAGTAGCTGAAATATTTCCCTCCTTGAAGTTGTGGAAATTGGAAGCACAGAGCTGGTTTAAATGTTCATGGCTGGAATCTCTTGACTTAACCAAAGTTTCATACTGATTTGCGTCGAGGCTGTTCAGTATCGGTCCCGGAGAGTCATTTTCCTTGTCCCCCCCCCACAACGTAAGAGCTTAAAATAGGACTGAAAAAATGTATTTTTAATAAAATAAGTTGAATGGTAGTTTACTGCCAGAGTGGAACACAGAATTCCCAGATTGTGCCACTGAGTACAGTAGTTGTACTGTCATTGCGCTGATGATTCAAGTTACTACCTGGAGTAATGTCAACCTGCCCTCTGTGTTGCAGTAGCCTTTCTTACATCGTTTCATCTTGGACAAGATGATGCTCTTATGATGAGTGACTTCAGACTTGATTTAGATCTGTCCTGAAAGACTTCACTCTTGACTCTGACTCTTCCCTAGATACCTCGTTGGGTTTCTGTAAAAGTGCTTTCCAGTCTTCCATAAATTATTATTATAGTCTTTTTAAGCAGTATATACGTCTTAATAAAGTATCAATCATATATTGTTTGTTTACTGACTTGCTAAAAAGTGCTCTATGTGAGCTTCACACGAGCTTCGTGTGGAGTGTCGTTCCCTGGAGCAGGTCTAAGCGGGGGGGGGGGCTTTTTACAGGCGTGTTCACTGTACTTCTCCCCCACTTTGGGTTTTTGTTTTCTACTGAATAATGGGAGGTCAATGTGTGTCAATAAGGCACCATGTCTGTACAACTCTTTTTCTGTGTTTGACTTGAGTTTTGTAAATAATGGTTTTGTTGACAATTTTTATGGAATAAACAAGTTTTCTCAGTTTTTATAGTGGATTTTTTTTGTGTTTTGTGAACATGTTTGAATTAATGCTGCATGTACTCTTTGGACACCATGTAAAGTGACTTACTAGTGCTTTGATGAAGCAGTAGCTCAGGTTCCTGCAGTAGCACATGGACTTGTTTTTACAGGTTCTGCCATGGTTTCGTCCGGAAGGAGAAGGCGGACTCAACTGCGGAGTACACAGGAGTTTATTTAGGGACTGGACAGGAACCGTAGTCAGGGACAGGCGTGGGTCTTCGGACTGCAAACGTCGTTTATCAGGAAATCCAGAATGGAGGTAGGTAAACACAGGTAACAGGTCAAACACGAGAACATGGATCAGATCACAGGAAGAGAAGAGGTTTCGGGAGAAGGACTCGGGCGGGTGGACTAAGAACAGGGAACAAGGATCAGAAGCGAGAAGCAGGCTGACTCAAAACAAGCACACTGTTGGCAAACAAGGTTCCACGTCCTTCTACGTTTGCTTCTGCCTTATATCCTGCCAGGTCCCAGGTGTGTCTGATTATGTTGATGGCATGGGTGTGGCAGGTGCACTAGGGTTTATCTATAGGTAATTGTATTATAATGTCAGTTTAAAATGATGTAAATCTTCAATTTGCACGAAATGTCATGTAGAAAATTTGCAGTGAAATCTGCTGTCAAACATTTTGGAAAAGGTCCTTTGTACATTTGCAGATACGTGTGTGCGCGCTGTGATTTGGGGCCCTCGAGTGGCAACAACAGCCTATTGCAACAGTTATGTTAAATTGGTAAAGTGTAGCTGTTCTTCAATGATAATTTTGTCTTTTATCTGAGACGGAAAAGATTTGCAGACTTTGAACAAGGGTTAAGTCTAAATGTGATATATGTCACTCTATCTGTCCTGCTCTCCTACCAGTTTAGCTGCTCTACCATATTCACTATACTGGTTAAATATGCTAATATTTGCATTGGACCGCAGTGCAAGTTGGTGAAATAATGTTGACCTCAGACCAAAAAAATGCTGCACTGAGATTCTCGTGTGTAGCCTGTGCAGCAGTAGAACTGATGAACCTGGAGGAGGGAGTGGGTGTCGCCTGCAGGGATTACCCCGCTTTATGACCTTATCTTTCATTCTCGGTAAAATGGATTATGCCTGCATTATGACATTAGTCATCTACATTCCGAAACACACCCACCATCCATAAATGTCTGATTTGGCAATATACCCATTATTTTTTACCTAAGCAATAACCCTGCTAGATCTTATGGGAAGAAGCAGGAAATATTAAATTCTCTTTACAGCTAAAGGTCTGTTTACATGAGTACTAAAAAGTGGGAAAATGTGGAACTGATCCAAATAGTATTTTCAGTTACTATTAAATCGTATCTAAAGAGTTACTTTGTACATCAGGCGGCACAAATAAAAAAAAAAGGGTTCAATTACAAAAGTCCATCCACAAAACTGTTCCGGCGTGCACTTATTATCTGTTTAATTTTGGCAGGTTTTATTTACCACAAAAGGATGCAATCGTATCATAGTATAAATCATAGTATTTACCGAGTTACGTGAAAGATGCGATGCGTTTGTAGGTCTGTATTTGAAAGTGATGATGGAGACTGAAAGAAGAAGCACATCTTGTAATGACAAACATTTCAGGGATTTTGTTTTCCTTTCTTAATACATTTTAGTTATATTCACATGTCCAGTGTGAAGCTTCCATCTTCTGCAGCTCTTCCGCATTCTTCATAAACACTTTCATTTGGGATTTCTTGTGTAGCGCTTCCTATAAACTTGTTTCTGCCCACAATCTGACAGGTGTACTTCAGCGTGCCCTTGTTTCGCTGTACGCCGTGTTCCCCGTATGGAGCCTGAGGATCTACATGAGGACCTCAAGCAGAGAAGAGTTCTTTGAGCGGTCAATGTTTGTAGTGGGCTGGGAAGCTGAATCAATGTTGAACAGCAGCTGGAGATGTCAGAAGAGGTTGGGGTTTGCTGAAAGAAGCCCTGGAGTGTGAGAGGAAAAGTACATGATCTACATGCTTCCTGATGGCACACCTTTCATCGCTCCAACTGCAGACATGACAGACTAACATGATATCCGTTTGCTGCGATGAACGTGTCTGAAAGTTTTAAGATGTCAAAATGTAAAGGTGCCGAAAGACGTCGACACACACGGTTAGTGGGTGCGGACAGAAACAGAGAGACGGGTAAAGCAAGTCGTTAAAAGGCAGACAGACGTACAGGTACGTAGTGCACGCGCAGAATCCCAGAGCTCTCTATACGCATATGGAGCGAAAGACAAAGCCGCTCTTAAGACTGGCCAGCTGGAAATGTGCGTAGGATGTTTCATATCAAAGCGCATTGATGATGAGCGCGCTGCTCCCTGCACGATGGTCACCGACGGCCTCTGGTCTCGAGAGCCGCTGCCGAAGAGGAAGGACGTGTAAACAAAACGCGGAGGAGGCTGTAAAGACGACATGAGGACAGAGCCCAGATGAGGGATGTACGTACAGTGTGGTGGACGAAAAGCAAATTGTGATGTGACTCTTGATTCACTGGATTTGGCTCCATAATTAGAGTATGAAGGACGGGGGAAAAGGGCAGTTTTTCGCTCGACTGTTGACGTGTCAGGTGTCGAGGAGAAATTCCGTTTTTTAATGTAGCCGTCAGGCCTTGGAATGTGGTACCTGGGGACTAGTTGTGTTGTGAGTAGAAACTAGGGATAATTGCGCATGCATGCACGCACACACACACACACAAGTATACGTGAGACTTCTGTCAATCTTTTGTAGGAATCTCTGCAGTAATTCATCCATTTGGAATCGTATGTCCCCCTGATCTCACTGACCATTTGAGCTTCATTTCTTGGACTCCAGTTCCAGGTGGGACCAAATTCACTGGCAGGATCAGGATCAGGAGGCTGTATGTCAAAAGCCCTTAATAATCCCGTTTGGGATAAAACGTGCACTTTTCACAATTTTACGGTTTCTAAAATTCCATGATTTGTTTCCAGAGATGGAGTTTTAAGCCTCACATTTTGAGAAACAGTTAAAAATGCAAGCAACATCCCTGAATGAACCAGCGTAAATCTAGACCTCACAAGAGGCTGGTGTTGGCTGGGTAATGAGGCTAAAGACTAAACACCTTTTTTGCTTTTCACTAATTGTATTTGTCAAAATGCACATGGAATATATAGTAGCTTTGTTTGCCTTCTCTTATTGTTTGAAATATTTTAGAAAGCTGATATTTAGCTTTTGAAATATGTCTTACAAAACATGGAAATGTTTGAAAGAACATTATTTAGTTGTCTGGTAAATGAAAAAACACGCATGATTCCTCCAGGTATAGCACGGTGTCTCTATACCGTTTCCAAAATCAATAATTCTATTGATTTTCTCCGAAAAACCTTAATATTTTTGGTTTATAAAACAACACAATCCCACTGATGTAACGACAGAACAGTGTATCGAACATGAATGTGCAGTGGGAGGTACGGTGGCCTGGCTCCTGGGCTCTGCACTACTTGCGTTTTTCCGCAACACACACGATTTCCTGGACTTGCGTCCCTCAGTTTTACCGCAAAATGGTTATTTAACGAGACGCAGTCTTTCTCATCTAACATAACAGGTGTGTAATGAGCAACTTGGTAACTAGCAGTCTAGTCGGACTATTTGTATATAGTATACAGCATCTCCCGCTGAATCACGACGGACTCATCTGAATTTTGTGCACAATTCTTGTCTGGTGTAATTAATATTTTTTGTAAGTGGAGAGTTACATCTTTGTTTAACTGTGCTGTGTATTCTGTGTATGTGTGCGCAGATAATTCCTGTGCCTATGCAATTTTAGCATTTGCATATGTTCGTGTCTGTGTGTGTGTATGTCTATATGTACATGTGTATGTCTCTATGTACATGTATATAGGACAGTTTACACATAATGCTACGAAGCGGTATTTCACTGTAACGTGACCTCGAACTGAAACCCTTCTCCCTCCAAACACAATTAACGTGACAGGCGGACTGGCAGTAGGCTACCGGCTCGTCCTTCGGAAGGATTTGCGTTTGAAGAAATTGCGCTCTAAAGCTCTCCTGGTGCCGAATGTTTAATTAGAGGAAGATCAGGAATAAGGAGAGAGACCCTGAGGTGAACTCTGGAATTCGCACGCAGCCTGTGTGATACCGTGCTCTGAGAATTGACGTCGCTCATGTAAATTGCTTTGTGTCTCATCGGGCGTCTCCTTCCGCAGGCTGTTGATAGCGTGTCCGTGAGGTGTCGAAACTGGGTAAATGACCGTGCGGATATTCTGGGTGCTCTTGCTCACCTGACCTGCTGCTGCACGCAGCTTGCCGACTGAAATTTGTTTTTTCGCACTACTGACGGGGAAGAAATAACAATCAATTAGGGACGAGCTCACACTACTAACATCTGCCAGGTCCCAGGGAAATCCAGCCACGTAAACAGCTTCTTGGGTACAGTTTACAGTAACAAAATAACAGGATGGGCAAGCAGAGAACCCCCCCCCCCCGCTGTATATTTGTTTAAAACCTCAGCAGCTGATCCGGTTGGCAACCTCTGTTGGCAATTGTCCCTTTTTCCCTCCAAAAGCCGGCATGGGGGTTACCTAGCGACCGGCAGGCAGGCGGGCTCGGCAGTTCCCTCGTTCTTCGGGGAGCCGGGGCTGCGTGAGTGATGATTTCTTAGCTCCCCACGAAGAAGGCGGAGTAGCCCTCCAGTCTGGCCATATTTCACATTTTACATATTTCTCATTTGCTACTTGTTTGTAAGTGAAAACATAACAGTGAGGATAAGAGCACGACAAACAACGCGGAGCTCAACGGAGAGGATAGATACTGCCGTTCTGCACTAATGGACGCAACGGAAACTGAAATGTACTTAAAGCAAAGTGAAAAGCTAATAAGCTGAATGAAGACTTAAGGCTGCATTTCCTTTTCCCCATGCGCTTCCTGTCGATCCTGGAGGTGAAGTAAATGGAAAATGGCACTGTTGACAAGATCATTTATAGCCCCATTGCTGAGAAAATTGCAGGAAAAAATGAGCTTATTGTGGTCGATGTGCTACAGCTTGGTACACCGATGCACCGTATCCCCCTGGAGTGATGCTAGACAATGTGCTTTCCGATGGCCTCGCTGATTGCCTCTTCCCTACATTTCCCTAAAAGGACGTTGTTATCTCCTTGTGCCAGAATACATCCGGGACAGCAGTATCACATCCATAAAAGATGCAGTGAAATTTGTTTCAAGTGTCCGCACTCAAGCTGCACGGCGGTGCTGTTGGAGTCATCCCACCTCCCCGTATGTAATAAGTTGGAATTAAAGTACTGGATTTCCATGGGTTTCTCCCGCCTAGATGGTGATGAAAATCTGATTGTTATCACAGATATGTGAAATGAGCTTTGACTTGGATTAAAAGAGCAGTTTAGACACCCACAGATTTAACATCATATTTTACAAGTGCCCTGCTTAGGAAAAGATGTTTTTTAAGTGGAAAAAACCTTGTGAGACCTCCAGACTTCTTGAGCTGTAAACCCAAGCATCTTGGTGTTAAACACACTTGACGACGGACTCAAGTGCTATGCCCCAAATTAAACGTGTGCGTTACGGTCTTACGTATGACTTGTGATCGAAGTGGAGTGAGGACAGATGCGGAGACACAATCCTGCGGAAGCTGATGAGGCCGACTAACGTTGCACAGAGGCTCTCGTTGACTCCCGGGAAGCTGCAGCAGGCCAGTGAAGTGGTGAAGAGGAGATGTTCGAAGCCATCGGTAGGAGAGGCTGTTGCCCCAGGTGCAATCGCTGACACTAACTCGAAAACAGTGAGCCCTCTGCACTGCTCATCAGCACTTCCTCTGGCTCCTGTCAAGAGATGATCCCCGGACAGAAAAGGGTGGGTTAAAGTGACACAGACAGGTTGATGAGGGTCACCGACATTGAGGGCTACAAGAGGAAGAGGGGCTCTTTCTTTGATTTGTTGCAACGTGAGCTTAACACCGAAGGTGAAGTGCTGCAGACGCCTTGCGAAGGCGTGTCGTGCAACGCCGATGGTTAAGACGTGCTCTCGCGGTGGACGAAATAAAGCCGAAATAACGAAAAGAGGACATTTCTGGAGACGAGGCCGTGGTGCTTCTTTGTTTTTATCGATACACCGGTCCCTCAGCGGCTGCATTCCTAAGTAAGAGAAGCATCACTTTAGAAATGTGTGTTCAGTTCAGTCTTTAGCCCACAGCTCCCTCAGCTCAGGTGAAGCTCAGGGTGTGGCGAGTAGACAACCGGGGTTCATGTCGTACACACACACTGTGCACTTTGTGCGTTTTATTTAATGTAACTCAGCTGCTGCGGCACTTTAAAATTTTCCGTCCTTTTTCTACACGAAGATTCTAAGAGCTACAGAAGCAGCTTTAAAACACCAAACAGGAGGTGACAGAAGATTTAAAGCCTGTTGGCTTGGTGATCTATGTTAACAGCCAGAAATTCTTTTCTTTCTTTCTTTCTTTCTTTCCTTTTTTCTTTCTTTGTTATTCTATTCTATTCTTTTTTTTTTTTTTTTTGCATTGAGCAAGTGAAAGGGGAAAAATGTGACTCACTGTGTACATCCTTCAAACAAATGCTGCTGTACCGTGTCCTTCAAGCCACCCTTCGGAGAAAATCTAAAATAGCTTCCCTTATGGTCTGTCAGGGTTATGGCAGTTGCTGGAACAGTTTATATGTACGCTGGCATATCAGTCACCGTTAAAATAGGCCTGGCTAATAGTCATCACTTTCCATTTATCACAAACAG
The DNA here is from genome assembly GCF_900964775.1 of Scleropages formosus. NCBI lineage: Eukaryota > Metazoa > Chordata > Actinopteri > Osteoglossiformes > Osteoglossidae > Scleropages > Scleropages formosus. The sequence goes on along the minus strand of NC_041813.1, from coordinate 657,752 downwards.
CAGTAAAACCTTCAGATTTCCCAAGGCTTCTGCACGCTCATGGTGCGAATGTTGAGCAAACACATAATGTACAAAACACAAACCGTTCAGGAACGTACAGAACATGAACACATGACCAGTAATTGACCCGCAAAGCCCCCACTGAACTGTCTCCCTGTATACACTAATACGTAAAGCTAACCCGCTTGCGGAAGACCGGGACTCCCATCAGTCCCTTAATACCACAAGTGAGTTTAATCGATGCCTTGGTGCACTTTCAAGGTTCAGTTAATCTATTACAAATTGAGCGTTTCTTCATTTCAAAGCTTCTTCTCAGTGCTACTTTTGTCTATACGTGGTGATCGACATCCATCCTCATTTCACGGAACCGTAGAAATCAGGGGTCCTCGGATCGGATCGAGAATTTTCCGGGCCAATTTCAGCGGCCGCCGGTCTGCAACAGCCATCACAAAAGGCTGCGCTGCTCGATGACGATAAGGATAGCGTAGGAGACACGTGAATTATAATGTAATCTGCCGCTGGAAGTACATGTTTGAGCAGCATGATAACATAGGAAAAAAAGCCAGTCGAACCCTGAGCTCCGCAACGCAGCTCGGTATCAGTCCTGTTGAAATCTATTCATCTCGCCTCTTGTCACTTAAGCAGGTGCCGCACCGTGGCCCGTTGTTGCAGGACAGAACAGGTGGCCACTTCCCCGTAATTGTCCCACCTGCACTGTGAATTATTGAGGAGCTCCTGTCTCCTTCTTTTCTCTCTCTGCCTACCCCTTCAAACAAACACCTTCTCTTTAGGGCCGAACTGCTGCTGTCCTCGCTCCATAGCAGTGCTCCCTCCCTATAAGACCATGCGTTCAGTTTTTTTTTTTTTCCAAAATTTTTTTTTTGTTTTGCCTTCTAGACTCTTCCATGACAGAGGTGTCGCTGTAGGGAAAAGCAGTTCAGTGCTGAGCAAATAGAAACGTGGGGCAGTCTGGGACAAGGGGGCAGTTTTCAGTTCTTTGAGCTGAGAATAAAGTTTTCCTGGGTTTTTACAGGTTCACTAAGATTTCTGAGCAAGGCTTTCCTCTGTCTTACGTAAGTGCAAATCAAGTCCGCGGTTAAGGATGCTCACAGCTCCATCATTTTAGTGCAGGTAACATGTTAAAATTTTATGTGAGCTTGAAAGGGTTTCTGGGATTGAATAAAGGCAGGCTCAGTGCAGACGCCTGGGAATGACCACACTGCTCGTTCAGGTGACCACTAACTATTTCATGACTTGCTAAACTGGGAATGAGACGGGCCGCATGGCTGCGGTGTGCTGTTCTCAGCTGATATGAACTGCAATAGCGTGACCACAAAATGTGAATCCCGCCGCGCATCATACTCATCGTGAATACGGGGGCCGTGCGTCGTTAATACGCCGCTATTTTTGAGGTCTGTTGTTCGGCGTGCCGTGACAGGATGAACTGTCGGGAAGTTGGCTGAAGCCGTTCTCGCCTAGGGACGACTGGGAACGCGACAGCGAGGAAGGCTGCACAAATTAACGCAATATAACACAAGATCTTGCCAACATTTAAATTCCTTATAACTTATGATAAAGCACTGCACGCGGACTCAGAGACATCGTGCACTAACTTCAAAATGATGAAAAATAAAAATAAAAGGCAACAGAAGAAGAGAGAATTAAAAAGAATTATCAGTGTTTAAAGATTAGTTTTTATATTTGACATAAATGCATTCATGGGTCTTCTGCTGCCAACCCCAGTTTATAGGAATATTCAGTTTGAGCATGTTTTTGGATTTAGATTAGAAAAACTTATTTTTGTTAAGAAATGAGGTACAAGTTGAGTATGTTGTTTAGAGCTGATAAATAATTCAAGCCATTTTAAACATTCATAGAGAGAAAGTCCTCTCATGGCCCCTTGTTTCCCAGCATCTGAAAGCAAGTTTCTTTAGGAGGCCTAATGTGCACTGAATATTTTTGCCTATTCAATTCAATTAATTAATTGTTATTTTTTAAAAACATTTTTATTTATTTCTAAAAGCCACAGTAGTAATATTAAGAAGGATAAATAAACGGAATAGTAGCACGCTCTGGGAGCATCTCTTCAGTCCCAGAAAGCAAGTGAGTGCAAAAGGCTATGAGATAATGGAGAAATAAAGAGAAGCCCCTTGGGCTTTTTAGAGACGACGACTTGTGTGGCTGTTTTTGATGGATGTGCGTGTTCTGTTTTTAAACAATCACAGACTGTTTATGCAATATATGAAGTAAAATACTCAGTAGTTCCCTACAGTCATTCATGCTGTGACTTTATCTGCATTTGACCGTGTGTGTGTGTGTGTGTGTGTGTGTGTGTGTGTGTCTATGTCTATGTCTGTGTCTATGTATGTATACACACCCATGGCAACGCGCGCTACCCTTAAGCCTGCTACCTCTGCCTGTCTATCTGTACCTATCCATGTGGGACAGCGGGGCAGAACTGGTGTGCCTGCAGTGGAACGGAAGCGGATCTGCGGGTTGCAGGCCCACATGTTGACAGCGTGCGATGGAGCGTGAGGCTACAGCTGAGGAGGGCATGATCTCGGAGCTGTCTCGTCATCTCTGGCTTGGCCTGCTTGCTCGAGTCTTTTTGAACAGGCTGCTGAGCCCGGAAACCTGGCCCTTCCCATTGACCCGCAGAGACTAGCGCTTGTACTCGTCCCGTGCCAGCCGAGCTTTCCGCATCGTCTCATCGGCAGGATTGGAGCGCTGCACTTGGTGAAGAGAGGCCATATGGGCAGAGGATGTGGGGCAAAGGAGGAAAAAAACAGGTTTACATTGTGGTTGGAGGGAGGTCACACTCTCCTTTCACACTCTGCTTCCTTTTTGCACATTTCTCTACTCATACTGCTCTTGCCAGTCCACGTCATTCTATTTGCTTGCCTTGTCCACCCACCGTGATGTTTCACAAAGAGCACAAAGAGGTACAGCTCCTCTTTCCTTGTCTGCTCTTCGCAACAAATCTCCACAAATCTCTTCTTGTCTCTACTATTCCCCTCATCTTTTTTTTTGGAATGGATGAAAGGTATGGACTATTCCACACACACACATTTTGTCCAAGTATCCCATCATTAGGGTAGTTTCAGCTTAAAATGTCATTTTCCACATTTCTGTTATCAGCGTTGCTGTGCCCCTTACATGTATCACACTTAGGGAGTTCATTCATAATTCATACATGTACAGATAGCCTTCTATGTACCACTTGACTATACTAACAATCCTTAACTGCTTCTCCAGGTAAGAACAACGGCAGTGTGGAGCCCACCCCAGAAGCAAAGGGTGCAAGGAAGGCCCGACTGTGGTTTTCCCCGGACGGGATGCCAGTCCATGTACGAAGTACAGTGATGACATTTTGAAAAGAAAACACTGAAAGAAAAGTGTTGGGCCACCAGGGCAGTGGAAGGGCCTTTAAATAAACAAATGGAGGAAGATTTTCATTCTAAAGACGGTGGTTATCATAGTGATTATGGGCCTCACTGAATATGATGGAATTAAGCTGTTTAAAATGACTAATGTAAGTCAGAGGCTGCTGAAGTGGGATGTTTTCATTAAGAAAATAAATTTTAGTTTTGTTCATGAGTATGAGATGCTAATGAATAAGTTGAGTTCAGCACAGAGGAAAGCAAAGGCACTGAGATAAGCTGCTGAGGGAGAAGGTTGTGGAAAGCCAGTGCTCTGAAGGCAGAGAAATGCTGAGATTTATTCCTGTGAGATGCATTGCTACCTGATCCAGCGCTGCTGATGACCAGGGTGGCCCGGATGAAGCACCAGAGTGAAAATATGCATCTGTTGTTATTTTTTTCTCTTTTAGATGGGATTTGGGACACACAGTTAAAAGTTTAATGCCTTATCACCCCCCTTGCTGGCTGACTGAACGGCAAGGATAAGGCAAATGACACATTTCAATATTTCATTTGTTTCTTAAGACAAGCTTGTTAATGTTTTCTAAATCATTTAGCATTTTCAGGACTCTGTAGAGTTTTGTGGCAGGCTTGAATCAAACTCATTATCATTGCGTTGCCATACCTTCCTTCACTTTTTGTCACATCTCCACATTTAAGATGAGGAACTCGGAGTTCTCTGAGACCTTCACCTGTCTGCTTTCTCTGCTTCTTCCAATGATCAGTTATCAACACACGAATGGGTCTCTGACATCTTTTGCTCATACTTCTTGTTCCATTACAGACCACAGGAGCCTTGGCAAAGAAGCTGGTTGGGTGTTCTTCTTCCAATGAAGATGTGCTTGCAATTTGAATATTAAACACTGGCAAGCAAAATGACCCATTGTTTCCATGGTTAAATGAATAAGCTTTAAGAAATCAGATTCTCATTTCATAATCAAACACACAAGTACATACCTTACATTGCAGTCATGCTGGATCTCACTGACAGAATAAATGAAGCAGCTTCACGGTCTTAAACCAGGGATTTCACTGGAGCAGGAAGGGAAATGTTGTCATGACGAAGCACATAGAGCTAAATCTGAATTAAGTCCTTCTCCTGCTCTCCTGCTCTCCTGCTCTCTTCCTCCATTCTCTTGTTAAGCAGCAGGATTACCTGTGGGTCCTGGTGGCCTGGAAATTATACGTGATATCTGCCACTTACTCTGGCCTTGGGAAGGTATCGCATGAAGAGCGAAACCATGGATCATATGCTCATTTAGTTTTAGGGTTTTTGCCCTGCTAAAGAGTCATAAAATGAATGTAGAAGCGAGGTAGTATGGTAATTTTGTATGATGTAACTGTTGCCTTGCCTTTCCATCCATCCATTCTCAATAACCTTTTGTCTAGTGCAAGACCCTGGGGGACTGGAAGCTATGCTGGAGGCATAGTGCACGATGCAGGGTGCACCCTAGACAGAGCACCGGTTCCAAGTAGGGCATTTACTCATATTCCGTTCAGAATTCATGCACACATTAAGAGTAACTTATAGCTGTACATCCACACGAAACATGTGCTTTTGGACCGTGTGTGGAACTGGAACATTTAGAGGAAAGCTGTGGTAATGCAGGGGCAACATGCAAACATGGTGCTCTTTCATATACGCATATATATTTGTATGCAAGTCAGAAAGTGTCTGCAATAATTATCGGAACACAATCTCAAACACTACTTCTCATCTGAAGCTCCTCCGCTCTCTCTACCCTTCGGCTCTCATCACACAGAGCACGTGAGTCTCAGCACATCTCTGGGCCTCTTGCTGAACCTGCTCTCTGTCTCTCTCCTCCATCAGTTTGCTCTCAGTCTGTCCATAAGGTTTAACCACTGTGCTCCTCACCATTCCCCTGTTCACTGTTTGCACACTTCCACACTGCTGCCCAGTTCCATTGCGCTCCTTTCCACTTTCCTGTTCCGGCTCAAATGGTGAGCAGCATGATGAAAACTGACCTGAAATCTGGTAAAATACACCTCAGTGTAGGAGTTAGCGCACTTGGTGTTTTCTCTCAGGCCAACACAATTTCCTCACATTGATATTTTGTGAGATGCTGCCCTTGAAGCATCCTGTTGGGAGATCCTGCATTTTGTCTCCTCTGTGTTACTCTAAATACCAACATGCTTTGTCAACATGAACTCAACAAGTGGTGACAGATAGCAGAAAAAAGGGCTACTAATATCATGTCATTAATGCGACAGCAGTCATGTACAATAACAAGTGAAGAGCTGCGGAAGGAGAAAAGCGAAGGCCTAAAAAGCAGCTGGTGAACCTCCTTGCGCAGTCACTTAACTCTTTATTCTCGCCTCCTTCTCACGGCCTCTCCAGCCGCTGCACTGCTCTCAACACTCAGCGAGAGGGTACGGCCCGCCCGGCCTTTGCAGTCATGCCAACGGCACACCTGCTCTCCATGTATCTCACAGAAGAGAATGTGCTTCCGGTCCTCATTGAGCTGGGCCGGGAGACCTGCTTTTATGAACGTATCTCTCAGAATTTCAATTCTGCTTCGTAGCTAGGAAGCCAGCCAGACGGGAGAGAATCACCGGCCTCCTGCGCCACGGAGACGCAGGCCCTCGGTGCCCAGTAGAGATATGGAACATTTGCCTCTGGAAAGATGCAAAACCCAAGTAGGATGGAAAATGTTTGACTCAACATGTCCTTAGAAACAGGTGGATGGACACTGTGCCAAGTAGTAACGTTTTGCCGTAGTGGCGCCCACGTCCTGCATCGACACTCCGCATTTGGGCCCCTGCTTCCGCGTCTCTTTCTTTTCCCCTCTTGTTGTCCTCGGTATTCGCAGCCCATTTGTTTCCCGTCCAGCGTCTGCAGGACAAGAAAGTTTTAGTGTCACTCAGAGTTTCTATCCCTCCACATCTGTCTCCTTTTCTCACTCTCTCTTCCTCTTCTTCGACCTCCAGTAAACGGTTCACTTTAGCTTCTTCAAGTGTTTCCTTCCCAGCTGTCGTGTTTCCTCTGCTCTGTCTCAGGGGGGCTGTCCTGTGACCGGAGTGAAACGGAGCCCAAAGGCACCTGCTCTCCATGGGTCCTTCTGCTTGTGGCCTGTCAGCTTGGTGCTGTAGGAGCTGAGCGAAGATGAGCCGATGCGAGATGCGTGCGGCACAGCGTCACTCACGATCTACGCTCCCATGCGCTCCCTTTCCTCTGCAGCTCCTCGCTACATGCTCACACTAACCCTGGAATGCAATAGAAACAGTGCTCCACAGGTCTTGAATAAACGACGTGGAGAAATGTGCCTCACCCAACAGAAGAAAAGGAAAACGTTGCGAGGAATTACTAAAGGTGCCGAGACAGACGCCCAAGGCCAAACCATGACCGTAATTGTGCACGTTGGCTGCTCCTCTTCCTGCACGGGATTATTTTCCAGATCGCACCGTGCCAATTCGACCCTTACGGCTCCTCACCCACAAGCAGGTGTCTCGCGGCCGCCACATCTGGCACTTGTTTCCAGCAGAGGTACCACATTCACATGACATCAGAAGAATAAATAAATGAATAAATAACACGAGGCTGTCACAGGAATCACACATTCACAGCTGCCATCACATTACCTCCTGAAAGAAGCCGTGGTTCTAAGACCATTAACATGCAATTCTATGTAAATTTAATAGGAATACGTGTCATCAAGTTACATAATGGTAAAATGGCACTTTTTATTGAGAAAATGAGCAGCTATTGTCAGCCAGTGGAGTGACCTGATTATTACACTAAGCTTTTGTTCGTAGTGGAAGACCGTAATTGCTGTAGCAGAAAATTAAAAAAGAATGAATGTGAGAGAAAAAAAAATACACAAAACCAACAATAGCTGAATCTTCAGAGACAAACACAAATGGTATTTGTTTCATATAATATTAATTTGCATAAACTGTTTAATATGCATCAACAGTTTAATAGCATTGACCAAAGGGAATTCATATCTTTTTTAAAACAAACATGAATTATTGTAAATACATATATAAATACATTAATAAACACAAACTACTCTCAAAATAATGCTGTTTATATTTTCCTTTATTTAACAGTTCCACGGAACAGAATATGTCTGGAAACACTTCCTATGAACACCCTCGACACAATGTATTATAAATGTGCCAAAATAGAACGAATGTATGTTGCATAAATTATACATCATAATATGACATAAGCAATGAAGGGTATTCGTAAATATTTGTTAAACCAATTGGGGCTGGGCTGTTACTTGTGATCTTTGCTGTGTGTTTTGTGTGCAGGCAGCCATATATGGAGCCACATAAATATTTGGCCTGATATTGCTGGCAGCCTGAAAGGACTGAATGTTGCCATCATGAAAGATCTTAGCTGCTGCTACCGAACATCCCTGTTCCCTGGAAAATATGTGTATGTACAGCCTTTTTATTTTTCACTTTCCTTTTCGCTCCACGTCTTGCAGGGCCTGGCACCAGGAACACACAGTGACTAAATATGATTTATGAATGCACTGGGTACTGTGAATATGGAGCCATCTTCCCTAAGCGGCAGACATCAGTAGAATAAGGCAGGAAGAAGTATAGCGGATCTCTTGTTCTCATTCATTGTGCAGCTATCGTGGGAACGCAGCAGCCCTTCGCAGGCACACAGGCTGTGATGGTCTCAGCAAGCGAACACGCTGAGGCTACTGTGGAAGTGCGGGGCGGTGAGAGGATGAGGGATGCGTAAACCTTTCCGTCGGAGCCGCGCACATATAAATGTTATGAACGAGCAGCGGCCGCATCTAAATCTCGGTGCTGCGTACGGCGAACTACTGCCTCGTAGGTGGATAAGGGAGAATGAACGGTGTGTGTCCATCGGCGGGGTGCACGTTGGCTCCGGCGACCGTGTGCTTCATCCAGCAAGTGGGGGCAATGTTGAGCTGGCTTTCAAGCCGTGGCCGATCATGGCAGCAGCACTCAGGGAAGAGGCTACAAAAACTGGCAAGCACTTCCAGCGGTTAACAGCGTGGAACCAACGTTTGACTGATTCCGGTGCGTGTGGCTCCACTATCTCACATCTTCTCCCTTGTGTATGTAAAAGCTCTCTTCATTCCTTCCCTGCATCATTCTGTCTTTTTTACTCAATTCCAGCTTCTTTGCACCTTTCTTTCACAAAATATGAAGTCTCTCCAATAAAGCAGTTACTGTATGTGCCAAGAAAGAGCATACTGTGTAAAACAAAGGGAGAGGATTCATGGGAAAAAGGAGGGAAAGTCAAAGAAAGAGCATTTTTTTCTTTATATCTGCAGTTGTTTGCCTCTTTGGAGAAAGAAGTGTATGATACATGAATAAATGGAAATGCTCCCAGGCAAGCAAAAGGTGGGAAAGGGATACAAGCTGGGCTGGAACACTGGCTGTGATTCGGGCATAAAACTACAACAGAGTATTTAGCCTTGGAGTCATGAGCAAAACATGGCAAAATACATACGTAAGATAGGAGAAAAGCAGCCTTTACAATTTAAATCATGTCATAACGCAATTCAGATGATTGATATGTTTTCTCACTTGTAACAACATGTCGATGCTCAGAATTTGAAGAAGGAATCTTTGGTAACAGCAAACATACTGAAACCAGGTAACATACATGAGCTGTTGCGAGCAGGAAGATCAAGCTTCAGCTTTCAAACAGTACTTTAATAATGATGGATGTGAAAATGAAAACCACAGTTATACAAAATCAATGACATTGATTTATGTCAGCATCAATGTAGTGTAAAGGAATTTAGACAGATTGACTCTCCTTTTCAATCCCAACATCTTCTCAGTAACTGCCTTTGATGAGGTCTATGTTTTACTTTTATCATTTTCAAGTTATTTTTACTTCATTTATATATTCTTTTCACTTCATACTCCTAAATTTCATGTTCTCTGAACACAATGTGCGATAACACCGTTGGGATTTAAATAAAAATATGACAAATAATAACATGTTTTCCAACATTCAAATGAAAAAAGCTTTCTGCTTTTTTTTATATTTAAAAATGTATCAACAGAATGCTGTTTGGAGGTTAAACCTGAATTCTTTACAAGCACAAGACACATCAATTTAAGGATGAAGTCTGATTTGCATTTTAGCTCAGCAGTTGAACACACAACCGCATTTCCTTATTGACCTTTCTTTGAGCAGATGTCAAAAACTTTATGGAAAAAGTAATCTTCTTATATTCAATGTTGGATTAAGACACACATGCGCGGTCTAGATCTGCATTTACCACAGTGTAACCACATATAAAAGAAATATTTGCAGAGTGTTGAGCTCCTGCTATTTTTTCCTTTTCCGGTGTGGTTCTTACATACAGTATATTAAAGAGCAGAGAAAATGTATTGTTCTGTTTGAAATGACAGCTTCCTGAGCACTACGACGTTTCAGTGACTTGATACCTGATGCCTTTTGCTAACTGAGATTTCATCTTTGTGCACTGATCAATGCCAGGCCATGTTCATGCACATATACTGTAAATGTACATGCGCAGCACATGCGTGGTTCCTGTGTGAATACTGTGTAACGCTGTAGGGTTAACATGTTTGAAGTTTGTTTAAACAATGCATTTCCTACTGTTTCAACCGAAATTACTGAGCATGATGAGCTACGGTACTATTTGACGCATTATGGCTGAAAAATATTTTCACTGTGTTCATGAAGTCTTTGGCTCAAGGTTGTATGGGGCACCAAAAGAAAATCTCTGTGGATTTTTCTCCAAAGTGCTGGGAACGTTTGCTGTAAAGTGGGATCCTGAATATAAATTCAGCTAAATCACTGATACCGATGTCAGGCAAAAACAGTCCCATGGTGGTCCACGGTAGGCCACTCACAAACGTTTACTGACACGAGAAATTGTAAAGTGATGTGCAAATGGAGCATCATGGGGAGCATGGAGGCACTTTTAAAGCCACAAGTTCAAAACTGTGTGGAAAACTGCTTTCAACATCTCCACGTAAAAATAGAAGTAGATGTGTTTTAAATCAGTTAATGCTATAACTGATATTTAATAAGCAGGTCATGGGATACCAGTTCAGCGTGGCTGATCCGCTTTGCTCTCTTCTTGGGTGTTCGTACAATCGGCATCTGTGTCCCACACCGACACGCAACTAACCTCATATGGTCACACATTATGGAAGGTTGAAAACTGAAGCTCAAGTACCGCTGACACGCCATATGGTCCTAATGTATGTCTGGATAATTACTGTATCTGTCAGTGAACATAAATCACTGTAAATCTACCTCTTGAGTAAAAGTCATATCGATTTCTATACCCAAGACTATCTCATTTATTTTAACTCTTTTGACAAATGATACTATTTTGGCTGGTAACTTTTTCCAAGGGATGATGGACTGTAGAGAAAAAAAAAGGATTTGGTGTGTGTGTATGTGTGTGTATAAACCTATATATATGTATATTGCAATGTAGGATTTTTTATAATCCCCGCATGTGAGCCATGGAGATTTCCATGTCCTCTGAGAACTACTGCTATCCACAATCTCAGTTCCCCGTTGGTCAAATTTTCAATTTATGCCATGTAAATCCATTCAAACACGAGAAACCCGAATGTGGCTGCAAGTGTAAAAAATGCCCACCTGGGACATACTGTTTGCACTTCAACGGTTAACATTTCTAAAGACGTGCTGCAGGAGTCTGAGTGAACCCACCATCCCGTGTCGTATCCAAATCTCTTACATGCATTTACGCTCCAGCCAAAACCCGACTGCTGACACTGTATCTGTAGGACCCTGACATTTACTGGAGTGCAGAATTCCAGCTTTAAATCTCACTCACTTACACAGTATGAGTACAACTTTACAATTCATTCATGATTTGCCAGTAAGACATTAAAACATCACCAGAGCATTAACTCGCCTTCGCATCACAAACAAAGGAAGGTAATTTAGACGGATGCCTCCCTCGCTAGAGACACCTGAGAAACTGAATTTTGATGAAGGATTGTGGGGGTTCTTCTGATAAAGGAAATAGACTTGAATGTTTTTTTTTTCTGTGTTCAGGTCTGGTTTCCTCTAAAAGGCACGTTTCACGTGAATTGCTCACTCTAAGTTGCCCTCAGTGTTTGTATCTGTAAATAAGTGTGACATGTGTTCTATCCACGGTGTACCCGGCCTCATGTTCCATCGTTCCGTTAGAGGTTCCGGAAAGCTGTGACCCTGCGTTGCACAAGTAGTTATTGATAATAAATGAATAGACAAAGGATACAGTTGACCGGATGCTGTGGTTTGGGACAAAAAAATATATTTTGTGTGTAGTATCTACAAGGCCAGTGGAATAACAAGGCAGGCATGGAAAAGACATTAAGCCTCATTGGGCTTTCGAGCTTCCAATGTGTCCACTGCTGTTACCATTTTTGTATGTACTGGAATATATTGAACAAGATCATTTATCAGAAGATTTTTGGACTAATTTGCATAAAATGCCATCAACCTTGCGAAACTTTAATTTTAAATGATCGATATTAAACAATAATAAAAAATAAGTGAAGATTATGGTGACAATTTATTATGGATTTCATAATAATAGTAATTATTATTGATTAGGAGCAGCGATAACAACAACACTTCTATGATTGCTGCACAGATTGTGCAGTCCCCATTTCCAAGTTTTGAATATTGATGATGAGAATCACATATTCAGTTGTTTTTTTTTTGTGCTCTGCTGTTGTACTTGTCTAAATCCCTCACACGTATGACCTGCAGCACAGAGCCATGTGGCTCTGCAGGCTGATGCTTCTGTAGTGATTTTAAGTGACTAAATGCATAACAATTTTAACAAGACTGAAGGGAGCACAGTTCTGGCAGTATCTGCACAAATTAGAGAAAGGTCAAAGAGACACAAATCGGCAAGAGCAGGCAACAAGTGATGCCACTGTGGGGCCAACGGCAACTTTCAAAGAGCTACAATTGAATACAACGGGAGAATATGTAAATCATTTGGAATGTTCCTAACCATATTCTCGATAAGGTTGGCAGCACCAGTTGCAGTCAGTGATGGAAACGTACACCGGTGGAGGCATCGTGTGGTTTGCCTGAGTCACAGAATTCCAAGAAACAGTAATATTGTCACTTTGAAAAATTTAGATTGAACTTTTTAAATTAACTGACTCTGAAAGCACAATGTGAATTGGAGAGGCGATTGTCTTGTGACTATAGCTTAATTTAAAATATGAGTCTTTCAGCATGAAACCATTGGACAAATCTCTACAAGCTCTGCACTTTGAATGACTTATTCATGGTTATTCTGATCCCACTGATCATTGCAAACACTGTTGACATTTCAGAAACGGGTAGCGCAGTTCTTACAGCTCTTGCCTTTGGAGCCAAAGGTCACTATTTCAATACCCACCTCCAGCTGTTGTACCCTTGAGCAAGATAGTTGCCCTAAAAATTGCTGCACCGAAATTTCGCAGCTGTATGAATGGGTAAATAACTGTAAGTTGCTAAATGAATAAATGTAAACTAGGAAACGCTTCCTAAACATGTTTAACATCACATACAACAGTGAGTGTGGATTACAGCTAACAAATCATATGCCTTAGTAAAAATAAACCAGACAACTTCAAGATACTCCATGTGATGAACATTTTCTGCCTGGTGGACTTTTAAATGTTACGCTTCATTTCATTATACAATTTTTCATTAACCAGACACTCTTGCTTGAAAGTTACAGCCATGAAGGAAAGATAGAAGCAAAAATAATAATAGCAGGTAAGGTGTATCTGTAAATGTCTGGACATTTAGCATAAAAATAGACACATCCATGTAAATTTAGAGGTATACATCCAAGTGTATTTGAAGAAGTTCCTAAGTAATGTGGGAGACTACTGACACTATCGATGGGCGATATGTACATTTAATGCAATGTCTTGAAAAGTCTGTGCTATGTGTGACAAACATGTAGGGAAAGGTCTCCGAGAAGATTTACTGTAAGAAGAGGTTGGAAAATACGCCAATGATATGAAACAGCTTCTGCAGCCTTCCTGAAGTATGAAAGGCAGCTAAAATGTGATGGGGAATGAAGGCATACGGGAATGCAAAAGCCACTCGGGCACAGTGAATCGCACTGGTCCAGGAGCAGTGCAGCCTCTGCAGGATGGAAAAAGGATTGGCTGTAAGGGCTGGGTCGGTCGGGCTGGGGTGCGAAGCGGGGCTGGGCGCGAGCCGCGGCTGGAGAAGCCGTCGCCCTGAGGCCCCCCCGCCCGAACCCTTCCGCGCTCCCCCCCCGGGAAAGCCTTGCAGCCCGAGTCCCTTGCATCAGAACAGTCACGCTTGAAATCTGAGTTGAAGAGCTGATTAAACATACCCAGGAGACAAGGGAGGCAGGCTGATAATTGCAAAGGTCAAGACAGGTTGGATTTTAGATTGAAAAGAAGAAATCATATGATGTGATTTTAGATAAGAAGTCAGAAAGCTGAGAATGGTAGGTTGTTAAGTCAGGGGGGTCCTTTTCATTCCCTTCGTGCCCTTTGTGCAGCTCTGAAGTTGGGTCTTGGGCAATTTGAACAAGGTAAAAGGTGAAGTTAGGAAAAAAGTAGATATTGTTGTAATAGAGCCTGGAGAAAGGCTAAGCATACTGGAAGAATGGACTGAAAGGCATGAGTGGAAAATATAGATGGGGAGTAATAGCAATGTTAGAGATAAAAGAATGGAAAATTAAAACAATATATGTGTGTTTCCAAAAAAAAAAAAAAAATGAAATGTACTTTCTGGCTTCCACAATTTTTGAAATGGAAACAAAAAAAAACTGCGGGTTTTTCTTGCCCACTTTGTAAACTGAAATAGCCTTCTGCAAGATGTCAAATGACCTCAGCAGGACCTAATAGAACTGGGTAGAATTGTAACATCTGAAACCGATTCTGAAGATTTGTGGTTTTAATCAACTAAAAAAATTGTATTTCTGTTTCTGCTGTGCTAACAGTAATATTATATACTAAAGTTGGTAAACTGTGGCATATGGTTCCAAAGTATGTTCTCTGAATTTATTTACTTCCCTTTGTCATTTAATACTGGGTCCATTTACAGCTACTAACCTGCAGCCTATGACTTTTGAAGGGTTTTCAGTGAGGTTACAATATGAATCAAATTCAGAGGCTGTGACTCCACTGGGATAGTAAGCGATTTAAAAACTTGTTTGAACCATCATTTCCAAAAGAATTTGCAGAGGTAAGTGAAGAGTAACATTTCAGACTCCCACTATCCATTAAATAATCATTATTTTACTGATTGATGCAAACAGAAATTTTGTATAGTTCAATATTTACACGTAGAACTTCAAATAGGGTTTTAAAGGTCTGAGTCCACAGCAAATGAACCCTATTGACTCACCAGGATGTGTTTTTGAGTTTGTGATTCAAACCTTCTGAGAGTCACCTTAACTTAAGGTTCAAATTTGACTATTAGCTGACAATTTTCTCTACGGCAATTTTAAGCTACATACAATTATTTACTCATTTATACAGGTGAGAAATTTTTAATGGAGCAATTCAACATAAGTACCTTGCTGAAAGGTACTACAGCTGGAGATGGGATTCAGATCTGCAACCTTTGGCTCCAAAGGCAGCAGCTCAAACCACTACGCTACCAGCTGCCCCAATGGCACCTAACCTTATAACTTTAAATAAAGCAAAGAAGCAACACAGACTGGATGTAGCAATTCTGATTAAATAGTTCCACAATTTTCGTGCCTTAAACTGCATTTGCACTGCATTTATTATTCTTGTCATGATCAGAAGTACAAGCATAATGTACAAAGTTCATCCATTTGAACTTCTACGTTGGTAACGTAGTGCCAGTTCAGTGCCATTCAGTTTGTCATCGCAACTCACAATATTACTGCATGGAAAATTACATGTCCTGTGAGGTCCTGGCAGGAGGTGGTTTCAGCATAATGATGAGCAGCTGCTTACAATTAAAGGAAAAAATCAAGGCCAAGGTTTAAAAGAGCTGGTCAGCAGTCTTTGAGATACGTCTTTTTGGGACAGACAATTGGGGACTGGGGTTTGCAGTCCCTGTCCTCTTCCCTCCAGCCTGGTTGCTTTTTGCCAGACCATTAGTCTTTAACGTACGGTACAGCTGTGCAACAATAAACAAGCACATTAGTCCAGGACTGGGAAACAACCAGCATATCACTGCACCGTATCCTGTGTTTCTCTACTGCCTCCCGCGAACTCCATTCCAATCCCTCCATTTTTACCTACCTTTTCCTCACGCCCACTATGCCTCCCAACAGCCTCGTGTGAATTTAACACAACGGGCTCTCATTTCACTAGGAAAACAATTGCAACAATATTTTCTTCTTGTAAGCAACGAGAGGGACGAGTTGAAAGACTGAGGTACAGAAAGAGACACTGAGCTTCTCAAATGTGGCTGTCTGTTGCAAACTGTTTTTAGCACAAGTGTTTAGTTTTGCTTTATTGATTGAGAAGCAGTGGAGTGCAGTCGATACTGTGCTCCATTCTATATCAAACTGAGAGGCATCTCAGTTTTTGTTCAGAGAAACCTTTTCAACTGTATGCCAGTGTATGTAAGAATATGTTGCGCTGGGAAAAAAAATTAAACCGTACCTTTGTAAATATTTGTTGATACACACATTAGGTTGTGCTGTATCAATTATAAGGTTCAATAAAACTGAATTGTTATTAAATTATGTTAGTAGATTAATTAAAGATAATACCATTTTTATCTGACTTCAATATGAGGATAAGTAAAAAAAAAAATCATTAGAATGTGAAATACATTTTTCACTTACTCTCCATTCAAAGGGCAAGAGGTTTTAAATGACCACAAAAACCGTTTTAAAGGGAATAAAACAAGCAGTCAAACAACATAAGCAAAGAAATTCTGGCAGATGAACTTCATGGGGACTGAGAAAAAGTCATGCTGACAAGGTGAAACTCGAAGAATAATTCAGCAAAGGTAAAAAAATGGAGGCAAATGTTTAGCACGCTAAGGAGTCACAACATATGAAGATGGATGGAAAAACAAGTACATAACTGAGGAGAAACCTTCCCAGGAGCTCTGGCACTTTGTGAAACTGTTGACGCATCACCTCCCATTACATAAAAATGTACCTGGCTAAAATCGAAGTTGCGCAACAGCTAAGTTACAACAAAGTGATACCCTATCAAAGACAATTTTGCATTTCTTTACCTGCAGCTCTGTAGAAATGATTATTTGCACAGGTTTGATATCTGTCATCTGGTTGTACTTTCTTCTTTACAATACGTGGCTCTTTAAAGTTCTAAATAAAACCGCGAGAGCTGTGAAAGTAACACAGAATGTCATGCCACATCATATGAGGATGGGAGTTTCTTTTTTTTTGAAGACTTTGCTGCAAAGCAGAGCAAAGTATTATTAGTACATGCTTTATGGCCTCAGTGATTTGGGTAGAGTGCAGATTATAGAGTGAAAAGACTCTTTGAGAAGATGCTTGTAATAGCATCAAAAGGCTTAATCACATAGAGTATCTCTCTGGGACGACTGGTGGGGAGAAGAGGAACTTCTTGTAAACAGCCATGCTAATGAGGACGGCTCTAACAAGGGTCATTAGCCTTGATGAACCCCAACAAAAAGTGTGCTGTTAGGATATCTACTTAAGAGCAGTACGTGGCGGCCGAACAAGAATGATGAATTGTATCATTAAGGAATGCCAGAGGTGTTAAGAATCAAATTAATTGGCACAAAAAGCGTTCTCTGTGTGTGTTGAGATTCACACATGCATTGTATTAAAGCATATTCAATGTATGGAAATACAACAATATAGAAATTTAAAAATATCTAAATATGACACAAACGTGTAACACTCTATAGAGGAAAACAGTAAGCAGACCTGCAGAGAAGACATGTGACATAAGGACGGAATTATTCGGCAAACGAGTAATGCACTAAGGCAGAGACCCACCTATTATTTGTGAAATAAGTTGGGCCTCATTGCTTGTCACATGTATAAATGAGCTGTAACATGGGGTGTCCTCTTGTCTGCCTTCAGGATGTTTTCTCTGTTTACACTGGATTCTCCCAAGCAACTGAACTCACTCCTGTTTCATCTTCATTTGCACCATAATTTAGCTTCTGTGAGAGAATAAAGCAAGTAGAAGCTTAATTAGCTCCTTTATTATGCTGTCTCAGAAGGTACCACAAGAATAAATTACAATCATAGCACATTAGTGGCATTTGTCTCTGTGATCTTAGGTTGCAATTCATATCTGCAGGCTGAAGCGTGTTACACAATTAACGTCTAATATATACTTGCAGTGCTTTTAATAAGAAGATCTTTGCTTATTAAAAGCCTTCTCTCTATTATGAGAGAGATGTCAGCCTTCTTCCAGACTTTGGCGTGTGAACATCACATCCAGCATGAGGGACTTTCTGTACTGTGTCTCAGCCATTCAGTTACCAAACACTGAGACTGGAGATCTCAGAGGCTTTGTGGAGGGGTTTTACCTGGAAAATACTCTATATTACCGTGAGGATCTTTTACGGTGTTTTCTGGAACTCACTGACTATCATTTCCTCAGTATATCTGCGCATAGGCTTCTTTGGCCTATCCAGTGAATCCCAACCTCACATGGATGGTCATAGCTGCAGTCATACTATCAAGGCACGAGAAGGACAAAGAGCAAAGAAAGAAATGAGCGAACAAAAGAAAACTAAAAAACAAGGAGTACTGGCACAGTAATAAGTCATTCATCAAAAGAGACAGTTATGCATCCCAGCACAGGCTGGCAATATTTCCCAGGAGGTGCTGCTAGACCTGTCACACGAGCCAAAGACACGGCACAATATTAGTGAAATCCTCCAGGCTCTGGCAAACAGAAAGATAGATACTGTCTTTGAGTGGATATACTGTTTATCAAAATTTTGCTGGAGGCTCTGTCATAAGAAGTGCCCCTTGAGACTCTGTGCACTGATAAGGTCTGCTACAGCATTGTGGTAAAGTACCATGCAGCACAGTGCATGCATTTAAAACTGTTATCCACTCCTCCAGAGGTGTGCATCTCTTCTGTGAGCACAATCATCTGGTAAGCAGACCTATTCTTCTCAGTCTTGTAAGGAGGTGATTGTGATGACCTGCTCTACCTCTGTCAGGACTACATGAACATATTTTTAAATCCAGATGCACTGTTATGTCACTGAAATTGATTTCAAGAAGTGTACGGCATTTAACAGACGTGGCCTTTTCACTCGGAAGGCGCATCTCACGCACACACACACACACACATTTTCGGAACCGCTTGTCCCATACGGGGTTGCGGGGAACCGGAGCCTACCCGGCAACACAGGGCGTAAGGCCGGAGGGGGAAGGGGACACACCCAGGACGGGACGCCAGTCCGTCGCAAGGCACCCCAAGCGGGAATTGAACCGCAGACCCACCGGAGAGCAGGACCCGGTCCAACCCACTGCGCCACGGCGCCCCCCTAAGGTGCATCTCATCACGGACAAAAGTTGAGCTGAAAATGTCACAGATATTCCCATGTCATTCAGTAACTGCACTTGATCATTCTGACAAACGTGTTTTGACCTCTATCTTCTTAGCCCAGCAGCAAATGTATAAATTGCATTGATTAAATGATTAAAAATGCCTATTTTGGTCAGAGCGCATCAGGTAACAATAACTGGAGTATTTGATAGATCGAATTAACATTCAGTGAAGCAAAAACAAATGAAAGTCACACAGCAGTCCGAAATGACAGCCTGTGCCCATCTTTTTTAGTTTATTTATTTATTTATTTTTACTTTACTTTTCAGATTGAACGCAGAAGCTTATGCATGCAGTGGTGGTCAATGCATACTTTTTAACTCTCAGTTCAGGGACTTCCTGGGAAAGCAGCGAGAACCGTTGCTCAATCTGATTTCAACGGAACGACGCCAATCACTTTATATCCTCATTATTACTATATTCTTCCCCTCAATTTCAGGGACCCTGGACAAAATCTCCAAAACCAAGGGAACACACCAAAGTATTAAAAATGACATTTTTTATATTAACAATATATCGTCTGCACCGTCTGTCATCACTGTAACATTACATAAAAATGGTCAAGTAGCTGCATAATTTAGGCACACTGCTTTTTATATATATCTCATTACATGGATGAAAATGGTGGGCAGAGAATAAACCACAGCCAATGACATACTGAAATGTAAAAATTTAAATAGTAAAATGCTCTTCAAAAATAACTCAGAGAATACAGAGATAAAAGGAATCTTTTTTTTTTTTTTCCTTCCTTTTTCTGCTGAAATGTTGAAAAATTTAGACTGGTTTTGCTTTTCAGGTCAAAATATCAATCTTTTATGCTGTTTATTTTTTCTGTTAATGTCACACTTTTCCAGAGATGGCGAAAAAGTAAAAAATTCAAAAACACAAATATGTAACCCCTCAACTTTAGAGCGAAAGAAGGCCTCTAATACGAACGACACTATTTCGATGTCTCATTTGCTGAGAGCACTTCGCACGGGCAATGCGGTAAAACCACATGAGCAGAGACTACTTGGCGGAGTCGCTAAGTCGGAGCAGCCGGAGAGCACAAGTACGTGCGCAACGAAACAAACTGGGTGAATGAGTGGAAGCGGCTGATTTGCTGCGGACCTTTACAGAAATGGAATCGGCCGTGGACGCTACAATTAGCGTGCGAGTTGCTCCTTCAAAAAAGACCTTTTTGCCTGTCGCAACTTCACAGCCATCGGGTTCCTACGAATCCGTCTTCCCCTCATCAGCTTTGTTCTCTGCCAGCGCTGAGTGACAGCACCCTTTCTTTCTTCTACAGGGTGTGGCTGAAAGCTGACTGAAAGTTTGCAATAAGGAAAAATGTGTACAAAAATGAGGAGTTTTCACTATGGACGTACTCGCGGCACGTGCTGAGCGCATCTGAAAGTGGGACAGACGGTAGCCGTGCACCTTCGGTTGTGGGGCAGCAGGCAGAGCAGCATCGCTGTGAAATGTAAAGGTAGCCCCTCTTGCTCTAGTACCCTCGAGCAAGCTATTTACCCTGAATTACTCCAGTAAGGACACGCAGCTATATAAATGGCATTGGGATAAGATGCCGGTTAAATAAAAGTAAATAATAGTTCATTCCCCCGACTCAAGGAATGGAGAGAGAAGGAAACAGAAACATATTTTCAATATTTTTTTAGTGTCTCCATTGAAGCAATAGTGTAAAGTGGCTTGGAGGGAGGGCTACTTAAATTGAAAAGTGTTCCGTTTGTGTGCTAGTAAGGACTTGATGCTTTTGGTAGGAGGTCACAAACACAATTTAATTCTCTTGTCACTGACTGTGGTTTATTCGGTGCTCTTCGCTGTGCCCCAGAGAACTGGCCCCTGCGAAGTAATCGGCTTACCTTCCCCATCTTTCAGTCCGCGTGCTTAATCATTGCAGGGGTTTACTCTCCCTCTCCTCTCTTGTGTGATGCTGCAAAGATACTGGTGCCTCATGGCAAACTTTGGGCTTTTACTGTTATGCAGTTTCAAGTGCCGTACCTGTTACTCCATCAAAACTCAGCAGAATGACCTGAAGACCTCATCCCAGCCAACATTTTATCGCATTATCTATTTTTTTCCCTCATTTGTTGCATTAAATTGAATCCGGATATATTTGACGAGACGTGGTATTCTGTAGCGACCGGGGAGAAAGGGCTGGTTGTGTGCGCACTGGTCATGGCAGCTTGCGTTTAGCGGACGAGTTGCGTGTACACGAGCGCTACACCGGGCTGTTACCGCTTTCGGTGATTCGACTGCGGAGATCAGGCAGCGCAGCACGCTGCCCTGACTTTCATCGCAAAGCATGCTTCTGTAGTAAGATGGTAGGAACCAAAGCTGAAAGCTGCAAATGTGAAGAGTTTAGGCCTACAATCCCATCAGCCCTTGGAGTAACTGGGAGTAATCTCTTCAGAGCATGCTGCCAAACTGGCAGTGTCCATGAGTGGCTCCTAGGCCTGGCACTTTGGAAACGGATGAGACGTTTGGCATGCCTCTGGCATGCACCCTCACAAAAAATACAGCCATCTTCTTCGCAAAGTCATGCTCTATATAGAGGCATCAACTACATGAATGAACGTAGTGGAAGACTTTCATATTCATAGTGTGACAATTCTCAAATCAAAATCAAACCAGTTCAATTTATTGTCACAAGTGTAGAGGTGGTGAAAATGTTTGGTGCTGTGCAGCATAAGTTGCAAGTATACAGACCACAAATATGGACAATATACACAATAAACACCTGCACAGTATATACAGTACTCACATAATACAGGAAACACAATATACATGTAGGAATCAATGTACAGATAATACGCAACACACACGTAATATGCAATACACATTATACAACACACAGTGCGCAAGGACTACATAATACACAGTAAACATATACACATACGTAGTGGTAATGCATAGTGTGCAGGTGAGAAGCGCGGTACGCAGTAGTGCAAACGGAATGTGAGGAGTACAGAATTATGGTGATTATATGGTGTATAATGTATACCTGCGCTGAGCAGCACTATCAGTCAGAGTCCGATACCAGTCTGTCTATCGGTCAGAGTCCATTGTTCATGATAAAGTGCAGCACACGGGAGGTAGTCCTGCGTGTGTAGTGGCGTTATTAGTTAAGGTTCAACAATCTGATGGTCTGTGAGAAGATGCTGTCCCGCAGCCTGCTGGCGATGGTGATGGTAGCAGTGAGAGCAGTCCATGGCTGGGGTGGCTGCAGTCTCCGGTGATCCTTCTTGCTTTCCTCACACACTGCCTGGTGTAGATGTCCTGGAGGGGGGGAAGCTCACTTCCAACGGTGTGCTGGGCCGTCCACACCACTCTCTGCAGAGCTCTGAGGTTGAGGGCGGTGCTGTTCCCATCACAGGCTCTGATGCAGCCAGTCAGGATGGTCTCCATGATTGCAGGTGTACAATGATTCGAGGGTGTTGGAGCTCATACCGTCCACGGAGGAAGAGGTTCTTCGGCACTGCCTCAGTGTGAGTGGACCATGTGAGGTCCTCAGTGATATGGAACCTGAGGAACTGGAAGCTGTTGACCCGCTCCACTGGCGACCCATCGATGGTGATGCAGATGAGCTCCCTGTCCTGTCTCCTAAAGCCCACTACAAGCTCCTTGGTCTTTTTGATGTTGAGCGAGAGGTTGCTTTCCGGGCACCAGTGCGTCAGAGTGTGCACCTTTTCTCTGTAGGCCGTCTCATCGTTGTCGGTGATCAGACCTACCAGCGTTGTGTCTTCCGCAAATTTGATGATGACATTGGAGCTGTGCGTGGCCACACAGTCGTAGATGTACAAGGAGTACAGGACAGGGCTGAGAACACAGCCCTGTTTGGCTCCAGTGTTGAGGGTCAACAGGGAGGAGATGCTGCTTCTAATTCCTTGTTAAGCTTCATGCAAAACCCTTTTTATTTTTTGTTGTATGGAAAATACGTCTGAGAATATGTGCTAACAGATCATATCTAGCAGAGGATGAAAAGACCATCTCATTCTGCTATTTTTCATTTACCATCAGTGTCAAACCATCATTTCTATAAAATACGAGACATTCTAACTCATCTCATGCTTTATTTGAATGGAATCATACTGGACTGTATAGATTTTGTCTAATCTTCTGGCAGTTTTGCCATGTTAATTATGTTTCCCATGATGCAATATCTTGTCTGCCTTATATGCCAACACTACAAATTATAAACTTTATCAACGTACTTTATATTTGTTTTGGCTGCTGTTGCAAGGGCTTCTTAAAAGAGGTTGTTTTAATAGTAAAAGAGATTTGTGAATATGCACTAATCGCTACAGTTCTGATATAATACAAAATCTTTCCTTAGAATGCCTTAGATTTTTTCAAAATGTCTTATATACAGTGCTTTTACAGCTCATACGTATTCCCTTGTGTTCTGCTTAATGTTGCAGAACTTCTCTGACCCCAATTCTTGTGTATGTGGAAGTAACTATGTTCTTGCTGTTATGTAAGCAACAACACAGACTTGTAGCAGAGGAAATACACTTGAGAAAATGTACATTTTCATTATTCCAAAAAGCTGATCTTTGCTTGGAAATAAAAGTTTTTGTAATGCAGTGATACCTTCAGAATGAGCACTAGTTAGAAAGACTGTTATAACTCTAAATGTAGATGGGTATCATTTTAGGAGCGATGATTCATGCGCTTTCTATACTTTAATAAAGAATTACAAATTCTCTAGCAACAGCCCCCCAAATAGCAGCTATTTAACAAAGATGAAATGAGAAAAACTCTGATTTCTTGCTCTCCTAATGCTCAGTTTGCGCTATGTTTGAAAGTCCTGTTCAAACTCAGGTTATTCTTGGCTGACTTAGGTTGGATGTATTCAACACACATTCTTCCTTCAACCTTTCTTTAGTCCAGATCTAACTGTGGCATAAATAGAAAACAGAAATAACAACATGTCTTATTTATATGAAACTTGCACTTGCAATAATGGAGCTCTTAGGATGGATGGGTTTCACATAAAAGTATTGGGTTAAACAAATCTAAATATTTTGTACTAATTTAGAGGATGAAAGTAAAGCAAATGTCAGTGTGTTAGAAAACCTTAATGAGATATGTCTTACCATTTTCCAAAGGTCAGAGAGATGTAGCTATTTAAATCTTTCTCAGCGAAACATAGTATGGTTACCAATGGATTGATCTTGGATTTGCCCAAAGTCCATTAAAAGTGACTTTGATCCTCTACAAAAAATATGAGACAGCCTTCAATCTGGAGTAAATACAAACCAAGATCCTCAGAAATGACGTCCATGAAATATATTGCAGGGGAAGCCTAGTGAATACATTTAAATTTTTTGT
The DNA here is from genome assembly GCF_900964775.1 of Scleropages formosus. Lineage (NCBI taxonomy): Eukaryota > Metazoa > Chordata > Actinopteri > Osteoglossiformes > Osteoglossidae > Scleropages > Scleropages formosus. Next base: position 633,486 of record NC_041813.1, on the reverse strand, counting down.
AATAGGCAGGAAATGCCTTTTTGCATTTGTTACCATAATATTTTCTCTTCAAATCAAGATATTAATGTGCAAATGAATCTCTTTCACTCTTACAAAATTATAAAAGCTATCAAGGGGAAGCATCCTTGTATTATTATTAATTTGCATTTCACAAACACCTCTGTCCAAGGTTACCCGCAGTCCTACATACGCTGCAATAACCTGTCACTAAGTATCTGCCCATCCATATAATCAATAGTGTAGAGTCAGAAACAAAGTCACAGTACTGGCAATGTAGAGCCGTCAGTTCAGTTGAGACATGCCTTTGGAGGCAGATTCAAACCAGCATCGAAAGCCAAAGCTCAGGAGCCCTGAGATCCCGGTGCTACCAGCTGCAATACGGCGTTGCTGTGTTGTACTGGGGAAAGATACACACAAATGGTTCTCGGTGACAAGCACATTTCAAATCAATTTCGTTACATGTCATGCATGAAGTGGTTAAAAGTGCAAATTGTACGAACAAGTAATGACCAGGCTATTTGGCAGTACAAAGTGAGAAAACGTCTGAGACTTCAAGCATCTCTCATGATTGAATGACAAGGAATTTCAGAGAATTGGTACGACCATTGTTGCTCCTACAAATTCTTTTGTTAAAACGAGTGCTTTGACCCTCGAAGGCATGGGAAATGTTTTTTTTCATCCTCTTGCTCCTCAGACCACCCGCTGACAGCATGTTCTGCGGACCGGAACGCTGTCATCCCGTAACACGGCCCTCCGAGCAAAGAAAAACTGCGGCATCATGGGATGATTGCTAAGGACTGTATACCCTTTCACACTGCGTCACTCCTGCCTTCCTAAACAATGAGTGGACACACATAACGACAGAAAAATGTATCCCTCTCTTGAACAAAACTGGCAAAAAATGTTTCACACTGGAGCTTGGATGTAGTTTTTTTTCTAGTTTTTACATTCACTGAAAATGAGGTGCACAGCAATCTTCCAACACATCAGTCTTCCAATACGTCAGTCTTCCAGCACGTCAGTCTTCCAGCACGTCAGTTTTCCGGCATGTCAGTCTTCCAATATGTCAGTCTTCCAGCACGTCAGTCTTCCAGTACATCAGTTTTTTGGTATGTCAGTCTTCCAATACATCAGTCTTCCAATACGTCAGTCTTCCAGCACGTCAGTCTTCCAATACGTCAGTCTTCCAGTACATCAGTTTTCCAGTATGTCAGTTTTCCAGTATGTCAGTTTTCCAGCACGTCAGTCTTCCAGTACCTCAGTTTTCCAGTACGTCAGTCTTCCAGTACATCAGTCTTCCAGTACATCAGTCTTCCGATGTGTCAGTCTTCCAATACATCAATCTTCCAGTACGTCAGTCTTCCAATACGTCAGTCTTCCAGTACATCAGTTTTCCAGTACGTCAGTTTTCCAGTATGTCAGTCTTCCAATACATCAGTCTTCCAGCACGTCAGTCTTCCAATACGTCAGTCTTCCAGTACATCAGTTTTCCAGTACGTCAGTTTTCCAGTATGTCAGTCTTCCAGTACCTCAGTTTTCCAGCACGTCAGTCTTCCAGTACCTCAGTTTTCCAGTACGTCAGTCTTCCGATGTGTCAGTCTTCCAATACATCAATCTTCCAGTACGTCAGTCTTCCAATACATCACTCTCCCAATACATGCTACTTGTCTTCACGGGTCACGAATCTTTTAACTTCCCTCTTTCTATCTTTCCACGTCTAACAAAAATGACTATGTCATGTAGTTCTTCTTCAAATTTCTGTTGTGTTTCTAATCTTAAAGAATGCAAATTAGTCACATTTTTTGTACAGGTTGTTCCGCATTTTCATTCTGTTTTTTTTAATGGGCTGTAGTTATGAATGGGTAAAAGTAGGTGAACTGGAAGAGGTCAGAAGACAGGAGTTTGGAGTAAGTAAGTGTAACAGGAGTTAATAATAATTCTTTTCTTGGAACTTCTTTCTCTTTTCTTGCCAAGAAATGGTGTGATGTCAAGCACTACATTATGTCTAGACAAGTGTGCTGAAGTCATATTTGCCAGTTCCTTTTAAGCCAAGTTTTCATTTGTACACCGTATTACATGAAATGGTTGAGTTATGGTACACCCAAAATGACAGTTTGGACTGGATCAGTTATAAGGACCATAATTCATTGGAATCAGCTAATCACACAGGGAAAACACACACACACACACACACACACACACACACACGTTAAATGCACTGGAGTTTGCTTGTGTGTAATTAATGATAAGGGAGTGTTGCTACACTTGTTTTGTGCTTAGAGAGAACAATACTCCCAACCAGTGTGTTTCATTTGTTTGGAAGACTGATGGTACAAAGGACCATAGAATTTATGTCAGATCATCACACTTAGATTTGATTGCAACGTGCAGTACTATTAAATGCACATTATTTGTATTCTATTGTTGCACATTAAAAGCCCTGAATGGGAAAACTTGTGATGAAGTAAAGAGATTAAAGCCCTTGATGAAAACCCACCATCTCTGAGATTTGCCGGTTCTTATCAGTGTCAATCTAATTTATTCTCCACTAAGAAGAAAGGAAGTCTTCCACTCAAACAAAGAGAAATGCACTGAAGCATGTGCTGCTGGCTGCCACTGCATGGTCAAGAGGCTTGAAACCAGCACAGACTCTCTGGTGTAGATTCAGAGTTAGAAGATAGAAGATAGAAGATAGAAGATAGAAGGCCAGGAACCAAGAACGGCCCTTGTCCCTTCGACCTTTCTGCACACCATCCCCTTGCTGTGTGTTCCTTCAGATGAAGATGGACATTTCCACCCATAGTTGCTTGCTGCTGAGCACATCTGACGTTGGTCACATAGCATCTGCAGGAGTGGCTGGAACACGGCTGAAATTTCCCCAAGGGCTTGGCTTCGATTTAAACAGACGTGTACCGGAAACAAGTCAAACTAGTTAAACTTCCTACACGAGGTACAAGTAAGGATGCCAATGCACTCACGCAGAGCTTCAGTGTGTTTGGTAATTTTGGAAACGGTGAAAATTAAAGCCAAAAGAAATAAAAGGAAAAAAAAAAAAAAACAACATGCAGGAAGGAAGCAGGAGATTCAAATTGAATGAGATGTGTGAATCTTTGGGGAGAAGCAGTCTTGCGGTAAAAGCTGGTGTTTTGTGTTCTCTTCCATGGTACTCCATGGCCGGAAATGTTTCCCAACATCCTGTGGTAGCGCCCCTGGCAGCGACATGACAGAAGATTATCACACAGCCCATCCAGCTTGTGCCAGCGGCTCATCCTGCAAACAAGCACCCTCAACAGGCAAAAACACAACACACAGTCTTGAATAAACGCAGCTTCTTGTTAATCCTAAAATAGGTTTGGTTTGTTCCACAGAATGGTGTGACAAAAAAATGGCTCTTGCTTTAGGAAAAACGTGAATCTTTATTCTTAGCGTTTCTATTCAGTCCCTTTATGATTTTACTCTCAACACCTTGTTTATGGTAACCCTTAGGCAGGGTCTTTCTACATTGAGTCTCATGTACTTTTGATGTTGATACATTTTGTACATTGATTAACTTTGAGATGTAAGAAAATTATGACAGTTTATGTTATTCTATTGAATTGGTTAGATTATTTTGATATATTCATTGTATAGTCGTAGAAGTGCAATGAATTCACATGTGTGGTTATCCAGTAGTCGCCAATATGCATATACACACACACACACACACATTTTCAGAACCGCTTGTCCCATACGGGGTCACGGGGGAACCGGAGCCTACCCGGCAACACAGGGCGTAAGGCCGGAGGGGGAGGGGACACACCCAGGACGGGACGCCAGTCCGTCGCAAGGCACCCCAAGCGGGACTTGAACCCCAGACCCACTGGAGAGCAGGACTGTGGTCCAACCCACTGCGCCACCGCACCCCCTCCAATATGCATATATGTATGTATAATTCCAGCGTCATGTCTTTTATACTTCTCTAAAAACATGATGAAACCTAATTGTTATTCCTACTTTTTAAAAGTAGGTTTCTGCCAAACACCTGACATTCATCATTTGAGCATCAATATGCCTTTTCCACTAAATCTTCCAGTCTGTAGATCTGAATCTCCTTTTTTTTTTTTTTTTTAAAAAAAAGAAAAAAAAAAAAATAGCCAGAGGACTGCAAAAATGTCTGTTTTATAGGCTGGAGAACCGTCTGAAAATCTGCTTTCATCTCAGCAGCAGTTATGCAGTAATTGAGCATTATTTATGATTAGTTATGATTTACAACTTGTTTCCTCTAGTTGTGTCTATCTTTCCGTTTTTCAGCTGCACTGACGTCCATACTATCAGCAGAGGTCAGGCTATGGCAGAGGTGGACACGGGTTCTGGCATCTGCGTCCTGAGGCCAGTCCTTGGTCGATCGTGTTCCTGTACTCCTCCTCTCTGACCACAGCTGCCTGCAGAGTGAAGGGCTGTAATGGCTTGGAAATGAGGGTCCAGCACAAGGATTTCACAGCACGTACAAGATCGGTGCTGCTGCAAGGAACTGGGAGCAGACAGAAATGCAGGGAGGACCAGATGGATCTGCTGGAATGAGTCCATTGGGAGACTCCCATGGTAATTTAGGGACAGACATGTTTTCGCTCTTGCTTCTGCACGAGGTTTGCTTTCTTTATTTTCCTTATAAAGATGCCAAACTGTTTAATCACCCAGAATAACATCACAAGATATGCAGTAGCTTTTTTCCAGCGATAATAAAAAGGCTTTTCCACATACTTCTGCTCATGTTTAAGAATTTCCGTGGACTGCAGGGGATGATATACGGAAAGACGAGCGTGGCATGTTCACGTTGGGATGCTGCCTGGGCGTATTTGTTTGTATGTTTGTGTGGATTATATTAATTACCTACGACAGAGCTGACGAATCTGTGCTTGTGGCCGCTCCACATTCCCTGCAGTGGGGCAGTCGCAGCGACTGTGTAATGTTGCCAAAGGGTGTTGCTGCACGGATCATTAAAGCGTGAATTTGTACTCCACGATTTTATGATGCGCCCCCCCCTCCTTCCGGGATGCACATAACCCCTCCTGCCTCCAGTATTTATTCATCTAGCTCCTCTGAGAATGTCAGCTCAAAATGTATTTTTCATTGCAACCATCTTCACATCTCTCTGCTATATTGAACTAAAGATTTAAAGAACCCCTCCGCAATTTACCAAACAAAGTCAAAAGTGAACACGGG